>NC_141534.1:42100000-42442500 GCF_021556685.1 Rattus norvegicus | reverse complement strand
TTTTTTAATAATTATTTTTAAAGATTTATTTATGTATTTTATATATAAGTATACTGTCACTGTCTTCAGACACACCAGAAGAGGGCATCAGATCTCATTATAGATGGTTGTGAGCCACCACGTGGAACTCAGGACCTCTGGAAGAGCAGTCAGTGCTCTTAACCACTGAGCCATCTCTCCAGCCCAGAAAGTTAAAGAGAAAAAAAATGCACCTAATTGGAACTCAGAGCCACAGAAACTTACTCACTATGAAAAGTTCCGATGATGGAGTTGAGTCAGACACTGCCTTACAGGATGCCCTCAGTCTTGCTCACTGCTATGGATTGGATAAGTTTCCCAAAGATGCATATATTAAAAACCTGGTCACCAGCTTGGGTGTTTGGGAGATGGAGGCATATTTTAAGAGTCGAGACCTACATGGAGGAATTTAAGCCCTTAGAGATGAACCTATGGAAGGGGTATTGGGTTCTTTCTTCCAGCCAAGTCCATTCCTTTATTAGGGCAGGTTTGATAGTTGACCCTTTAAGACTAGGGATCCCTAAACACAGCATTTCTCATCTGTGAAATAAACTCAATACCGTGTGGCACCTCCCAGGGCTGTGGTGAGTCTGGAGGAAGAAGAGCCACTGCAAATGTGAAGCTCATTCTACCCGCAGGGATGTGTAGCAATGCCCTTACCCCTGACCTGCGGAAACCAAGGCAGGCTAACTTACTAGCTTGCAAACACATGAACTCCCTTCATGTTTCTTAGCAATGAGTTCGGGGCTAGGATCAAGCATGTGGAGAGATCAAACAGGTAGAGAGACAGACCACAGACAGCTGGGTGGATGATGTCATCATGCTTGTGTGTAGACATACCATGCTGGCTACTATCAGGAAGGGGAGGAATGTGCATGTTAGAAGAGTGGAGGAGACAGTTGCCAGACCGCCAATGTCCAGGTAATCTCAAAGAAAAGATTGCATATGGGGAGGATGCTTTAGAGGAATGCACAAGGGGTCCAAGGAAGTGACATCAGTTTTGGACTCTTCGGGTGGGGAACTATGAAAGCCTCCTGTCCCTCAAGACGGGAGACTAAGCTAAAGAGGGGACTTTAGGAAACAGAATATGAATAGTCGTCTAACCTTTGTATGAATTCCTTGCAGTCAGGGAGATTCTTGGATCTCCTAAACCAGCAGCCTATGGACAATTGCAGAGGCTGGGCAGAGAGGAGTTGTCAGTGAGTTGGCTTGGGTGGAAAGTTCCCTCAAGGAGCATCATGTTCTTCATGCTTTGCGAGATAGGCACTTATTTTCCCTTGAGAGAAGATCCTTTATTATGTATCTAGAACATCTGTACTCAAGCTGCCAACCAAGGCCATAAAGGAACCAACTCCTCCAGTGGTCAAAGCAAGTGACCATCACTAATGACGCTTCTTCACCATTTACCTTCTCCTCAGATTCTGGGCCAGCCCACCCTCTGCTCTTTTTTCCTTCTTCTAGCCAAATTGGAAATTCGGATTTTTATTTTTAAATTCCTTTATACATTGTACAAGTTCCGTTCAGGCTGTGGGTCAGCAGTTGATAGCCTCCAACTTAACTTGTCTATGGAAGAAGGAATTTGCTTACATTATGGTCTTGTTTGAGGGTTCCACGAGAGCCCTGTGGACAGCTGCAGATTGCTATGCCAACAAGGCATCTGGGGCCTGCACTTCCGCACCCAGCAGAAGTTCTGATCACTATCAAGGTCCTGTTCTTTTGTGCTATGCTAAAATCACATGGCTTTAGAATTAGTGAGTCTGACTGCTTCCTGTTCTCTTGAATTGCATGCTGTATGTGAATAAAGCCACTGTCTGAGAAATAAGGCTTTGTTTCTAATCTAGAAAGGGGACTTTGCCTGTGTTATGGACTCCATAGTAAATTAGGCAATTATGTCTTTTGATCCCCCAGACTCCTGGGATTTTTTTTCTCCCCCCCCCCCCGACCTGACTTCTCTTTCTGAATCTATGTGATAGCTTATTCTGTGCTTCCTTTATATCCCCAGAAGCAACTAATGGGAAAGGCTTTTATCCAAATGAAACTCCCAGAATAGTATGAGGTACCAACCTGATACATTGATGTTTAGCTGAGAGCACCTGGAATTCTAAAGAATAGACATCTCCAGAATCCAAGAGTTAGGAAAGAGCAAAGGACTTGTGAAACACCACCTTCCTATGATAGGGTGACACTATTACTCATGGTGCTATGAATCTTAAAAAAAAAAAAAACTTAGTTTTATTTTATGTGCATGATTGTTTTGCATGCATTGTAGGATGACGTCTTTATGCAACAAGGCAGGTCAAGGATAAGGTGTAGCCTATCATTGGATGAGAAGGAAGGAGGGAAGAGGTGGAGGAGCGAGAGAAATCAAGATGGAGACAACGGAACAGGATGGTCTAGATCCAGGTGGACTAGGTCAATTTTATCTTGTGTAGGTGGGCGGTTTAAACCTTTATTAATTGGTGGTGAATTTATTGTGTGGATGTATTGTGGATTGAGTATTTAACATATAAATCTAATTGCTAAATTACAAGTTTCTGGAACTCTGATTTTACCCACCAAGGGGTCAGTGTGTGAAAGCGGATGGCAGAGAAACAGCTGGAATGCCAGCTTCTGCAGATCTGCCCAGGAACCAGTTCCGCCGATTTTTATTTTTGACCGCAGCATGCATGTATGTATGTACACCACATGTGTGCCTGGTGATGATGGAGGTCAGAGAGGGTGTCAGATCTGCTAGGACTGGAGTTACAGAAAGTTGTGAGTTGCCATGTGGGTGCTGGAACTGAAACCCAGGTGCCCTGCAAGAGCAACAACTGTTCTTCATCACTGAGCCACTACTCCAGTCCCAGATATGAGTTCCTAAAAGCTAATTATTTGTTATGCAGGCTTGTCTCCAATTAAATTAGGGCAAGTCTGCCCTAATTTAACTATAATCTCCTGCTTTGGGCTTCTGTAAGTTTTGAACTCTGCTTAGTCAATCGTCAAATACTCATTGATCAAGTACATACTGCCCCATTCTGGGCAGAGCTGGTGCAAAGCATCGTAGCGTATCAGAAGACAAGAGGTGTGTGTGCTACCATGGAGAACATTTATCTGAAAGGGAACACTGAGCTCTTGCAAAAGAACTTTCAAATACATTGTAGAGCAAACATGCTAAATTAGTCTAGTTATATAGGTTGATGGACAGAGCGAAGGTTGTACCATTCCAGAACATGCTTAATTGTTTTGATTAAGGTAAAATCAGTTGACATTTTTCTAACTTCAGGAGTGGGGCACTGGGCCTGTGTTAACTACAATGAGCCATATAGATTCTTCTGGAGAATAACCTTGATATCAGAGACGGGTCACTGGTGAACCTGTATAAAGCTGTGAAGCATCCCTCATTTCCCTTAGACTCTACATCTGCCACCTGACCTCTGACTTCATATCTGTTCATATCTCTCAAATGTACTGCTCTGCCTGAAGCTCTGTTTGTCCGTGCTTGCATTCTTTCAGTTATTGATGTGTAAAACTACCACTCTTTCTTTTTTTTTCTTCTTCTTCTTTTGGAAGTATCCCATGTCTATGCAAAACTAATAATATTTTTCTCATGTTAATTGGTTATGTATTTACTGGACTCCTAGATCCAAACGGAGTATCCAGGTAAGGATCAAGAGGGGAGAAAGAGACAATCTCTCCTCTACATTGTGCAGTGAGGTTTTGCATTTATCTAATTTTTAAATGTAACACAGTGCCCCAGTAGCTTCGGAGCTCCATCGCTGTAACCTAGTTATGGGGATGGGAGGTGAGAAGACAAACCCGAAATTGTATTTACGTCTTGAGGCTTTTAAAAGTAAAAATTGATATATACAATAAGGCTTCAGATCTCATGCTTGCAAGGTTTCTAATTACAACCACATTGACATAAAAATTGTGAAAATCCAGCAACCGTTTCTTTTACTTAATTCTCATTCCTGGGTGAAAGAATTGAGTATAGCCATATCTGGCCAGCTAGAGAAAGCCATAGGTCACACAGTGGACTTGGGGTACATAAAGGACTATTAACATTTATTCTTCATATTGTTTTTGTTTCCTAACATCAAAAGACAACTTAGTAGACATTGAAATATTTGCCTCTTTCTTCTGAGGAGTTAATGCAGAGGATTTATACATGGCATTGGTTCATTGTTGCCATTGGCTTGTCTGAATTTAACCCATGACTTATAGCAAGTCATCACAATCAGGGAGATCAAATGCCTCTTCAGCATGATGCTCAGAAATGCCTAGAAGTACTCCAGAGAAAGAATCTCGACAGCTTTTCTCCATGGATGGAACAGGCAGCCTGTATTTTCACCTCAATTGGCTAGGGCTTTAGGTTTATATTTGGAAGTGGATTGCTTTAAAAAGCATCAATAATTATCCATTTATAGAAGCACGTTTCTCTCTCCCTCTCTTTTGTCTCTTTCTCTTTCTATTATTTTATTTTGTTTTGTTTTCTGAGACAGGGTTTTACTCTGTAGCCCTGGATGCCCTGGAACTCATCCTGTAGACCAGGCTAGCCTAAAACCCACAGAGATCCCCCTGCTTCTGCCTCTCACATGCTGAGATTAAAGCTGTGTGACACCACCGGCCTGGCTTTGTCTCTGCAATTTTAACAAAGAAAAGCTGGAATATGAAGTTGTATGACATAAGCCTTACTTTGTAGCAAAAATTTAGACTAACTTTTCAGTTCAATAATAAAGGGATGTCTTGTTATTACATTTTCAATGAAAAGATTTAATTTAGTGACTGACTTACTTTAGACTCCTGTCAAGAAAACAAAAACCATTTCAGACACTAAGCTTACTACTTCAAAAGCAATCCAAAACTGGAAAATTTATTAGTCAAAGAGATCCTCTGGTGTGATTCCTTTCTGCTCTTGTGAGAAACACCATGAACAAAATCAACTTAGAGGAGGAAAGGGCTTATCTCTACTTGCTTACACTTCTAGCCCACAGTCTATCATTTAAAGGAAGTTGAGGCAGGAGCTTAAGACAGAAACCTGAAACGAAAACCACTGGAGAAATGTGGCTTGCTACCTTGCTCTCTGGCTCACAAGGCAGCAAGTTATGCTCAGCTAGCTTTCTTACCCAGGACCGCCTGCCTAGGGATGGTGCCACCCACAGTGGGCTGGACCCTCCTACATCAATGAGTAAGGAAGACAATCCCTCAGAGACTTGCCCACAGGTATTCCTATAAGATGATTCTAGGGAATTTTGATGGGTCAAAAATTGATAAAGCTACCTGGGACATACTTTTACTTTGAATCATTTTCTCTGTAGTTCACAAGGCAAGAAAGAGTATGATAGCCAAGCAGTATGGAAAAAAATCAGAATGTTCTAGTGCAAACACATTAATTCAAATGAAAATTTACTTTCCAGTTTACAAACTTTATTAAATAATGGACATTACTAACTTTCATTGTCTTATATACAGTATTTAAACTATGTTTTCCAAGACACATTGCTTTCCCCGCCACAAAGAAAAAAAGTAGGTGAAAAGTGAACTTATAAAAAAAAAAATGATGGGACCTTCAGTACAGGAACCCAGTTAAGGACATTTAAGTACAGAAAATGTTCCCAATTATATACATCCCCACCCCCACCTTCAGAAGAAACTATTTTAAACAAAAGCACTAGATTGATAACATTGAGGGAGCATCTAAGGGTGTGTGCATGCATAAACACACACACACACACACACACACACACACAGACACACAGACACACAGACACACAGACACAGGCTCTCAAAGTCTGCAGCTTGGTCTACAAACATGATCAAGAAAGCTACAGATTTATCCTAGAACCTAAAGGACCACTTACATAAGATATTTTGTACAACATGACATTCTCCTTTGCAGGTGACACCAAACCATGTGACAAAACACTGGTGTGAAGAATTGCTAATTTCTGAGACTCAAAACAGTAACATGAACTGTATTGGAATGTGGTTCATTTAAACTAAAAGTAAAAAAAAATCAGGAAACTACATTCTTGGATAAGAGTTAAGTAACTAAAAAAAAAAGCAAACAAAAGCAAGTGATACAACTGTTCATACTTGTCTAGCAAATTCGAAGGACAGCGTTCTAATCTTTTTTGCTATTGCTTGATCTGGAAACCTTATGTCATGTTTTAAAGAAGCAATGGAGAAAAGGGGGGAATGTTTTCAGAGCCACATCATTCAGTGCTGGGGAAAAATCAAGGTTCTCAGACCATTGGGCAAGGGCTCCACCACCAAATGTCTCCTTCAGCCTCAAACACTTTGGACAGGAAGAGTACAGGGTTGAAAACAAGAAATTCTTAAAAAAAAAAAAAACCAAAAAAGCAAAAAACCGAAACAACAACAACAACAAAACCAACAAAAACCCCCCAAGAATACTCCCCCACCAAACAAACAAACAAACAAAAGAACCCAACCAAACGAAAAAACCCTCAGAGGCATATTTGGGACATAAAGATGGCCACATTTTTTATGTTGTCCAGTTAAGAATAAAAGGGAATAGGAATTAAAGAGAGAGAAAGAATTGTGGGAAGCTATGGCTTACCATTACACGAAAGGCCAGACATCTTTCTCTATGCTTACTGTCATATCTTTTTAAATGGAACAGATTGTTTAATTCTAATAAAAAGAAATGTTAAAATGGAGACTGAGTGGGTGAGGGAAGAGTCCAGAATGTTTCATGGTATAAAATGGGAACAGAAAGGACACTCACGGAGTCTTTAATAAGATGCTTTTATGAAGTAGCATCAAACTCGCCTTTGTTTCTTTTTCTTTTGTATCACAGCGCCTTGCTTTTCATCCTCTGTTCCTATCTATCCTGCGTGTTGTCACGGGGAAGTGCTGTGTGAGACCGTAAGGACAGTGTAAAGTTACTAGTTGGAACCCAGCTACCAGAGTCTCTGTTCTATATGTTCCAAAACATTGAGAGAGGCCCTGGGTTACCAGCTGTTTAGAAAGTACAGTCTTGCCCATTACTGGCAAGGACTCCTCCAGTAGGGCAAGCTCAGGAAAGTTCAAGCTCAAGGAAGTGTCTACAAAGAACTGCTCTAGATGGGTCATTTAAGTGCATTTTTACTCTCTATCAGTAAGAGACAGGTTTCTACAGTAGTCCGTCCAGCGGGATGTTTTGTTCTGTTGTTTTTACAGGGGCGATGCTGCTTCTCTTGCAAATATGAAGAAGTAGGGTGTTTCCAGAACTCTCCCTGTCTTATCTAATAATCAACTTGGCTTGCATTTTATTAAGACTGGCTTCCTTTAAGCCATGAAAGAGTTTATTTTACCCCAGAAATTGTAGAATTATCCTAAGTAGTGGCACACCGTCTGGGCCTTGTCCTGGAACACAAGTAAAAACTGTTTTTTTTTCCTAAGAGCAAGTCAGTACTAGGGCTACATTTTAACTTTTTAAACTTTTTCAATAGTCACAGCATGTTGGCATCTCAAGGAAATGGGATCGGGACACCAGCATGGTTTCCTTAAAATACATGACAAGGCTATCTAGCGGTCCCTGGCATGTGTCATTCTGAGTCTTGTCACGAATATAGAGGTGTTGCATATAAGCATAATTCTTTAAATAACTCTAGTTTCTCTTTTTGAAAACCGTGAGAGAGACTCACTTGCAGTGCCTCTGAGTCACAGTATAGAACTCCTTGGGATGTGGGGAGAAGGTATTCTAAAAGTGGGTGCTACTGTCAGGATGTGGAGGGGTAATTGTCATGGTCAGCCACTCAAAGAGTTGTGCTATAAAGGAAAGCACATTTACCCTCTTGTTATTACAAAATTGTTTTAAACTGGCATATATTTAAAAAAAATACAGCAAAACCAATCTCATTTGTATTGGTAACTTGCTAAGGAGCTAATTCGGACAGTTCTAGAAACCTAGGCGAAGCTGCTTGAGCTAAGACACTGAAATTTCTCTCTCAGAGATTGGACAATGTTTTGCTGATTGGGTGATGGCCCCCTCCACAGATAATCGTTCAGTTTATCAGAGTCCTTACATGCTGTCAGGTAAGGAGGAAGCCCAAGTCTGCCACTCACTGGCTCTTTCAAAGAGTAAGGCGTGTTGTGGCGACAGATGTTATCAGAACAGTCAGGGTCCGGGATCTTTGGGTCAGACTTCCTGTTCCGCCTTGGAGAGAGATCCAGTCTCACTTCATCCTCTTCTGACTTGATTTCCACATAATCGTCTTCATCTCCCTCGGTCTCTTTGAAATTAGAAAAGTAGTTCTGGCTCGCGATTTGGGCGCTTAAGGGTAAATTTCTATTTACCACCAGAACCTTCTGTGAGTCTTGCAGCGTGAGATCGGACTGTTTGCCTGTGTCCTGTTGGCATGAGTCCGCCAGCCCCGACAGCAAGTCCTGCTGGCTCGCGCCTCTGGGACTTTTTTGTAAAGAGAGCAGTTGCTTCTTTTCTGTCTCACTGGGGTAGTTGATGGAATCCAGAGATTTGTTGATCAAGACTGAGGAAGATGACTGGGGTCTACTATATGGCTGGAGTTTGGCGCTGATTGCTTTGCGACCCAGCGAGTTGTAAAGATGACCCTGACCGGAGTTCTCTTTGTGGGGCTGGCTAACCACTACGCTGCATCGCTGCTGCACAGAGCCCAGCAGAGGGTCCGACCCTTGGAGAGAAGGTACTGAACAAGCAGCAGACAACTGTCTGGGCATAATTTTTGTGATGCTCTCTAACGTGACGGGGTATTTTGATTTTGAGTCTTGCTCTGTCTGGGGAGAGAAATCTGCCACCTCTCTGTTACTGTAGGACGAATGCCAAAGCCAGTCCTCACCAGCGCCCTGGACCTGGGGAGGTGATGCAGGCCTATGGAGTGCGGGTTCTTGGGTGCTGGTCCAGCCATCCTTCTGAGATTTAAGGGGTGTCTCTCTGAACACAATCTGGTCATACAGTTGGGAATATTCAGCGATCCTGGCACCTGGAAGGTAGATAACGAAGTAATAAATACACGTAGGATTATCCTTGTATAGGAAGATTAAATTAAGACTACAACACCCAAAACGACTTATTAAAAAAGACTTAAGATTAAGGGGGAGTAGTCACTGAATGCCACACTAATAAAAATAACTCAGTTTAATAAAGAGTTCATTTCCTTTGATTGGATTTTACATTATTTGATCTGAACAGCAGATCTGCAAGAGTACAGAGCATGTCATGAAAACTCCTTTAACCCACAAAATGGTTTTAGTCCGCAAAACAAGCATTGTCAAATGAGAATGCCAGGATTTACATTCTGATGCATAAAAATACCTCATGTCCTAAAAAAAGCAGGACCATAATGCTGTAGCCTCTCCTGGCTTCATACTACTCTCGTTTGCCCTCTGACAAGTTTTTCTTAGAGAAGCTGGCTCCTGAGAGCTGTTCCAACACCCCTGGTTTCCAGATAACCTTGTAGCCATTGCCTGGCAGCCAACATTAGGAGAATTCTTTCCTTTAGCACAAGTAAAGACTAGCTCATGTATCCTTGTCCATTCTTCCAAAGCCAAGAGTTATCTCAAAACCATCAAGAACCAATGCTCATAGACTCCATAGCTGAATGCTCTCTGGCACTGACTGAAGGACAGGATTTGACAGTTACTTTCACAAAAACACTTGCCAAGAAAATTAAGCAGCAGCACATTCTCCATGTTGTCTCACTTCAGAATATAGTCATCTCTAAAGACATGACCTAGATCTTGCTATTTAAGAGAGGTCATTCTCTTAGGCCAGCAGTTCCCAGCTATGATCCTGGCCCACATGACTTTTCTAATATTGAGGAACACCGTGAACCCATGTATTGCTTAGACCTCATCTGTATGACATTAGTGAAGGAAGTCAAGCCCGCCTATGACAATGAGCAAATCATATATATATATATATATATATATATATATATATATATATATATATGTGTGTGTGTGTGTGTGTGTGTGTGTGTGTGTGTGTGTGTGTGTGTGTGTGTGTGTATGAACTATTTAGATGGTTGGTAACCTGTTGTTAATTGCAATGAGATATGCATTTAGTGGAACTTTTGTTATTTCTTCCAGTCTACATTCCTCGAAGATGGAATCACCTCACTAGTATCATGTGCTCTTAGGTGTAACCCCTCCAGCCTGTCACCCCTTGACCCCTACTGCCTGATAATCAAAGCTTCTGTATAACATCTCGTTAGAGTTTACAGTTAGATGCTTTGGGTTTCAAACTTCAGAGTGCATTTAAGGTCAGAGATTATTTTTTCAGAGAATTCTAGAAGCAAAACATTGGCAAATCCCTCCTTAAGTAGCATAGTAAAGACTCATGACATGAATTCAAATGTAGCAGAGCCTTAAGAGACACTGCATAACCATCCAGTGCATTTCAACATTTTCTGTCACTGTTCTCCCAAAGCCTGGTATGTTGCATTAACTATGACACCAAACCACAGGGAATTGGGGCTTTAGGCAAAGTCATATAGATGATTCAGCCCATGCCATCCCTTATATGCTGTATGTAGCCCTGAGCTGACCTATAACTAGTCAGAGAGCACTGAAATTCCACAAGGTGACAAAGAGACAATAACTTGAGGGAGAACAGAGCTAATTCACAATTCAAATAAAAGTATTCTGGTATAAATTTACCCATAATGTCTTATAGGAGGACATGGCTCCTTACTTTCATCATGTCTAAGGTATCCATTGTATTTCTCAAGCCATTCCTCTCATACCATCCTCTTCTTTGCTTGATCAAGTCTCATCCATCCCTCAAAATCTCCCACAGTCCCTACTCTACTCAAAACCCTTTCCCCAACTGAAATTCTAAGTGGGGCTAGAGAGAAGGCTTAGTGGTTGAGAGTGTTTGCTGTTCTTCCAGAATGCCTATATTGGGTGGATCACAACTGCCTTCAAACTCCAGTTTCTGGGGATTCAACACCCTTATCTAGCCTCCGAGGGCACCTGCACCCACATGGTATATATACACATATGCAGGCACATATTTTTATACATATGTAAAAGATAAATGTTTTAAAAGTCTTATATGTATATATTCACATACACACACACTGAAAAGTCATACAGCTAATCACTTTTATAGCTTAGTTTATTTTTGCAGATAGCCTGTGAGTTTTTGGTTATAGAGAACAATGTTGTACACTTTGCTCTGAGAACCAAAAAGCTTCTAGAAACAAATTGGTCTCAATTATTTCATTATATGGGTTTTTTTCCCCTTTCCTTTTGAGCATAGGCCTTCCTGAGGCCACCCAATAGAGTCAAGATAGTATAGAAATCAGGCCACATCAGCAGGAAAGGGGAGGCAGACAGATGGCATTGGATCAAATCTTTAGATAAAAGAGAGAGGGCCGTATACAGTTCTGAATTTGATGTATCTCACTAGAAAAGGAAATGTATTTCAGTTATTTCTTGTCTCAATATTCCCACATGAGAGAGTTTACAACTTGCATGATGCCAATAGGAATAAGACAAGTTTTCAGAGCTCAAGTTGTGACTAAATAGACCCTGTTAGCGAGATGTGTAGGAAGGGGGTCTCTCAAGCGGAGCAAGTCCTGTTGGGTCAAAGTTTGACTGTGATCTTACTATCTACATAGGACATAAACATAACAATTACATGGTAAGATCAGGCTAATTCTGGTTTATTTTTTTTCTGAAAGTTTTAAAATTGGAGTTCTTGTTATCAAAGACAAAAATTGAAATAATTCTTGGGGCGGGAAATATCAGACATGTTGTCTCCAAGACAGAGGGTTAGAAAGATGTTGATATTTCTGATGTTGCTCAGATAGAAGCATAGAAATGTGCCTTCCCTACTTTTTCTGAGTTCTCAATTCTATATAGAATTATCATCCAAGATACAGAAACCCAAGCAGCCTCTTTGGTCTCGAATACTAGCACTGAACAATTTGGCCACATGCTGCAATAGGCTCTTAACGGTGGGCGCAACTGGACCTGGTTGGGTGATTTATAGGTGGACATGTGACCCGGGGCCGGTAGACCCGGGGGACAGAGTTCAATAAAGGTGCTCGAGGGTTTCAGCAGGTGAATAGGGCGCTCTTCCTTCCGCACAACACCGAGAGCAAGCTCCTGGCAAAGTGGTAAGGCCCATGCGCAGAAGTCTGGAGAATCGGTCCAGTCGATTACGACGTCCTGTGCCCAGATAAACGAGAGAGAGAAAAGGAGTCACATTGTCAACGGATGGAAAGCCTAGTGGGCACAGGAAGTGGCCTCGATCGCCTGGATAGAGCCAGGGCTGAGAGATGGCAGGCCCCAGGGGCACATTCCTGCCATGTGTTGGGGAATCGGCATTCTAAGAAGACACCTTGGGGGGTGTTGAGAGCACCTCGGATGCTCCTTGTTGCTGGAGGAGGAAGTCAGTAGTAGCCTAGTGGCCCAGCACGTCCAGAAAAGACCTGGATACAAAGCTGAGGAGAGACACGGGGCCCCAAGAAGACAGCAGGACAAACCAGAAGTAAAAATGGCAAAAGGAACCCCAACTAGCACTCACGATACTTAAAAGGTGGGCAAAAAGAAATTTATTTACATAAGTTACAGGTCTCAAATTCTTTTGTTCTGAGCTCTAGAGATTTGCATCTTAGTGGCTGGTTCATAAACCAGGTGGACCGGCCCTGGATATTATTGCTAAATTATAGTCTGCTGACACCATTAACATTGTCGTCATCAGAAACCTTAATAGTGTATTTCCTCTGAATCTAGAAAACAAGGGCCTGGTCTGTCTCCACCATTGGCTGAGGTTGCTGCTGTGCAACAGCTTCCAAGGCCACCTATTCCTGCCCCCAGAGTCCCCCTGAAGTCACTTCCTGTATAAAACAAGTGGCAAGACAAGCATTGGAAAGGAAATGTAAATGACTTAGCGTTATCAGGACACAAAGCATTCTGGTCTCTCTCGAAGCCACTCAGAGATCAAATTTTACTTTAATTTTAATTATAAAGAAGAACTCAGAAGAGCCTGGGAAACCTTTCAGAAACCAAGTGCAAGCCTTGGTTTCCAGGTCTGCTAGGAAGCCATTGAAAGGGAAGCCTCTCTTTTCCTCATTGATCTATTGCACTCACTTACAATGTAGATCTGTTCTTCCTACTGATTGGTTTCCACTGAGAGAAAGAATTCAAATCTAGAGAAAGGAGGTTAGTAACATCCCCTTGTCTAAGTGGTGTTATGTGCATGGATGTGCCTTGTCATGAGGCTGATTTAGGTGGTTTTGTTTTGTTTGTGTTTTGATTTTTGTTTTTGAGACAAGGTTTTTCTATGTAGCCCAGGTTAGATTCAAACTAAGATCTTCCTGCCCTGGCCTCCTGGGTGCTAGGATTAGATGTGTGCAACACGGAGTCTGACTTGGTTTCTGTCTTTTTTGTTTGTTTGTTTGTTTGTTTGTTTTTGTTTTGTCAGAAAAATAGGAGGATTTCTGCTTTTCTTCTTTCTCTTTCTTCCTTAAACAAACAAACAAACAAACAAACAAACAAACAAACCAGAACCTCACTACGTAGCTCAGGCTGGCTTGGAACTGGGTAGAGCTTATAGAGCTCCCTGCTTCCACACCCCAAGGCCTGGAGTTTCAGGTTGTGTCACAAGGCATGACAAGAGCAAGGTTCCTAAGAACAAGATGGACTTTAAAGTGCACATCCCGGGGGATATGGATGTGGCTGAACTGGAAGGCTACACAGAGAGCTCTCAGTCCAATCCCAGCACCACATAAAATGAGGTATCTGTGACATCCCCCTATCATCCCAGCACTGAGGAGGTTGGAATTTGAGGATCAGAAGTTCAAGATGTTCAGTGATACAGAGAGTTTAAGGTCAGCCTGGGCTATGTGAGACCCCCCTGTCAAAAGAGAATAAAAGAGGCAGATTCCTGGCTCCAACCCAAGAAATCAGAGTCTGGGGATGATCAGAGCCCCCAAGGAGAACGTCCCTCTTATGTTTTCTTTCATTAAGCTGTATACTTTCTTCCCAGCTCAGAGCTTCAGAGATCAGTCCTTAAACATGTCACACTGTGACCTACTTGCTGCTGCACCCCTGATCTCACCTATGTCACATCTAAAATCCCAGTTATACCCACCAAGGAAGTCCGATTGAAGAGTTCAAACTTCTTGTAAGCATTAAGTGATGGGACCAGGTGAGATGCTGTTGACCGAAGGGAAGCTGCTGTTTAAAGTAACCCAGTAGTGGCTGAACTAGGTGGGTGCCAAAGAATTGCAGATGTGGTAGTTTGGAAAAATGCATACAAATAGGTCAGTGCTTCTGTACACACAGAAGATAGAAGTAAATAATTTTTTTTTTGTCTTTGCTAGCAGGACTGGAAACTTCTGGGTTGTGCGTACATGTCTGTGGCTGTGGAGGCCTGGCCCATGTTACATGTTTTCCTCAACTGCTCACTTCCTTATCTTCTGAGACAGGGTCTCAGTGAGCCCAGCCTGACTGGCCAGCCAGCTGTAGCGACCCACCCTCCTGGTGTCTGCCTCACCAGCCTTGAGTGACAGATGTGCCACACAGCTGGCTTTTCACTCACATGGGGTCTGGGAAGCTCAACTCAGGGTCTTGTGTCTGGCAAGCACTTTCCCAATTGAGCCATCCCCTTACTTCATACTAGGGTGAGCACTTTCATTGATGTTCTGTAAGAAACAGCAGCCCCAATCTAGCTGATTCTGAACCTTACCAGTTTTGAGGCACATCTGCTCCCTAACACACTGTAGATGTGTTTCATAGGAAAATGCTTATGTTTCTTGCACAGGTTAAAATGGGTAACTTCTTTTACATTTCTGGCTCTTTTTGAGAAATGTTTTCCCAAAAGTATCAACTCTGTAGCAATATTACATGTGTACCAAACCCTGAGGCCCAAACATGCTCTAGTGGACACGATCCAACTGAGGTAAAGTGGGAAGGGCCAACAGTGGCTTTGTGGCCTTTGTGGTCTGAGATTTGAATGGCAGTGTCATCATGGGGGTATTCCTTCTAAGGACAGTAAGAATTGGGAAGTTGTTCCCACACATGATTCTGGATAAGGAAGAATAGAGTATGGAACATACCAATGGCAGGTCCTCCTTGCCTCTTCTCTTCCAAGATGGCCACCAGATCTTTGTGAATGGGCCTATGCTGACTGGACAGTGGCTGCTCCAACTCTGGGCTTTTCACTTTCAAAAGCTGATTTACCTTCTTAATCTTTTGACTATACTGCCTGGCCATCATAAAGACCCTGCTCTTGGTCTTGTCTGTGATCTCCATCCTAGGGTCAGGGTTTTCCGGGTCTGTTTGGGGCAGGCTGCAGCTGGCCAGGTCATAGGGATTGTCCTCAGAAGGCTCGTCACTGACCAGAGAGAGTTGGTTAAGACTTAGGAAGGAGCCTTCTGTTGAAATAAGGTCATCCTCCAGGGAGCAGTTGGCCCTGCTAGCTCTGACAACCCTGCTTTCCCCAGGCGTGAGGAAAGTCTGGCTTCCGGGCAGGGCCAGCATAGATGTGGCACGTCCTGCATCTCTGCTCAGCTCCTGGGTGCTCTCGACATACAGCCTCTCTGGCACATCATCTTTGCTCACTGGAAAGGCTGCAAGGAGACGGTCTCTCGACTTGTCTTCGTTTTTCTTGATGTAATTTTCCAGGTCATTCCAGATTTCATCTACTTCTTCAGACAATTTGTCCGACAGAGTCTTATCTGCAATAGGCAGGTTACAGCGGGGAGAGTCATATAACAAACTCAAATAATCAGTATCCGAGGGTCCCTGGTGGTAAGATATGTCATCCTCACTGAACTGGAGTCTATCCTGGGAGACAAATGGTCTCAGGCTGTCACAGCATGCAAAATCAGCTTCCAGACCCAGGAAGGTGCTCCGTTTGGGCTGCTGAAGGCTGCTGCGTTGAAAGTTCAGCGATGGTGGGTCTGGAAGACCTATGGTGTCATAGATGTTTTCTTCCACTTCCTGGTGTTCATGTATGCTTTGGTTGGATGCCTCTTGACCGCTGGAGGCTGTCTCTTTCTTTGAGTGGAGAGAGCTTGTACTGTGGCTAGCCTGTCTCTTTGAGAAGGCTAACTCTGGGGTGCTCTTGGGGCGAACAGAGTCTCTGGATGATTTGGAGAAAGAGGATTCAGTTTCATCCCGCTTAGCAACCATTAACTTTAAGTCTTCAAAACTAATGTTATCATAGACATGGTCTATATCATCAATAGTTAACTCTACGGATGACCCAAAGGGAGTCATCCCTCCCTGTCCTCCTGGTTGAGGACTGTTCTGCATTTCTCTCCCTGGACAGTACTGGGAGCCATCACTGTCCCTAAGTCTTACTTCAGGAGGGCAGGCGTTGCTTTCACCAGCACTGCTGGCCCGTCGGACTATCCTGTGACCAGAGCTGGAGATCTCTGTGGGCTCAATCAGTCCCAGATGCCAGCTGCAAGGGCGGCTTGAAGTGTTCTCTTCACACAACCTGGTGGAGTTGAGATCCGAGGAAGAAAAGGACGGGACGAACATCTGGTAATCATCATCATCGTCCTCATTCTCCTGTGGAGTCCGGCGGCTTGGAAAGAAGGGCTGCTGGATGTGGTGATCCATCCACAGGCCTCTAACACTGCCTCCCCCGCGAAGCATATTGAAGACTGCAGCGTTGCCGGGCTGGCGGTTCCTCTGGGCAGGTACGGCAGAAGTTAGCTGGGAAGAGCTTTCCTCTCTAGAAACCTGGATCAGACAGACACATATGAACTGAATGATTATACCACAAGGAAGATTCCACAGGTGACTGGGGAATGTCACCTGTGCAGCCACCTGTGCAACCAGATGGCCACATTCTTAAAGAAAATGACCAATAGACATTGTCTGTTTTCACTGACTTGAAGAACACTTCAGATTTTTGAAAAGGGGGAAGACATGGCAGGGATATTTACTTAAAAACTGGGCTATAGGCTGGAGAGATGGCTCAGGGGTTAAGAGTACTGATGATTCTTCCAGAGGTCCTAAGTTCAATTCCCAACAACCACATAGTGGCTCACAATGGACTTTGATGGGACCAGATGCCCTCTTCTGGTGTGTCTGAAGACAGCTACAGTATAATCACATAAAATAAATAAATTAATTAATCAAAAAAACCCTGGGCCATAGACAACTTGCAGATGTCTTCTGTCTGTCTTTTTATAGTCAGTCTCTGAACTAGGATACAGTTATATTAGTATTATATTGAGGAAATCCAGGCTGCAAACTAGTAACTCTCCCTTCCTAGTTAAAACCTTTGCTCCCAAACAGAACAGAAGCAAACATCTAGCAAGTGTGCTAGATATTCATTGTATAAACGAGTATGCATTGGGGCCTATGCCTTAACACTTGGTTGTATGCAAGATTTTAGGGAATTTTCATTTTAGTGCCTTTCTCCTGAGAGCCTTTCATAATTTCTGTTCCTATCAAGAGCCTCTTCCAGTAACTGGATGATATATATCAATATCTGGAAGGCTCACTGTGAACCTGACCTTGATTTATAGATTCCAGGCAAAAAGGCTTTAGTACAGGAGCTGAATTGGCTGTTTGAGATAATGGTAGTTTAATGTTTATTTTTAAAAATATATTTAGTTAATACTTAGTTATCTGTTTGGAAGTAAAAATCCAGACAACCATGGTTTCTAATCAAAAATTAAAACAAGGGAATATTTTTCTTAGAGTCTCTCTTGATGAAGCTTGGCCATATAAAATCCCATCTCCTAATGAGAGCAACATGCCAAATGTATTCTAAATGTAGAAATGTATCCTACATCCTAAATGTATCCTAAAACCTCCATCTCCTGAGGATATCAATGTATGAGGAGAATAGACTGGCCCGGGTCTTACAATGGGAGCTGCAGACTGGAGGGGATATTGCCCAGATACTATTCTGTACACAGAAGAACTAGCTTCAAGGAGCTGAAGTAGTTACATCTTGTTCAAACTAAATAGGACCACAGAGAGACATGTTTCTGACTAAAGCCCTACAAGTAACCTATTGGAAACATCAGATTAGCAAGGACTGCTTATCACTTGTCAGTCTGTAGTAGCAGAAAGCACAACAGGAAAGGTAGGAGTAGGTAGTACAGAAGTAAAACGTCTCCTAATGTTTTTCTATTAAAACTTTAAAATGTAAAATTAATCATTTAATAATTAATTAATCACTTAATCTTTTAAAATAAAATTTCACACACAGAAAATATCTGTGTATCATTTTATTGCCTTTATAAATATTTTTATCTGACATTTTAACATCTTTTCCTGAGATGATGCTTGTAAAAGACAGGGACCCAGAAGCTACTTATAATGGAGCTAAGTTAATATTCACTCATTAAGTCATGACAGCCTTTGAAGGCCTAACAAAATTGCTTTGTTTTTTGCACCAAAAATGATTCTGGAGCTTGTCCATCCCCAGAAGTCCCAGAGGTTTGGGTTACTAGGAAACCTGATGTTAATCTGTATCTTAATAACACCTAAAATGAACAAAGATGGCAGTGTTTTTTGAAGCTAAAACGTTGTGTCCAATATGTCATTCAGAGACCTGATGAGGTTCTAAGATTAAAAAATAATAAATGTCTTGTTGGTCACAGCATAGAATATAAGCCAGAAACCTTTACCAGGACCAAAGTGACCTTTTTTTTCTTTGCTTTTCCACAAAGTCTACTTTGGGTGTTTATTAACTTGATAACAGCTATCATTTATGGTGGATACATTTGCCTTTTACCAAATATTGTATTAAGCATCTTTAAAAATTATATTATAGGGCTGGAGAGATGGCTCAGTGGTTAAGAGCACTGACTGCTTTTCTAGAGGTCCTGAGTTCAATTCCTAGCAACCACATGGTGGCTCTTGACCATCTTTAATGGGATCTGATGCTCTCTTCTGGTGGGTCTGAAGATAGCTTGTGTGTGTGTGTGTGTGTGTGTGTGTGTGTGTGTGTAATAAATAATTCTAAAAAATTTATATTATCATAGTAAGTCTTGATAATAATATTATAAAGTAGAAAGCTAGATCCTGGTAATGTTAAATAGCTAGCAAGAAGTGTTTATAAATGGCAAAAGTAGATTGAATCCAGGTCTTAACCCAAGTTTATATATGAGCTTAGTCACTGTAGACAGAGGGTGAAGGGTCCAGGATATATATTCTGGAAAAAATACCCAACTGTTATTAAGTAACAGGTCTGTCTGTTCTTACACTCAGCACATTATTGTTAGGAGATGGAATTTTGCTACTGAAGCAACACACTGGTAGTTTTTGTTTTGTTTTGCTTTTCCTTGTTGCTTTTGTCTTCATATAGTGTAGCAGTTCCTAAGTGGACTTTCCTGGCTGGACTTTGTTGAGCATTGTTGGAAAGTTCCGGAGATGGAAAAGCTTTACTTTTAACATTTACTTAGGTACTGAGAGAGCCTCGGCTCCAGGATTACCACAGCTACATGGAAGGGCAGGGTACCTTCTTCACTGACCCAATTTAAGCGGAGCTCAGAAAATAGGTTTTATAATGATGAATCAATAAAGTTACAACGTTTCAAATGTTTCCAAATGAAAACCAATAGTATCTGAAAAAAAAAATGAGTCCATCTTAGAGCCACTGAAATCACCTCAGAAGTTGAAGCTGATTTTTAGACAATTTGAAGTAGGGTTTCTTTTGTTGTTGTTGTTATTGTTGTTATTTTTGTTATTGTTTTTGCTTTTGCTTTTTGAGACAGGGTCTCAATGTGTAGTCCTGGCTAGCCTGGAACTCACTTTGTAGGCCAGACTTCACTTCAACTCACTGATATGCTCCTGCCTCTGATTCCCAAGTGCTAGGGTTTTAAAATGAGAAAACAGCCACCCTCCACAATCCCCTCAACAGCCTTTATAAACAAGCTCATTCTGTCCTTGGACTAAACCATAATGTAAAAGGGATTTGGAGGAGAGATTGCCAGGCCCATGCCCTCTTGGATAAGAAGGACAGATCCTTAGCTTTTACATAAGAAACTACAATAAATACCCTAGGAACTGTCTGTTCATTAAGACAGCTCATCAGTGGCCACTCAAGTCAGGATACTCACAGCTCCTCTTTCCAAGTGATAAATCTGGGCACATAGCTTTCAATAGGACTAAACTATTTTCTTTTTCTTTAGTGGTGAGATTTTTTTTAAGATTTATATTTATTATGTATACAATATTCTACCCGCATGTATGCCTGTTTGCCAGAAGAGGGCACCAGATCTCATTACAGATGGTCATGAGCCACCATGTGGTTGTTGGGAATTGAACTCAGGACCTTTGGAAGACCAGCCAGTGCTCTTAACCTCTGAGCCATTGCTCCAGCTCTTCTGGTAAGATTTTAACTCAGCACTTCCGACGTGCTAGGTTGCAAGCGCAGCTCTACTAGGGAATGTTTCCCACCTCCTAATCTTTTGTCAGAGGAATACAAGCCCTGACTGATACAACTTGGCGTAGCAAAGGTTCATTGTATTCTACGCATCATACTTGCTATATCAGCAGAAGGAATATAAATATATATATTTGTTTTTTGGTTTTTTTCTTTTTTTTGAGATGAGTTTCAGTATGTTGCCCAGGCTGATCTTAAACTCCTGAATTCATGTACTCTTCTTGCCTCTGTTTCCCAAGTAGCAGGGACTTTGGGCGCTATTGAACCTGCCTTAGGACCATATTCAAAAGGTCACCTGAGCCAGTGCTTTGGGAAGGGAGCTATACCTAGGAGGTCAGGAGCTGGCTTTAACATGAACAGAGGTAATAGACCAATCACACTAGCTTTACCCAAGGGTTACTTCCTAAGGGTAGGCACAGCTTCTAAGGAGAGAGGTGAGCCGTAGGGATAGATGGGTAGAAATGCCTGAATTGAAAGAGGTGCGACAGGGAGGGAATAAGTTGAAAAGAATTAGTTTTCCCTTAAATCAAGGATAAACATGCAAATTGAATAAGAAGGTCAAAATGGAAAGTAAATGTTGACACTTTAGGCTGGGCCTGACCAATAAGGATAGACGCTAAGGTGAAAGGCGCCCACAGCGAACCCTTCAGGAGAAATGTGGCTGTGCTTACCTTCTGGATATCTTGTGCGGTTTCTGAA
The DNA here is from genome assembly GCF_021556685.1 of Rattus norvegicus. Classification (NCBI taxonomy): domain Eukaryota; kingdom Metazoa; phylum Chordata; class Mammalia; order Rodentia; family Muridae; genus Rattus; species Rattus norvegicus. The sequence goes on along the minus strand of NC_141534.1, from coordinate 42,421,445 downwards.
AAGTAAATACAAATGTTTTAAGTTTGAGAATTTAAAGTTTATCCCATACATAGGTAAGCACTCATATTCTTACATGGCTTGTATATGTATTGCTACTAATTGAGCCTTAAGAGCGTTGAGCCTTTTGGGTCCCTCATGTATGTTCTACATCCTTTCCCACTGCAGGGTCACTTTACATTGAGAGCCAAAGCTGTCTCCTGCATCCCCGAGGGCAACAGCTCATGGGAAATAGGTCCCTAAACTTCCCAACAAAAACATAGAAAAGAAAACCCATGCCATAGGCCATGGGAGTCCCCTGTAGATGCAAGGAGGCTTCTGTTGGTTTTTAGACATTTGGGGGTTTTAAATGAAGATGAAGTCTTTATCCACAGGTCTCCTTAGCCGTGTCATTGAGAGGGATTCATGCCTGTATTTTATAGATACCCCGATGATACAAATTTCACCTTTAAGAGTTGTTTAGTTATGCAAGCTTATAAAAAGGACTTCTTTCCCCACAAATTCCTCCTCCTAGAGCAGAGGTTCACAACCTTTCTAATGTTGTGACTCTGATACAGTTCCCCATATTGTGGTGATGACCCCCATACCCTCTATGGCATTATTCTCACTGCTACTTCATGACTGTAATTTTTTAAGTGTTGTAAGTCATACTGGAGATATCTTTGGAGATAGAAGGGCACCAAGACAGTCATGACCCACAGGTTGAGAACCATCTCTATAGTGGGACAGTTCAGCTCATCTTTCTGGATCCCACAACTACTCTCTCCAGCTTGTTGCAAGGCACAGTTGCTCTGTTTATTTTTAAATAAAGATGCAATACACCTCAATATATTTTCTGCTAAATCTATAGGCATTTGGTAGTAGATAGAGACTGACTTTTAACAACAGAACATCCTATCATGTGCATAAACAGACCACTTCCTACTAGATAGACATTTTATGCTGCGCTATTAAAATGTCGCAAAAAACCCCACCAAGTCAAGTATTCCTTGTACAGAACTAGTAGTTTATTCACATCTTAAGAGCTCTACAGGGGATTGGAGAGATGGCTCAATGGTTCAGAGCATTGGTTACTTTCCCAGAGGATCCAGGGTCAATTCCCACCACCCACATGGCAATTCGTAGTCTGTAACTCCATTTGAGGGGTTCCAACACCCTCACATAGACATAGGTGTAGACAAACACCAGTGCACATAAAATTAAAAAGAGCTAGGTAGTTTAAATTATATAGAAAAGAAGAAGAAACATTATTTCCTTTTGTTTTTAGCCATGGTCTGGTGTACCTCAGGCTGGCCTTGAACTTGTTATGAAGCTGAGGATGACCATCATATAGTGATAGTTTCTGCAGTTACTGTTCTGTACCAGGAGGAACACAAGAGTGATACCAAGTGCTCTGAGCATGTGGAATGAGACTTGGCCTCCACCATACCAAGGCCCAGCCCCTTGTGAGACTCTCCCGCCTTGTGAAGAGTCCAGGCAGGGTTCTAGTCATACTTGCTGACACATCTATATGGGCCTAGAGGTCAAATTGAGTCAAAGGCAAATGCCCGCTTTGAACACACATGGGAATTACTAAATTTTCTTAGAAGAAGCTGTAAAAATTTACCCTCCTCCACAAGAGTTTTGCAGTATCTTTTGGTCAAATTCATAGCTTCCTTGCCTCTATTTCTCTCATTTATTTATTTATTTATTTATTTATTTATTTATTTATTTATTTATTTATTTATTTTTTTGTGGTTCTTTTTTTTCCGGAGCTGGGGACTGAACCCAGGGCCTTGCGCTTCCTAGGTAAGCGCTCTACCACTGAGCTAAATCCCCAGCCCCTATTTCTCTCATTTAAATGAATGTTTTTTCTAATTATGGATGCAGATGATGTTTCAAATTTTAAATTTTATTGGTGCTTTGTTTCTTCTGTGAAGCTGGAGCATGTGTATGTGCTTAGACATATATAGCATATATATTAGATATATACATTTAAGGGGTTTTTCCCTCTTGTTTTTGTTGATAGTATTTCTGTTTTTCTGATAGATGGTAATTATGTCTGTCAGATCAGATTGCATCAATTGACTGTTTGCAAAGACTCTTTTGTTTACAGACATAGCTAATCTTCCTGCAGTCGGGCTAACAAATTCACCAATCTACAGTGCACCTAACGCACAATTTTCTTCTGTTACGTTTGACTCAGAATTAATGAGAGTGAAAAATGTAACTATTTTTGGACTTACCACTGGTCTTCAACACTTTGTGTGATCGAGAGGAAGGCTCTGAGGAGAGAGCAAAGCCACCATCATTTGCAAATCAATATTTCCCCTCATAAATAAATTAGTATCTTATTGATGTTTTAAGAGTTCTAGACAGTTTCCTTTTGTTTTAGACAGATCTCATGCATCTCAGGCTGGTCTTGAACTTGCTAAGAAGCTGAGGATGACCTTGAACTCCCAACGCTCCTGCCTCCATTTCCCCAGTACAGAGATTACAGACCTGAAGATTGCAGGCATGAGCCCCACCTATGTGGAGCTGGGGAAGGAACCCGGGGCTTCGTGCATATTAGGCAAGCACACTATCAATGGAGCAACATCCACAGCCCTGAGCTGTATTAAAGCTCTGTTGAATTTATCAAAATTCTCAGTGGTCAGGGATACTCAGGTACCAGCCATTCACCCTGCTGAAATGGCTGGATAAACTCTAAAGGGTCAGGAGTCAGAAGGGAAGAGCAGGTGCTACTGTACCAATTCACCACCCTCTGGAAGGACTCCGTCCCACTGCAGCTTCTGAGCTGGTAACTGGGTGTTATGTTCTAGGCTGCACAGCTTACTCATGCCTTGGCTATGCCAGCTTGCTCCTCCCAGTCAGAGCTCACTTCTTCCTCTTGAACTTTCACCTCTATTTGCTGCCAGTTTATCAAGCTAGTGACCGTGATGCCATTCTCAACTTCTCTGGTTTCCCCCAATGGATGCACTAGCTCACTAAAAGTTACCACTCCGCATCCCTAAACCTGATGCAAGTCACTGTTCTGCTTCCAGGCCTTTGTCACTTCTGACCAGCAGGGCTGCTGGTCTCCATCAAGTTGCTGTCTTCACTCATGCACGGCCTGCTGAGTCTTCATGGTCAGACTCCTATCTGCAGCCTTCCCTCCTCATCTTTCTACTGTGCCTCATCTTCTTCCACCTCAGCTCCTTCCCTCACTCCAGCCAGGCAGAACTGCTGGCGTATCCTGTCTGTCCCAAGGGCTGCTGGTTCAGGTCCCAGGGCTGTGCTTGGATGATCTCAGCTCTACCTGCCTTGGCCTCACATTCTGTCAAGGGTATTTACCAGCCTTTGGCTCTGTGAAATCTTTCTTCTTCCTGGAATCTCTCTCTTCTATCTTTCCACTCTCTTTTCTATCCACACGTGCCAAAGCTTTATCAAAGAGACTGTTGTTTACTCCTTAATTTTTTTTTTTTGGTCTCCTTCACAAAGGGCCTTAAAAGCAGAAATCTTAGGCATTATCTACCCTAGAATAGTAAAGGGGAAAATGGACTTGGTAAGCATCATATAAAACCAAAATCTGAGAGTTAAGAGAATACGACATGTGACATGACATCTGACTTAGCAAACACATATCAGAATAGTAAGCTTGAAGATGCTGTATGTGTCAATCACAAGGTATACTTTCCACAAGCAACTGCAAACAGGCCTTAAGGGGGTATTTGTCATTGGCAAGGTGTCATATAAAGCAGCTGTCTGCCTGTGACAGAGTCTCACTGTGGAGCTCTGTTTGGCCCAGAACTTACTATATAGCATCAGACTGGCATCCAATTCATTGAGATCTGCCTGCCTCTGCTTGGGACAAAAGACAGAGTCATCACACCCGGCTGGTTGACATATTTTATATTCACTAGGAGAAAATTAAGTAGAGAGGAGTTTTAAAGAAAAGCTAGAGAGGTTTTTTGTTTTGGTTTTGTTTTGTTTATCTTTTTAATGGTAGCCTCGGTTGTATTCACACAACAAGCAGCCAGAAAATGCCTATCGGTTAGAAAGTACTCACTTCCTGTTCCTCTTGGCATTACAGTTTGATGATAACATCCTGCTTACCTGACTTCCGCCTCAGCCGATGTGGTGCTGAACCACATGGTGTCTTCACCTCTCCCTTAGGATCGTAACAGAAGCCTGGATGGTCTGCCAAGAGAACCACAGGAGCAAGTGAAGGGTAGTGACTGTACAGGGTGGCTGGAATTTTCAGAATTTGGTGCTACATTACAAATGTTTCGCTGTTCTTGTAAATAATCAAAAGGGACTTTTGTTTTTTTTAAGGAGTGGATAAAAGGATAAATGAACTGTATGTTGTAAAGCTGAGCCCTTTGTGGAGGCAGCTCTGACAGTGTTAGGATCTACAGAAACCAGAAGTGTGGCTAGCCATCCAGTGCCCCACAGATAAACCAGAGACTCAGAGCAGAAACAAATGAGTATCTTAGGAAGGGATGGTCATGTCTGCTCCAGCTGCTAAGGCAGGGTGAACTGCTGCTAGTGTCTTATAAATGACAATGTACGGGCTTTGAAATGGTCACAAATGAACAACAGTATCTCAAAGAATACTAAGGAAACAACAACACAACACAACACAAAATACAACAACAACAACAACAATAACAACAACAACAAACTTACGGATGGCATCCATTTCAAGAATTGCTTGCTTGGCCTGAAAGAGAGAAAATGTAGATAGAATTAATTTTTTTCCTCCCATTAATTTTTTAAATGAACAAGTGTGATGGAGATCTTATCATACCCAAATAAATGGATTTTAGAGAAAAAGAAAACCCTCAAACCCTCACTATTTCTTTTAGGCATTAATACATAGTTCAGGAGATTCAAAGATTATCCTGATGAGGATTAGCATACGCTGTCCACTTGATCCACTACAGCAAAGACTTGATGGTTAGTTTTAACTGTTACTTTGGCACAATTTAGTCTCACTTGGGAACAGAGTCTCAATGAAAGACTCCCTAATGCTTCGACTCTTTAATGCAGTTCCTCCTACTGTGGTGATCCCCAAACATAACATTTTTTTGTTGCTACTTCATAACTATAATTTTGCTACTGTTAAAAATCATATTGTAAATATCTGGTATGCAGGATATCTGATCTGTGACCTCTGTGAAAGGGTCATTTGACCCCACAAAGGGTCTTGGCTTACAGGTTGAGACTCTCTGGCATAGATCAAGTTGACCTGTATGCATATCTAGGGGTGGGTATCTTAATTTTGTTAATTGGTATGGGAAAACCAATTGGTATGTGTCATAACCCTGGGGCTGTGTCCTTAATTACTCCAGAGACAGTGAGCTCGTAGTAGCCCACAGGTACTAATTTCTCTTTGCTCTGGACTTTGGATATAATGTGACTACTGGCTTTAAGTTCCTGCCTTGATGTTCCTGTTATGATGAAGTGTAACTTGGAACTGTGAGCTGAAACAAACCCGTCCTCCCTAAGCTGCTTCTTTCCTCAGGGAATCACAGCAACGAGGCAAGAACAAGACTGTGATACCCAAATCTTCTATAGAGAGATAGAGCATTTATACGGCACTTGTACATGTCTTCCTATAAACTTTAAATTGGCTCTAGATTACTTATAATACCCCCAGGTAAAGGCCTTATAGATAAGCTTTATGCTGTATTGTTTAGAGGAGTAAAAGCAAAAGCAGAAACAACCTGCAGCATACTACGTACACTTGCAGTTTAATCATTTATGTCTAAGAGCAACCCGTGGGGGCAGCTCTCTCACCTCTCCGGATTAGTTTTCTCAGCTGTAAGGTGGGGGGGGGGTGGTAACAGGACCTACCTTTCCCAGTGCCATTAGGATCAACTGTCATGCACAGGCACAGCCCCTGTCTCTACCCTTCTGGGGAATAGAGCCCAATGCCTGAGGCTTCCTCTCTTCACACACTTGGCACTTCTACCCAGAATGCTTTGAGGTTTGTTGCTATATGTTGCTAATGCTTAGACATAGACAGGTTGTTTTAATCCATCATTTTACCAATTGATTCAGGGGAGGAAATCAGTTGAGGTGATGTTTCTTCCTTTCCAATGCTGTTTACATTTTCCCCAAGGGTAATATAATTTAATTGACATACGCTGTTATATTAACTAAAATGATTTTGTTTCTAATTTGCTGCAGTCTGCGATATCATGTAAAACTATTTGGCCTGAAAGATAATCAGAATTTTAAAAAATGGAGGCACAGACAGGAAAATAAAACAGTAACAGTCTCTTTAATTTTGAGGAAAATAGTTTTCTACTTCATATATTTATCTTCCTATTTTATACTGAGATCATAGCTGGAATTAATTTCAAACTCGAATGACAGCTTGATCTCTGGAAAGTGGCTAAGTTGCACTTTAACATTTAACACATAAAAGCACTTACTTCATCTTTATGCTCAATTAATTTGGCTCAGTATGTATATAAATGGGGCATGTGACAAGTTCCAAGAAATTCCTTTAACAAAGCTATTCCATAAGAAGGCTTAATCCCCTCAAGTCTTGTAAATTACTTCAGAAAAGAACTCTTTTCAGGTTGTCCACTGGGTGTCAGCCAAGGCCCACTAGGGAGCTAGAGGTCTGGCTAGCGGTTGGCAGAACTCAGTGACTCATGGGAGATTGTATTGACATCACAGGATGGGGTATACAGGTCTGGTTGTTTAAAGTGTCCTATTACACACTTGTTTGATTTCACAGAAATAAATACATTTGGAAAACCTTAAGAAAACAATTGAGTAGTCTTGATGAAAGATCTTAAAAAAACAACCTTCATTTAATAACTGTACTTAAATAGAGCAAAGAATTACTTTTAACATTATAGTGGATAAAGTATATTAAGTCTGTTTTAATTTCTAGTGGGAGAAATATATTTAGAGGCTCCTTGAAGTCAAATGATTGGGTCTGAATCTGTTACGCCAGACACACTAATTGTAAAACGTGGACAATTTACTTCCTCTTTCTGAACCCTGTTTTATTTCTATCAGAGGAAGAACATAATCCACCTCTGAGATATTTTACTGAGTGTGAAATAAGAATGCAGTATACTTTTCGCAATGTGTATGTGTTAAATATGTTGTAAATTAAAATCCATTTTAGATTCTAAATGGATTAATAACTAGAATAAAATGGACTAATAACTAATAAAGAATAATTTTATTGTGGCTGTATTAATTGTTTTAAGCACTAAGGGAAACCCACCAGGAATACATAGAATGGAAGGAAGAGGGCAGGTAGGCAAGTGATCTGTCTCGTTTGATAATTGACTATAATTGTCTTTCAGAATCTAATTAAGCAATTTGATTTTCCCAGGATTCTTGTGAAAAGTGGGTGGGGCATATCAAAGACACAGTGCCATCCTGCAGAAGGGTATTGCCTCTGAGTAACCATAAAAGAAGATGACCACTCTTCTGCATGAGCTCCCTTCTATGCCACAACAGTTGATAAAGTGAAATTCACACCTGAGTCCAAGCACACACCTCTCTGCACAATCATTTCCTGAACATAAAACCACGACTGGCACAGACTCTAGAGACCAGCCTGGAAATCTTTTCAAACTATGTAGAAGATAAGTAAGCTGGGCATACAGGGTACACATGTGATCCCAGCACTCAACAGGCAAAGCAGGGGGGTTCCAAGTTCAAGGCTTGCCTGCGTTATATAGTGAGACCCTGTCTCAACCAACAACCAACCAACAACCAACCAACCAACCAACCAAAGGCAAAACTCTCCTTTCCCAGAATTCCTTCCGATTTTTCCCATTCGGTACCACTCTTATGACCTTGATGTCACTTCCTGTCCTACTTCCCTCCTCCTGATCTCATCATAGACATGCCACCATCCTCATGGATGGCCACTCACCCCTCCATTTTAGTCTGTTGCTACTTTATCTCTAATAACTGTTTCTTCTACTTCACAGCAGCAGCCTGGTAATAAGGCCATCCCAGAACATGAACGCACCAGAATTGCCCTTCTTCCCAGATAGGGTACCAGGAACTGTCTTCAACTACAGATTCCATATTTCCCGCAGAACCGGCTGATCACAGACCAGAAGTCTCTTTTCCCTGCTCATAGTCACTGCAGGTCTAGGCTCATGAGAGTGCACAGTTCTCTGTTCCCCAGCTCCACCTGCCCCCTCCCCACAGAGGAATCCTGGATGCCATACTCCCTTAGGGCAGTTCCCATACTGCTAAGTGGTTTGTTATGACGCCAGACTGATTCATGTAGCAGCCCCAGGCAGGTCTTTGTCATCTTCCAGAAGGGACCTGAGTCACCTCCGGTGACAGACTTCCTTTGCATGGAATCTGACCCTCTCCACTTTCAAGGACAACCCTATTCCTGTGTCATCAGTCACAGCAGTGTCTCTGACCCTTCATGATTTCTTAATTCCCCTCAGCGTTGCCCTCCAGACTCCTTGCAAGTCTGGCCTCTACTATCCCTATGTTTATGGGTCCTATTTCTTCCACCTCCCCCGACAAACCGCCCTTCCACATCCTCTTGCCTTCTAGTCTCCCCAGACAGCTCAGAAACCTACACTGTGTCTTTCACCCAGATAGAGAGACTTGCTTTGATGAGTTGTTCTCTAAACTGCACCATTTTGAACTTTGTGGGGTTGGGAGGTGGGGTCCGCATCAGCCTGTTCTCTAATTTCTTTCAACCCACTGCAAATATCCTGGCTGTCAAACCCACACCCTGCATCTGTTTGTCCCCTCCTTCCTCATCATTGTCCTCTCCTGCTCTTTACTGTAATCCTACCGGTCTCTACCGGTCTCTCTGGTTCCAAGTGCCCCTCCCCCAGCAGGTGACTTGCTGGAATTCCCAAGACTCCTTGTCTTTTTCTCCCAATAATTTTTTAAAAATCCACTTGACATCTCAATCAAAGCCCCCTCCCCTTCCTCTTCCTCTCCCTCCCTTCCCGCCATCACTGCTCCTTCCCCCTCCCCCTTCTCCTCACAGAAGAGAAACCTTGTTTCCTTTATACATTCTTGTGGGCTGTGTTGCCAAACTGTAGGGCCTCAATCACTGCCACTCCTCCTAATCCTGGGCTGCTAGAACCTGAATTTCCACCTTTATTCACTCTGCCAGATGCTTCTCTGCTCCCACCTAACTGTCTGGCTAACTCCCAACCCAGAGCTCTTCCACAACTCAAGCACGGTGTCAGAGGGTGACGTCTGTTCCCGTTGCCTGGGTGACCCGTCTTGCATATGCGCCTCGTGTTCTGCTTCATAGGTTACTCAGGCACCTCCCACTTCCCCAGCCTCACTCCTGCCCTACTTCCTGGCCCTCCTGTCCCAACACCAGCTGTGTTTGGTGAACAGGGTGTCACTTCTGTTTTTGTGACTTTGTTATCTCAGCCTGGTTCCGCTCCCCACCCCCACCCACCCCCAACTTCATAAGGACATTCCTCATACTTCAAGAAAGCTGGAGGTATTTTCCTTCCTGCCCTCACTGTCTAGAGCTGAACGCTTTGTCCTTCTGTCCCCGGGCCACCTGGCTTTCAACACTATTGTTTCCCTGCCACCAGCAAACAGATCTGGGTTAGGCGGGCAGCTGGCTCTCTGCTGGTAAATTCCTTTCCCCACCAAACTGGGCTTGTTCCCCACCCGCCCTGTTCCCATAGGACCCAGCACAACCACCGAGACTGAGGGCTCCTGGGGAAGTGGGGGGTGGGGGTTCCCAGTAGTTTCTATTCTCTATAAGCTTCCTTATGGTCTTTCAGTTCTCTCTCTCTCTCTCTCTCTCTCTCTCTCTCTCTCTCTCTCTCTCTCTCTCTCTCTCGCACACACACTCACACACACCTGTGTGTGAGTGTGTGTGTGTGTGTGTTTTATTTAATTTTTAGTATTTAGTGGGTGCCATTGACTCCCTATTGTCAATTCGACGACAATGTAACCTCTGAAATGCCTATTGCAGACAGGGTTTTAATTGGCCATCCTCGTGACTCGGCCTCCTGAGTGGTGGGATTTCAGGCTCCATTGTGAAGCTAGGCCGTATTTCTTGTCAGACTCAGCTCGGGTCTGGGCCCTCTCTACATTTGGTGTACTGGCTGACTTTTCTCTCTCACCTTAGCTGGGATTTTTGCTGCGTGGTTCTCCAGAATCAGCCTCTTCAGGTGCAGAATCCAGAGGCGTTTTTCTTGCTGGGATTTGGCCTACAGGGGGAGATTTAAACAGTGAGACCTGAAGCAACCTAGAGATGGTGGCTGGGTCTGGACACCTCTCCCGCTTGGGGACCCAGGAGTGGTCCGCCTGTTACCTGAACGGTGTGCTGAAGCTTGGGGCTCTTGTAGTGGAAGACACTGAAGCTGAGAGGCTCTTTTGGTATGACCTCCACAAGCATGAGGTTGCCACACTGCAGCAGAGAGCACAGTGCGTGAGGCACACACGGGACAGAAACAGCCACCCCCAGGCTTGGCCATGCCAGCCCCCCACGAGGACCCACCAGGATGTGAGCTTTGTATGTAAATGTGTCCTCTCTCTTCTTTGTGATGAGCAGCAGCTTGTCCAGGAGAAAGAGCGTCCTCTCATTTTTGGCCCTCTGGATGCGGAAGGTTCCCTCAAGAACCAGCTCCCCATAGCTGGTAAGGTCTGGCCCCTTCCAGTTAGTTAACAAGCTCTGGATCTCCTGAAAAAAGAAAAAAAAGGTGAAATTTCTCAGAGCTGAGCACCAGGCAAACTGCAAGATATCATACACTCAGTGGCCTGCTGTTGGATCTCAAGGACAGTGACTGACATATCTGTGTTTATGGGGCAAGGCCATTAGTTGAGAGTTATCCAAAATGGACTGAATTTTTAGTTGCTGAACTGCCAGCTGCTGTCACTCCTGAATGGTCCAGTGTCATAGCCGGCGGTGGCAGCAGCAGTTAGACCTTTCTAAAGCTTCATGGGGTAGTCAGCAGTATGGCGTCATCTAAGATAGACTCCTCTCTTGTTTATCAAGAAAGGATGTGGCATGTCTTTGCCACTGTTTTAGTATGGAACTTAGAAAATATGAATTAGGGATATGACATCTCTTTAGGATTTGTTGCACATCAAATTTTAAGAAAGCTGACTTCATTGCTTTGAAAACTGAAGATATTCACAAGCACCACCTGAGAAAAGCCACAAAATGGCAGAAGTCTTCATTTGGGAAGCTGGGTGTGTAGCTCAGTGGTAGAGTGTGTACTTTGTGCAATCCCCTGGGTTCGTCTTACTACCGGACAAAATCAAACCAACAAAATTACCTTTGTTGGCTACAAATAGAAATGGTGTATATGGAGTAAAGTTTGAGACAGGATTTAGTAGGATCTTCAGAATGTCACACAGCTTGAGACAGCATGAAAAATTAGCCATTTGGTTGGTTTTGATGATATAAAAGATGTCTGATAATATATTTGTTACAAAAAAACCTTGAACAATTAAACTTTTGCTAATGCTTAGAAGACAACAACAACAACAACAACCAACAAGAACAACAACAACAACAGAAACTCCTGGAAATAGAATGCTGTGATCTTTTGAGGCCCCACAAGACAGGCTCCATATCACACCAGACTCTGGTTGTTTACAGGGTGACTCGACTTTCTTCTGACTTGCAAAGAGAAAGGTGCGTCCTTTCCTGACTGGAGCACTGGGTGGATTCTCGCTGCACCTTTCTGTCTTACTTGTAGGGTCACAAACAAGTTTGGAATGAGCTGCCTGGCTATGTGCTTTCTTTTTTCTTTGTTTTAAGATTTATTTTTACTCTCAGTATGAGTGTCCTGACTACCTCTGCGTCCATACATACATCATGTGTGAGCCTGTGCTCATGGAGCCCTCAGATGGTGTCAGAGCTCCTGGAACTGGAATTATGAACAATTGTAAGCCTCCATCTGTGTGGATGCTAGGAAATGCACCCGATTCCCCGCTGCAAGAGCAGCAAGTGTTCCTAATCACTGAGCCCCCTCTCCAATCCCATGTATTTAAGTGGTTCTTTTTTTTTTTCTTTTTGAGGAGGCAGGGACATAATCAAAAGTTCCTGAGGGGGGAAAAGGTTCCTGAGAATTTAGGGTTCATATTGGTACTGGATGGACCTTAGCAAACCTGTCACTGTACTGTTAACATTTTAGAGTTGAGGAGACTAAAACAATGTGCTTGGCACTCATGTCTCAAGTGAAATACAAAGGAGCTACTCCAGCCTCCCAATTAAGTCGCCTGGCCTAAGACTACTCTTACACTGTATGCTGCCATTTTGTATAAACTAGTAAGAGAGAATAGGGGCTTTAGAAGTCCTTAAATAGTTTAGAGAAAATTGGTTTCAGCAAGAATTATTGATTCATAATGATATAAAGCCCCCAGGAGACTCATATTTAATCACTCATCAAAGGAGCTATAAGAAGCTATTAGTTTAAAAGTAATGGTCCTATGTAGCTACTCTAACAGACAGTTAACACTATCCACATTCGACCCATCTTCAGGGAGAACTATGTTGAGGATCATAAATGAAGAATATTATTTATGTAGCCTTGAGTATATGAAAAGTATATATCATCTGACACATTGGAAAACAGCAATGTGTCAGAGCACCTGCCTGGTACTGATGCTGTCTTTGTGCTCACCTGCAAGCGGACAGCATGCTCATGCTTCCGTTTCATGTCGTTGATGTGCCAGGCCACTCGCTGCATTGTGTCTATAGCATCCAGCACAACATCATAGCCTTCTGTATCCTTATCAAGGTGATTCTCTATTTCCTTTCAAAACATAAAAAATAACCTGTTATAAAATTTTTTTCATGTACTCAGTGAGGCAAAAGGGATTCTCTATGTTTGGTTTCATACATACATAAACACACATACACCATTTATTTATCTATCGCCATCATTCAAAAAAATCACAAAATGGGCAGGAATGATGAAAGTTTCTTACAGTCCCAGTATAAAGTGTACAAAGCCTACAATAAGCCACATGGAGATATAGCAGTTGTAGTGTTGGCCAGCATAAGAGAGTATTAAATAATATAGTTCTCATGCTCAAAGATGAAAATCTTTTAAAAATACATTGCTTAGCTAGCCAGTGGTAGGGGTACAGGCCTTTAATCCCAGCACTTGGGAGCCAGAGGCAGGCAGATCTGAACATAAGGCTAGCATGGTCTACAGAGCAAGTTCCAGGATAGCCAGAGGTACAAAAAGAAACCCTGTCTCAAAAAAAACCAACCAACCAACCAACCAAGGAACCAACCAACCCACCAATCAACCAACCCACCAACCCACCAACCAACCAACCAACCAACCAACCAACCAACCAACCAACCAACCAATCAAGGAACCAACCAACCAACCAACCAAATAACCAACCAACAACCAATTAACTAACCAAACAACCAAACCCCACGCAGATATAAAAACATTCCTTAAAATTACATAGGGACATTCTGTTCAAAGCTCAGTGGTAGAATGTGTGTTCAGTGTGTATAGACCCTGTATTTGATCCTCAGCATTCAGCCAGAGAGGGAAGAATGGAAAGAGGGGTGGAGAGAGGGAGAAAAATAGAGGGGGCTTTTCTAACAGTCATTCAGAAAGAGTTCATGGTTTAAGAAATGAACCTTTCAGGGCAGTTTGCACTGCCATACATCTTACCATGGAGTTTCACAATCCAAGGAGGAAGAAAGGATACAACCTATGTTATAATTATTTATTGCTGCTAAGCCCTCAGACTCCGGAAGATTCCAAACAGAGTTACCACCAGTCTTTTGCTTTCTTTCTTATCTTCTCCACTGTGCCTAACAGATCAATGCTGTCAGAAAATTCTTTTTCCTATTTTTGGTACTAGAGACCAAATTTTGGGCCAGAAAAGTATTCTACCACTAAGCTACACCTCTAGCCTCAATAAATGCTTACTAGTTCGAAGCAACACCTTCTTAAAAAGAGTAATCTTACATAAATACAGGGAGCTCCCATGGCCATGGGTTCCACATCCATGGGTCTAGCAGTGGTAGACTGAGAATAGCTTTATCTACCTGAGGATATTGATAGATATCATACTGTTTGGGAGCAATGTCAAAACAAAACAAAAACAAACAAAAAACCCACCTATAGATGCTCACTGCAGATCATATTCCCCAATGAATTTAATAGCTGAACACTTTACATTATATTAGATAATATCAGCAACCTAGAGGTTATTTAGAGCCTGATGTATGGGGGAAAGTAGGTGAATTATTTGCAAATAATTCTCTGATTTTATTATTTTGAAGAACGTACTACCTACAGGAATAGGTTTCATTATGGCATTCTATGTTATTTTGTAAAGGGATTTGAGCATCTACCGAGTTCGGTATTTGGAGGGACCTGGACTCAATCCACTGTAGACACTACAGGATACACTATCTGTAGAAGTAAGAGGTTGGTCATTAAATGCTTTATGACATCTGTCATGCCTATCTAAAGAGCAGACACTGGAGCTTTTGGGATAATCCTAAGGACTAATCCTCCTACTTTACAGTAACACTGTTAAAAATTGAATATTCAAGTTTTTTCATCTAGCTTGGCTGTAGGTAGAATCTACATTTTCTTTCTCAACTCTCAGGCCCGCCTATTAAAAAGTCTTAGGAAAATGTACTATAAAATTAAGGTCCGAATTAATCTCCTCTTTTACTTTAAGAGTCAATTTTGTCAAGTGATAAACAGGCAGAGAAGTTGTGGGAATAGTCCTGTGGGGAATTCGTACCTGTGGTTCAACCCTGAATTGATGTGCGTCATGGAGGGATACTCTAAGCTATGTGTAAAAGCAAAAATACTTCAAAGGAAACAAGAAGTTAATTTGGTATTGGTTCAGCTTCCATTCTTCCCCTTTCCTTTTATCCATAGGCATCTATAACAATCAAATTATGTATATACAAGCTATAAATATCAACTAAGTGTTTGTAAAGACCTTGATTACTTGCAGAAGCTGAGATCTTAGATTATTTTCTTGATGGAAATATTGTCTAGAAGACAATATCTTATATGTCACATTAACACAATTTAGAAGAGATGTATTCTGGGGATGATTTCCCTTTTTAACAACTGTCTGGACACTGATTTAGCAAACTAATCCCACTAAATCTAGAAGGTCCTTGGAATTAACTTAAAAGTTAAGGAATGATTTCCAGTGTGGTCTCATAAGACAACAGAAAATTCTTCCAAGAATTCTTCCAATTCTTAAGCAAGTAGATAAATTTTTGGTAAAATTTTACACATGTGAACTCAGCAAACCAGAAATGATAGCCCCAGTTAGAAACCTAGAATCATTTCAAAAGAGACAACACAGTCAGTCAATGGTCACACTGCCCTGAACATGCCTGATCTTATCTGATCTTGGAAGCGAGATAGGGTTGTGCCTGATTAGTGCCTGTGTGGGAGAGATACCACGAATGCTGATAAAATGGGGCTCTGGGTTAAAATTCTTTTATTTAAAATTTTTATTTATTTGCTTACTGATTGGTTGGTTGGCTGAAGTAGAGTCTTTTGTAGTATAGGAAAGTCTCAAACACTGTGTCTAGGGGATACCTAAGTCTCAATCCTTCTGCCTCTACCTCCAAAATCCCTTTAGGGTAAGAGTTCTAATCTGGTATACAAAATAACACTATCTTGCTTTGTTTGTTTTAAATGGCTATGAGCCACAGTGAGCCTATAGGATCTAGAGGCAGACAGACAGGCAGACAGACTTGCCACAGTGCTCAGTATCTCAAGCCCCATGTTCCATGTTTCCCCACTGCAAAGCTAAGCAAATCACAAATTATCTTCAATAAAACTTTCCCCATGTTTACGAACTTCATTAGAGGACGAGAAAGGAGAATCTGACATCTAGGTGCATCTTAGTTCAAAAATCTCCTTCGGTTTTTTAAAGACATTTTAAAAACATTTATTTATTATGTATTGCCTGCATATATGCCTGTGTACCAGAAGAGAGCACCAGATCCCATTTTAGATGGTTGACAGCCACTATGTGGTTGCTGGGAACCGAACTCAGGACCTCTGATAGAGCAATCAGTTCTCTCAACGTCTGAGCCATCTCTTTATTTAGATGCTAGCTCCCTGCCTGAAAACTGACCCTGTCCAGCACAACCCATCCCTTAGCTCTGTCACTGTCCAAGTTTAAAGTAACCTTTCATGTGCCTGTCATCAGTGGGGCTGTAAGACCCAGCATACACATGTCTGTGATTCCTAATAGAAAACCAGTTAGTTGTAAAGCCCCCCTCCCCAAGCCCAATTTAATATACACACCCCAAACCCCATCCCTTGACAAATGTCCTAGCAGAGGCTGAGACTTACATGTAGAAGGAGATGATATTTGAGAATCCTTTGAACTGGTTTCAGGAGATAGGACCCTAGGGGCAGTGAATGTTTCAGAGTTTCCTGGCGCTCCCGGAAGAACTTGGCAAGCATCTTGTTCCTCATGCATTCAGTTAGCACAGCCACAGACCTTCAAGAGAAGTGCATGGTTTTCATCATGGTGATGCTGTGTTTTACATGGGTGTTTGAGGTTTAAATGTCAGTCTCAGTAGAAACGTCCTAAAATGGGTGGGATAGGGAAAACGAATGTGCCTTTTATTTAGATGCTAGCTCCCTGACTGAAACAGAGCTAGCTCCTGGCTAGGATGCCTTGGGACAAGTTTTAAAATGTTGTCTTTTGGATGGGCTGAATTAGAAGAAGAAATTGAGTTCAGAGATTTAGAACCATGGGCTCTGGCTTCAAGGGCACACAGCCCTACATCAGGAGGTTGGCAAGAGACACAGCATTGAATCTTAGCCCCTACACATGCCCCATCCAGATGTCTTTGTACAGTGCTCATCCTGCACATCTGGATTCAGTTTCTACAAGTCAGGTAATAAGGCACAGCATCCCTGAATTGAGACAAAACAGTTTCTTTTTATCACAGACTTGGCCTTGCACTATGGCATTTGTCATACTCCCAACCCCGATGGTTTGTGAAGTGTATGACCCATTGAACGACTTTCCCAGGGGTGACTTCTCGCAGAGAAACTCTGAATAGTTCCTCTCTCTCTGTTTTTGATAGTCTCACTGCAGAACATTTGAAAAGGGTGCTAGAGTCCCTTCTGCAGCCCCCAAAGTAATACACAACCTTGACACATCTTTGATTATTACTTAATTAATTTATTTACTTTATATCCCAATATTAGCTTCCCTCACCTTCCAGTACCCCCTCACACAAATCCTCCCCTCCAACCCCCCTTTTCTCCTCTGAGAAGGGGGAGCTTCCCCTTAGTCACTCCCCATCCCAAACACACACATGTCAAGTCACTTCAGGACTAGGTGAGTCCTCTCCCACTGAGGCCAGACAAGGTGGCCCAGTTAGGGAAGTAGGGTCTCCAGGCAGGCAGGAAGGCAACAAATTCGGGGAACCATCCTGTTCCAGTTGAAGAACAAACTGCTCCTCTGTTACACATGTGCGTGGGGCCTAGGTCCAGCGCATGCTCACTCTCTGGTTGGTGATTCAGTCTCTGGGTACCCCCAAGGGTCCAGGTTAGTTATGCATCTTAAAGCTACAATCAGAACAATGCATGTCCCTTCCACGTCAAGCTAGCTAATAGGATTGGTTATCACATACTCGTGCAGATTAAAATTCTGATGCTGTGTAACTTGGACACAGGCAGGAATCATTTTATTCTTTTCTTTCTGTGTCTTTGCTATATTTTCAAAATTAATTGAGACAATCAGACGGAGCCAAACAACAAACTAAGACTCCTTAGAATGATGTGAAGTGAAAGAAGTCTTGTAATTAAGCTGTTAGAATCCAGCCGTGCCTCTGCTTTAGACAATATCCGTTCAGTCGGATTTATTTCTCCCTTGAGTCCTGATTTGAAACTCTTCATCGTGTGACTGAGGCATTTCTCTGAAGTCTCTTGTCATCAGGTGCAGCTGCTGAGCAGCCTGGTGGCTGACTGACAGCCCAAGTTCTTGCTCAAGATTGGAATCTACTACAGATCGGGGCACAAGGCATTCTAGGTTCCTAGAAATCTTTGAAATCGGGCAGGAATCTGAAGACAATGGCTTGACCTCCTTTGTGCCAGTCCCTGGGGGAAGGAGGGAGGGACCTGTGCTTCTTCACAGTGAAATCACTTGGGTGTGACCTGAAGGAAGAAAGAAGTCACTTGCCAAGGCGGCCGGCCAGGTTTACAACCACCGGACTGCTCCTCAAGGGGAGAGAAGAATCTTAGTACTCTTGGCTTGCTAAAACAGGGCGGATGGAGTCGGTGTCAGAGCAAACTGCCTGGGGACACGAGGACACTCAAGTCACACACTGGACACTTACAGGCACGCCTTCTTCATTGAGAGCATCCTTCTCTTAACAGGGGCTTCCTTAAAGTCGGACTCAAAATCAAGACACACTTTCCGGGAAACTGTCCTCAGCTGTTCCCACGAGGGTCATTTCTCATTATTTTGTGTTGAGCTTCCACTGCATGGCCCCAAGTCCGTGCCATATTAATTCCAATCAGGTATCTAATCTCCCCTATTAATCGACCTCACGGATGTATTTAGTTGTGTTCTGTTCCTCCAAAGCGTACGGGCTGCTTGGATCCTGCACTAAGTACGGGACAGTGCTGCAGGAATGACGAGCTCTTACAATCCTCCTTCCACTTAGGAGTTCACTTCTGCTGGATCCCAAAACAGCCCACGATGGCAAAGCTTGATCAGTAAGTCAGAAAAACCTGAATTTGTGACTGGAAACAAGTCTCTACAATGAGGTTATGCCTTTGGATGTATATTCATAGTGAAATGCACACAGACAGACCCTCCCAAGCCAGCCTCTCTGATCACCAGACCCAGAACCTTGCGGATCTGTCAGTTTGAACACCTTCCCTTTCGCTTGGGAATTATTTTTACGGAGAGGTGTGAGTTGACTTTACCTACAGTTCCCCTGCTGTGTGGTGTTTTGGATTAAGGACCATGAGATTTAGTTGGGGTATCCTATAGTTCACACTGCATCAGAAGAGAACATGCTTAAATGTAACCCTACAAACTAGGGGTGTGTTTATAGAGGAGGATTGTGACAAATGCCTGAATAAGCATGTGCGTTGTTGTTGTTGTTGTTGTTTGTTGTTGTTTTGTTGTTAGGAGAAACCTGGGAAAGGCATGACTGTCTATCAAATGGATAACCACGGCGTCACATCCTGACTGTTGTTTATAGGAAAATGCTACAATGAGAAGTTATTGTTAAGTA
Organism: Rattus norvegicus; assembly: GCF_021556685.1. Lineage (NCBI taxonomy): Eukaryota > Metazoa > Chordata > Mammalia > Rodentia > Muridae > Rattus > Rattus norvegicus. The sequence goes on along the minus strand of NC_141534.1, from coordinate 42,402,256 downwards.
ATTCTGAACTTCAGGCTTCTTACCACATACTAGTCTTTCAGCACTACTCCTGTGTTGGAGGTTGGGAGTGTTTATCCTTCCTTCCCTCGGCAGCTGCAAGGATTTTACCTGATACTGTATTCCACCTCTGCTAACATTGATGATGCAAGTCACCCCTCCCCAGTCCTCTTTCTGGCTGGGTTGTAAGAGCCTGCTGATCATAGATTCACGCAAAGCTCCAAAACATTATAAAAATAGGGTGGCAGGTGGCCTGGGGCTGGAGAAACATGGTTGATATCCTCAGTGAGCCATTCATCAGCTGTAGGACCCTTGTGGAGTCAGTTTGTCATGGGTCCTTCAGCAAGGTCATTCACAAGATGGGAAGAAGGGAGGGGTGGTGTGGTGGTTTGAATAGGTTTGGTCCAGGGAGTGGCACTATTAGGAGGTGTGGCCTTGTTGGAGGAAGTGTGTCACTATTGGGATGGGCTTTGAGACTCTCCTGGCTGCCTGGAAAACAATCTTCTCCTGGCTACCTTCAGATCAAGATTTACAACTCTCAGCTCCTCCTGCACGATGTCTACCTAGGGGCTGCCATGCTCTCACCTTGATGATAATGAATTGAACCTCTGAACCTATAAGCCAGCCCAAATTAAATGTTGTCCTTATAAGAGTTGGCTTGGTCATGCTGTCTGTTCACAGCAATGGAAACTCCAACTAGGCAGATGGTAATGAACTGCATTTGATGGAACTCCATTGGGTTCCTGGCACTGGCGTGGGCATCCTGTGTTCCTTTAATCCCTGAGAATCTCTCTGCTACTATGGATGTTTAATTCAGTGTTTGTCTTTTATAGATTTCAACACTATTCAAGAGTCGAATGCCCAATAAATGTCTTGTGAAGAGAAACAGGAATGCCCAGCATTGTGGACAGTTGTCTTCTGCCTCTCACTCAGTGCTTAGTACACATTCAGGCTGCCCTTGAACCTTTGATGCAAGCAAAACTGAGCCCACAGCCCAGAGAGACAGGAGACCCCCTTCCTCATGCTGGCTCCTCACGATCTGTCATTTCTGAACTTTATAAAACTTAGAGAGCTCATCAAGCTCACCAAGCAAAACCAGAACATATTTTCTTCCCAGCTGAGCCACACAAACTCATTTTCAAATGTGGCAGGCATTCAAGTGGGCTAACTGGGAAGTAGATAGCCCGACGTTACAATGTGGATCTATCCATCCCCCAGACATATGCAGTGATGTTCCGGTCTTCTTCAGGGCCTTTCATGAATCTCTCTCTCTCAGCTTCAGAGCCTGCCAGTCCAAAGGCATCAACCAATATATGAGTCCTCGGAATTTTTGCTCTTTTAAAGTCAACAGTACAGAGCTCAAAACTGCATGTAAGGATTCAAAACAAAAACAAAAAGCCATTAAACCATACCTTGGGTAGTTGGTGCAATACTGGGTATAAATGTGGAACTCTTCACTCTACAAAGAAACAAAAGAGACTTCCGTGAGCCCCAAAGCACAGACAACATTCATTCAAAGAAAAGTTAAGAAATAGATCGCAACCAGGCTTTTATTGTTCCAGATGCATTGGTCTACCCCCTGAGCCTGTGTGGCCAGATCTGTGCCCACTGTTCTTTACCAGAATCCACATAACTTGAAATCACTTAAGTCCAATAAACACTTGCTGGGTCCCAGTGAATCTGAAGACAGCTAGGAAGAGGATGAAAATAAAGTTTCTGCCCCCAGGTGTTTACAATCATCTTGAATGTATATGCATCAGGAAAACGGAAGAAGGTTATAGTTAAACATCACACAGTAAGAATATGTTGGAGTATGTATGGGAGATCAGGAGGCTGCTGTATACTCTTAAGTCCTGCAAATGTAGCTCTCCCTGACCATAGTCATCCTTCTTGTTCTTGCAGCATACTCACTGGGTCTGCCTTGAAGAAGAATCTAGGCTGTATTTCTTCTAAGCAGCCTTCCTTGAGCTCGTGAGTTAAGCCACCGTTTCTAATTGTGAGCATCCACCATATCCTGCATCTACCTGTCTGGGAGCACTGACCAAATGATACTGATGCTGTCTGTTTATCTGTCTGGTTCATAGTGATCAGGACAGGGGTCATAACATCTATGGCTACAATATGTCAGGGCCTGACAGACAATATTTATTGACCTATCTCTTCTACTGAACATCACCTGAGAATACAGGCTAAGTCTTTTCACCTGCATGCAGGCAGTACAGCAGCCATGTCTCAAGAGCAATAATGGTTTGACCAGCAAATGGACCTATCACCCTCCTCCAAATCCTCACTTCTGAAGCTATCTGAGTCTTTCAGCTGTGAATTCATATTACAGAAAATGACATGTTAATACTGGCTGATTCAGACAATTCTTTAAAAATGTAGGGTCAAAACTCCTTGCAACCACAAAACAAGCATTGCTTCTTGTCTTATTTCACCCATTAAGGAGGACATCAGACAGGTGCTACGAACTGGGATCAAAAGAGAGTGCACTGAGGTGTGCTCACAGAAGAGGGATGACACAAATTTTACAAAGAGACAGGAAACTGCCTTTTTTCCTTCTTAGGACTGGGGGAGGGAAGAAATAAACTGTCAAATCAATCACGACGATGCAAGTCTGGGCCGGGAAGCCTGTGAACTGGAGGTCAGCTTTGACTACAAAGCAAGACTTCTGAAAAGAGAGAAAGAGGGAGAGAGAGAAGGAGAGAGAGAGAGAGAGAGAGAGAGAGAGAGAGAGAGAGAGAGAGAGAGAGAGACAGTGCAGCAGGAAGGGGAAGAGAAGAAAGAGAAAAAAGAGGTGAAGGAAGAGGAGAGGAAGGATGGATAGTGGGTGAGGAAGAAGAGGCAGGAGGAGGAAGAAAAGAAGAGTGAAGGTTCATCTATCACCCTCATTCATTTACAAGAACTGTTTGCACTGCTCTCAGTTCCATAAAATTGGCAAAGATGAAAAACATTCCATACACCCTCAGGGAAAAGTGCAGGGAACCCACTGAACTACCAATTGGGATGAATAAAACAGAAAACAGTTGGTGACACCCACTGGGTTTTGTGTGTGTATGTATGTGTGTGTGTTTGTTCTGACTTTACACCACCAACGGAAGAAATATATCTACAGTTAGGGTTTCAAACTTCTGACTGGGTAACGGTCAGAATGAGTGACTCAAGCCAAAGAATAACTGGCTCTTACAAAAACTGGCCAACACGGAAGCGTGGACACCTTCTGGAGAAAGAGGGACCTGCGCAGCTCTCTTCAGGAGACCAAGGCTGCGGCGTTTACAACCTGTGTCCGACAGCTCTCCAGGAGTCTCGGACGTGAGGCTGGAGGCCCCAGTCTCTGCGAGCCCAGATGCCCATCCAGGCTTCAGGCAAAGAAACAGAAGAGATGGAGGCAGAAGGCGATTCAGCAGCTGAGATGAGTGGGGAGGCAGATGAGAGTGAGGAGGAATGGAGAGGCAGCCAGACTGAGTCAGAGGAGGAGAGCTCAGAGATGGATGACGAGGACAGTGAGTGTGTCAGTGAGATGCTGGACCCGGAAAAGCAGTTCTTGGAGCTGAAGAAGTTGTTCAGAGAATGGCTGAGCGAGCTGCGATTACAACTGGAGGAAGTGGGGGCCGAGAGAGCCCCAGAATATACAGAGCCTCTTGGAGGGCTGCAGCAGAGCCTAAAGGTTCGTATTCAGGTGGCAGGGATCTACAAGGGCTCCTGTCTGGATGTGATCAGGAGTAAGTATGAATGTGAACTACAGGGAGCCGAACAGCACCTCGAGAGAGAGTGAGAAGCTGCTGCTGTATGACACTGCGTGGGGAGCTGCAGCAGGGGACCCAGAGGCTGGAGGAGGACAGAGCCTGAACATAAGCTCTGAGTGGTGGGACGACAACCTACATAGCAGGGGCAGTTTGAAGACCTGGGGCTCGGTGCCACCCAGCAAGAGAAAGAAGGCACCACTCATTTCTGGCCCATACATTGTGTACATGCTGCAGGAGATCGGCATCCTGGAAGACTGGACAGCCATCAAAAAGGCCAGGGCAGCAGTGTCCCCTCAGAAGAGAAAAGCAGATGGACCCTGACCCTGCATTTGTACTCGGAGGGTCCTTGGAGCAGCTGGCATCGCACACAGGATTAACATTTCTCTGCAAAGGCAGGGGGTTACCTACCTGGCCTGGACTCCTCTGCTCTCTTTGGGATCTGTATAACCGGCCCTGACGCTGACCTGGCCAAGCAAGACTGTTGTCTCCATCGCTGACCAGCCCACCCATTCCCAAAGAGTAACTTCCTCAGTGTCCCCCACAAGAAGACAGGCCTCATCCAGAGTCAAAGCAGCAACCCTCCTGACTGAACCTGGTCCTCGGCCACTGAGCCATGAGACAGGCCCCGCTGCAGGAGGGACTCCTGCCAGAGACATGTTAGGTCTTGCCCATCCTAACTGCGGCTGGGGAGTTGGCTTCCTAGGCTTTCTCAGGGCCATTCCTGGTGTCTGCCTCTCAGATTCCAAAGACTGGAATAAAATTTGACCTGGGACCTTGAAGAAAAAAAAACTGACCAAGAGCTGGAAATCCACATTTCCAAACTTCTTAAACTGCTTCATGCAGGATTCACAGGCATCTCTAAGACAAATATTTCCGGTGTTGCTACCTTTAATTTTTCATCCTGGTATCTATTTAGAATCTTCTCTGTTAAACCCAAGTAGGACTAAGTCAATATATATTTTTTAATTGTGGAAATTATTTTAAGCATATATAGAGTTATTATTTTAAGTATATAGAAGATTAGAGAGGATGGCATGGTTACTGTTCAGGTAGTCACTGTCCAACCTGACAATAATTACCTTGAGATTTATATCCTACCTGTTCCTCTTGCCTCACCACCGTTACTCTGAAACAAATTCTAGACAACATATCAATGCCACTTATAAATGCTTTACTACATGTCTCTAAGCATTTTAAAAGATTTATTTATTTTTAATGTGTATGGGTGTTTTGTCAGCAAGGATGTCTATGAACTACATGTGAGCATGGTGCCCCTGGGGTCCAGAAGCAGGCCTGATCTGCCTTGGGACAGTATTTACAGATGTTTATGGGGTAGTCTGCTGGAAGAGCAGCCAGTGCACTTAACCCCTGAGCCATCGCTCTCTCACTAAGCATTTTAATCAATAGGCATCACAATTCTATGATCACACTTAATTCCATGATATAAAGTTTACCTGTAACTACTGACAGTCCCTTCTCTTCCTGACTTCTACTCCTTTCATGTTTCACTGTTTGATTTGAAGCCCAAAGAAGGTTCACACAAAGCAAAGATGATCAACTGTTTGACTGTGTTTCCTTGCTTGGTTTGTAGCACTGGGATGGAGTGTCTGTGTCCCAGGCAAATCCTTTGCCCTCCATTGAGCTTTTCATCCTCTTCACTGTTTCTCCCTTTTTGATTTAGTTATTGGAGAAACCAGATCATTCATTCAGCCCATATGGTCGTAGTCTCTGGAGTCTTGGTGACACAGGTCTATTTTCTACATCCTGTCCATTGTACTCCTGAGCGTTACCAGAGGTTTGTTCAGATTGAGGTTTTATAATTTGGCAAGATGCACCATAGGGCTGTCCTATGCTCCCATCAGGAGCTGCAAAGTCTGATGTCTTTTTTGTGATGTCAACAGAAGCTGGTGATTACTGCATAGGTCTGCTATTGGGAGTTACCAATGGTGATATTTCTATTTCAGTTATTCCTTCTTTATTCATTATCCTCAGAATAATATGTTGGTTTCTTTTTTTTTTTTTTTTTTTTTTGGTTCTTTTTTTCGGAGCTGGGGACCGAACCCAGGGCCTTGCGCTTCCTAGGCAAGCGCTCTACCACTGAGCTAAATCCCCAACCCCATGTTGGTTTCTTAATAGCCTATAATGAGCCTTTCTGATTTTTAATGCCACTATAAATTCATAAATAGAAACATATTTATCTAAAACGTTTCAGTTGTTTTCAATTAACTGGCTTTATTGGTTGTGTTAGTCAGGGTTCTCTAGAGGAACAGAATTCATAGAATGGATCTGTCTGTCTGTCTGTCTGTCTATCTATCTATCTATCTATCTATCTATCTATCTATCTATCTATCTATCCATCTATCCTACCTATCTATCTACCGATCTACCTATTAAAAGGTGATTTATTAGAATGGCTTACAGGCTTCAGTCCAGCTAGTCCAATAGTGGCTGTCTGGATATCAACAGAAGGTCCAAAAATGTATTAGTTATTCAGTCCATGAGGCTGGATGTCTTAGCTGGTCTTCAGTGTACTCCAGAATTCCAAAAAAGTAGGCTCTAATGCCAGTGAAAGAATAGACTTGCCTGAGAGTGAGAGCAAGCAGGCAAGGAAAGCAAGTTTTCTTCTTCTACATCCTTTACATAGGCTGACAGCAGAAGATGTGGCCCAGATTAAAGGTGGATCTTCTCACTTCAAAAGATCTGGATTAAAAGCGGGTATTCCCACTTCAAATGATTTAACTCAGGAAAAGAAATCCTCCCAGGTGTACTCAGCCACTTGGGTTATAGCTCATTTCAGCTGTGGTCAAGTTGACAACCAAGAAAAGCCACCAGCTTGTCTGGTGTTCAAATGACTGCCACCATCTTGTCTAGTAGGTACCACTTCTGGTACCAGCCTCTCTATGTCTGTGACATGACCTATCATCTCCAGAAGCTCCATGTATTATGTATGATAAGACATTCCTTACCATCTGTGTATTTCTCAACCACCCACACTCATGATCCTCAATAGGAAGCAGTAATTGAAGACCAGTCTAGGAGTCTGGGTATTAAGTGATGCTCTAGCTACTGGCTTAATCATTATTTTTAGGGCTTTTCAAAGGATAAAGTTAGAAATATTGCTTTTCTAAGAGGTTTTCTGTTTTTCTTTCTTTTTTACTCTTTTTATTGGTTATTTTGTTTATTTACATTTCAAATGTTATCCTTCTTCCTAATTTCCCCTCTGAAAAGGCCCCATTCCACACCCTCTCCCTCCACAAGGGTGCTTCCCCACTACTTACCCACTCCCGCCCCACCACCCTAGCATTTCCCTAGGCTGGGGCATCAAGCCTTCACAGGATCAAGGGCCTTCCGTCTCACTGATGCCAGATAAGGCCGTCCTCTGCTACATATGCAGCTGGTCTCTGGTTGGTGGTTTAGTCCCTGGGAGCTCTGGGGTGTCTGGTTGGTTGGTATTGTTCTTCCTATAGGGTTGTAAACCCTTTCAGCTCTTTCAGTCCTTTCCCTAACTCCTCCATTGGGGTCCTCATGCTCAGTCCAATGGTTGGCTGTAAGCATCTGCATCTGGCAGAGCCTCTCAGGCTCTTGTCAGCAAGCACTTCAGCCTAGGACCAGATGAGTTTAGTGCAGAAGACCTAATTCCAATATTGTTCAAATTAATCCAGAAACAGAAGGAACACTACTAAAAGGGAACTTCAAACCAATTTCACTTATGAATATTGATGCAAAAAAATTCTCACAAACCAAATCTAGGAACACATCAAAACCATCATTCATCATGAACAAATAGGCTTCATACCAGGGATGAAGGGATGATTCAGTATATGGAAATTCACCAACTTAATTCACTATATAAACAAACTCAAAGGGAAAAAAAACCCACACATGATCATTTCATTAGATGCCGAGAAAGCCTTTGACAAAATTCAACACCCCTTTCATGCTAAAAGTCTTGGAAAGTTCAGGAATTCAAGGCCCATACATAAACACAGTAAAAGCAATATACAGCAAACCAGTAGCCAACATTAAACTAAATGGAGAGAAACTTGAAGCAATCCCACAAAAGTCAGGCAGTGGATAAGGCTGTCCACTTTCTTCCTACCTATTCAATACAGTACTTGAAGTCCTAGCCAGAGCAATCAGACAACAAAAGGAGGTCAAAGGGATACAAATTGGAAAGGAAGAAGTCAAAATATCACTATTTGTTTTGTTTTGCAAGACAAGGTTTCTCAGTGAAACAAGCCCTGGTTGTCCTGGACTCACTTTGCTGACCACGCTGGCCTGGAACTCAGAGATCTGTCCACCTCTGCCTCCCAAGTGCTGAAATCAAAGTTGTATGCCACTATGCCAGGCTTTTCTAAGAGATTTTAAAGGAGGCTTGGTTCATACTAGTACAGTATATACTGATACAATACAAAAACCCATAATGCTAAAAATCTAAATCTTCGAGAATGAGCATGATGCAACAAGTAGGAGACCTCACACCTGAACTCACCCAGTGGACTCACTGAGTTGCACTGAGAACACTGTACGGAATTGCTTTAGCCTAGGCATCATGCAAGCATTCCTGCTAGCCTAGGCATCATGCAAGCATCCCTGCTAGCCTAGGCATCATGCAAGCATCCCTGCTAGCCTAGGCATCATGCAAGCATTCCTGCTAGCCTAGGCATCATGCAAGCATTCCTGCTAGCCTAGGCATCATGCAAGCATTCCTGCACTCTGTGTTCACACTTGCGTCTCTTCCCCAAGACACTGTATTATATATGAAAAGTCCCAAAACCTAAAACCATCTGACATACTTCTGGTCCTGCGTGTTTGGAATCAGGGTAACATGTGGACTACAACATTTAGTCCGCGGCATTTCTGCTTGTATAGTTTATTTCTCTTAAACAATTTCACTTCTCAAGGGCAGCAACCTCAGTGCTTTATCCCACAGCACACTCCATTATAGTTTTTCACAGAAGAACAGAAATGCCACCATAAAAATGTGTTGGCTGTATTTTGGCCACCATGCACCTTCCAAATCAATTAAAATGTCCATTGCATGGCTGCCTACCAACTGTACGAACACCTTTTTGTGTCTGTTTCACGTTTCTCTTGGTATATACAGCCTGTTTTTTGAGCCTTCAGTTATATAGATGCAGAGCTGGTTTTCCAAATAAACACATATTAAGAGATGTTTACTCATTCTGTTCCATTCTGGGTGATTCTTTCCTTCCCTCAGCTTGTTTTGTTTGTTGAAATAGAGTCTTATGAGCACAAAAGCTGGCCTCAAAATTTGATATGTAGCTGAGGATGACCTTGAACTGCTGACCCTCCAGGAATTTCAGCCTCACATTACCACATCCAGTTCCTTTCTCCGATTTTTTTTTTAACTTTAAAAAAGATCATATCCACTTTATGACAAGTCAGTTTTACTTAAATCGGGGCTGTCCAACATGAATTAAATTATGGTATACATTAAAAGCCATGAGACATTTGTTTTGTAATAAATAAGGCAGTGGAATTACTCATCAGTAGCCTTTTTAAGATAAGCTATTAGGTCTGCCCTTTCTCCCTTCTTCTTAATTCCAGCAAAGATCATTTTTGTTCCAGGGATGTACTTTTTGGGATTTTCCAAATACTCCATCAGGGTATCCTCTCCCCAGGCAATGCCTTTGCTCTTGTTGGCATCTGTGTAAGAGAATCCAGCAGCCTGGCCTGTCTTTCGCCCAAACAGACCATGGAGGTTTGGTCCAGTCTTATGCTTGCCTCCTTTTTCCACAGTGTGGCACTGGGCACACTCCTGAACAAAAATCTTCTTGCCTTTTTCAACATCACACATTTTAAATTCGGTCTGGGCTGGTCAACATCACAAATGATCAGACTCTTGGACAGACGTCCCACTCTCTAGCCCAAGGACACGCCGGCCCACGCCTATACCGGTGTCCTTCTATCTTATCTCTTATCCTGTTTTTAAACACAGACATTCCTTCATCAGCTAAGGGAATCACACTGTAGGAGTGAACTGCAGTGGACCCCACTGAAAGGCTTATGAAAATAGACTTCTGGATGGCGCCCCTGAGTTTTCAGTTAGTTGGCTGCAAGTGTTTCTAGCCAGTTCCCCTGTGATGCTGGTGTTGCAGGTACAGGGACAGTGCTTTCAGAAGCTTGTGTTTGGCATACTTAACTGCTCCTCCCCCCTGGCAGTCTATGGAGGTGTTCCTCATTGGCTTGCACTGTTCCACAGTACTTCATTATTTGCTTGAATATACAAAAGATTATTCAAGCAGCTTTTTGTTTATGTTGTCTCTAGCCCTTGGAGGATCAATTAGTACTGCCAAGTATCATATCAGACTGACTGATATTTTATCCTATGGGTAGCTTTCTGGAAGTAGGATTGGTGGGTGACTGGGTAAATTCCTATTTCTAAAAACTAGATTTGGACAGATTCCTCTTCAGAGATTCTGGGCCAATTTGAATCTGTTTCCTTATAGCCTAAACAGCATTCTAAACCCAGAACATTTTCCAGTATAATACTTTACAAATTCTAAGTCAGCTGTCAACTTCTAAGCACTGGAAAAATAATTTGATTTTTTTGCTTCTCCTGAAAAAGTACAGATTCCATGGACCTGCAGGACATGGCAAACACCTGTACCCTCTAAATGGCTCCTCCACATTGAGTGTGGTGGTTTGAAGATGCTTGGCCCAGAGAGTGGCACTATTAGAGGTCTGGCCTTGTTGGAGTAGGTGTGGCTTTGTTGGAGGAAGTGTGTCACTTTGAGACCTTCCTCCTGGCTGCCTGGAAGACAGCCTTCCCCTTCTGACTGCCCTTGGATCAAGATGTAGGACTCTTGGCTCCTCCAGTACCATGTCTGCCTGCATGCTGAAATGCTTCCTTTCATGATGATAATGGACTGAACCTCTGAATCTGAAAGCTAGCTCCAACTAAATGTTCTTTATAAGAGTTGCTTTGGTCATGGTATCTCTTTACAGCAATGGAAACCCCAAGATATTAAGTTAGACATTTATTGACTGTGCAGGACAGTCCTGGCTCCAGGGATAAGAAAAGCAAAGAGATTTGCCCAGGTCCTTCTGCAAGTGCACAGTAGACAGGAGTTTTCCAGTGGTCCTCGATGACTCAGAGTTTCTGGTCTTTTTACACTCTGGGATAGAAGAATATCCAGCTACCTTTCCTCACACTTTGAGACATTTAGGATCATGGAACAGTCATACTGAAAACAATGGCCTTCATAAAGATACGTTGCATACAGTCATATAATCAACCTGTACATTCTAGTCCCTAATAAGGCCATAGGAATTCTCAATTTTGTCACAGGTGACTATGTTCCTGTTCTAGAGATTTCTCCATCTGTAGCATATCCTTAACTGAGGATTAAATGCAGGTTTGAGCTTAGATATGCAAGCATCAGCACACCTTAAAAACAATGGTTTTATTAAAACAACAACTACATCAACAACAATAACAAACCAATAGTTCCTAGGCCTGTTTAATGCTCAAATGTCATTAGTCATTGTATAATGCTGGCCCAAATCCTTTTAAAGATGCATTTATAGGAATATATTATACAGATTAGAAAAAAGTAGTAACCACTTTCTAGTTATCTAGTTTTTATCAGATTCTAATTAGAGAGGACGCAGAAATGAGGGAATTATGCAAAAACCCAAGCTATAAGGTACAGGGCTGCCAAAGAGAGCACCCAAGACACCCACTGGCTGCCGAATGGGTGGCAGAGAAAAGATGTCTCTGGGATTTTAGTGCTTTTCTGCCACCAATCACTCTCTCCCTTATAGTCTTTGACTTCAAGGATGTTTTCTTGGACACAGTACATAGGTAGCACATGGGGAATGTGACAGTGGCTTGACATAAGTTTTCAACACTAGCAACTTCTTGATGATAATTCCAATATGTGGTGAGTGTGTGTGTGTGTGTGTGTGTGTGTGTGTGTGTTGTCGTCTATGTACACACATGTATTTATGTGTAGTGAGTGTTTGCTGCATTTTTCTGTGTATATGTGTTCATTCTCCTCAGTTATGAAGGAAGGGAAGCCCTCATGGGAGGTGACTGGGCACGGAGAGAGAAGAGGCTAAGGGGAAGTTATTCACTCTCTCCTGCATGCTGCCCAGAGTAAGCCCTACTGACAGTCCAATGAGGTATGAGCACGAGGGTGGCTAAGAGGCAATCTGAGGACAGACTCAAGTCTTTCAAGATGCTTCCAGAGCCCTGATTATAGATCAGTATACACGGGGTATCAAGCCCAGTAGTGAATACTTCGTTCTGTTCCTCAAGTCATGTAGAAACAGTCAGTAAGGCAAAACATTGTTTTCTTTCGTAGGTTAGGGACTTCCTTAGCCTACACATACCATAAAAGTAACCCAGGTCAAAGATGACTCTGTGTGTGGGAGCCCCAGCGATTCAGCAAAAATCAACTGTCAGCCTCTTTTGCTAATGACCTCTCAATTAAAGCAATTTTCCATTCCTCTCAGAGCAGAGCAGCTGGTGGCAGTTCAGCAAAATGTAACCTCATCTAAATGTCAGGGTGCTGAGTGAGAAGCAGGCAGTGCAGAGCCTGGCACGCCCTCCAGACTCCAGCTCCCATGTGAAAGTGCCGAGTGCTGAAGTTGGTCTTCTAATTAAACTTGGCAATATTACAATGAAAAATGAGATTTGGGAGTTGGCAGGGATGTACATAAACAAACTTTTATGTGAATAATTAAGCCAGAGTTAAGCGAGCACTGGAGCCTCTTTAATCAGCTTGTGATTACAGTTAGTAGTAAAGCCGAAAGTTTTCTGAAATGTCAGTGCTGCGCATGTGCTGTCAATGTTGTGCATGCGCAGTAGTTATTTTAATATACCTTTGAAATGCTCAGCCTATCTCTTTGTTTTCACACCCTTTTCCCGTTCTCCGATTTCTTTGTCTTTTAAAAATCCCTACCCTATATGAGAATCCATTACACATGTAGTTTCATGTGTAAGCATGTCTGCACCAACGTTATGCATGGGAACACACACACAGCTCTAAAAAAAGCAGGAGGAGTTATATACAGGCCTGCTGATTAACTTTCAGTGGTTTCCATCAAACCCAGGGAGCTGATAGGTTTGAATTCCCAGCCACGTGGATAGGTCTGCGGCCATTAGAACCAACCATGTAGAACAAGTGTAGAGCCAGGAATGGATGGAGCAACATCTTAGTTCATCTTGGACGTCAGGGCTCTAAATGAGGTGCTGATTGATGGTTGATTCCAAAGCATTGCTATGAACTCTACTTCAACCCGGTCCATTCAAACCTTCAAACCTTCCTACATTCCCAGAAATCACATGAGGTTTTTCTGCAAGACAAGTTCTTCTAGGTGGAGCTTTTCCAGAGCCCCAAAACAAAACTTGAATAAGACAGGGTGTTGTGTGTGTCAGACAGCAGCAATGCCTACTGCCCGGGATATCGCAGAATGCCAGCCTTCCAAGTTCAGAGCATGAATGTGCTTCATGTCAGACTCATGTCTTGTATTTTTTAAAACTACTAATGACAGGTAAGAAAAATATAGGAGACTCTGGGCTGTTTAAGAGGCAGGGAGTTAGCTTTACTGTTCTTTACTCCTTGAAAGGTAACAGCAGTGACTGACTATTCTGGTGTCACGCATATCACACTCAGAACATGTAGTTTCTTGTGATTTTTATTTTTATTTTTTAGAATGGATTTAGAGGTATGTTATACAGATATTTTTCCTTTACATTCTCTAGTCTGGATTTGTCCTCTCAAACTTTAAGTCTTTCCAAGGAAAGAATGAATAACATTATTTAACTACTGTACACACTCTAGGCATACTAGAGCTAATATCCACCTCTTTCCTCTCTATTACAGTTGTGTGTGTGTGTGTGTGTGTGTGTGTGCATGCTGACACACACACCCCTATGAAAACAAAACAAAAAACGTGCATGATTAGTTGGCTAGATTAATTCAATGTTGAATAATCATTTTTCTAACTTTAAAATGAAAACAAATTGTACTCTCTTTCTGCCTTGGTTTGTCCCAAAAGATGAATTTTTCTGCTTACCTTGGACACAAAACATTCTGCTATGGCCACAGGATCATTTTCACAGTTTTCCAGCTCTTGAAGAAGTTCGCTAGTAAAACAAAACACACAGCAAGTAAGTATCAGATTGTAGTCTTTAGGACATTTTATGGAACTTAAAATTTACCTTTCCATCGGTATTTACAAGGAATCAGGCAATACGGTCACAGGTCTACTGTCACTGTGTTCAAGGCTGAGATAAGAGTTTTCAAGGTCATGGGTGAAATAAGAGTTTAGACACAGAGTGGACCAGTAGTTCTCCCACCAGAGATAAGGCCTGCATAAGAGTTAAGTATCCTGAACATCTGTTACCAGTTGTCAACATGTTCACACACACCTATCCATTGAAGAAATGCTTAGGTACCCATGCAGTCTAAGGTACAAAAAAAATCACATACACCATGACCCCTGTCTCAATGAATTAGATGCATTTGAAAAATACGATGCTCTAAAAATCACCCCAATGAAATTACCAACAGAGGAAGTGTTCACGGGGAGACTGTTCCAAGGACAGATACACCAAGAGAGGAGCTATCACTGCTCAAAGGTAAACTCATCACATTCTGGTGACAGGACCATTGCACTGCATGGCTATCTGTTCAGCCATTTAATCTCCCAACATTGCACAAAATTCTGAAAGTGGAATTGCTTGTTCACTAGATATTCTTGGTTTAGTGACACATTTCCAAGTTGCGTCCTCATACATTATAATAATGTGTAGTTTAATGCCAGGCAGGTGCTTATTCTTAAATGGTATATGCCATATATTTAAGAAAAAGACAGTTCTACAGGAATTAGATTAAAATCGTTTCATGCTTTGCACTTCAAATTCTCGACAGCCTCTGCTGAGAAGTATTTATTGTTTCCACGTGCGCTGATGATACGTTGTCATCTTTCCAGTTTTAGCTGTTGTTTCTTTCATTTTATTAATCTCCCACCAGTAATTTTCTTAACCAAGTGTCTTTTGCAATCTGATTAGATTAAATGTCCATATTTACATCACTAAGACAATGAGAATACTATGGAAATAAAGTTCCTAGTTTAGCATTAGCAGGTACCAGGATTCCTTTTCCTTTCTTGTAGAACTGTGATTTCCCTGGAATTAAAATAATCTCTCCCAGAATTGATGACTTGTTTTTATATCATTAGGTATGACATTAATAAAATCATTTACTTCTATGCAGATGAATGGGAAAAAAACCCATGGTTGAAGAAAAGGGAGACCTGTTACCTCTTCATACCTGTATCATTTGGAAAAAAAAAGTCACAAAAACTTTCTCATTTCCACATGTCTCCTTCTAATTCCCTGCTAAACTGTGTGAGGATGATAAATCTCAAGCAAGCAAACATTTTCTCTGGGGTGTTGTGTTGCAGGGGGCCTTCTGTCTTGGAGCCTGTGGTCTGCTTTTCTGCCAACATGGATCTCTGTCCTGCTGCTCCGCAGTTCTACAACTCTCTTGGTGATCCATCACCCTGGTTTGCCTCCTGTGTTGGGTATCTCACTTCCTACCATTTCCCACAGATTCTCTCCTTTTAGAGAAGGCAGTTTCTGGAAGCTTCTTAAGTGAGGGTGACCAGATGTCTATGTTCTGAGTCAGTAAATGTCCTCCTTTCAACTGGCCTGAAAATGGCATTGGGACACAGGACTCTTGCTTGGAGTGATTTCTTTGAACATTCATGGAGCCCCATGAATTAAAATACTGCTGTTGATAATTTAGTGCCACCTTTCTCCCCAACTGATCCCTTATATGATTTCTTATTTTTCTGTAAGGTTTTTAGAATTTTGTCCTTGCTAACATAATTCCGAGGCTCTGTGTGGGTCAGCTCTGGGTCTGGTCCCTTATTGTACATAGCTAGTTTGGATTGATCTTGAGCTTTAGCATTGAAAGTTCCTTTCTTCAGGACACATACAGGACACTGCTTTCCATTCCATCTTCTCTTCAGAATACAGTGAGTTTTGCCAGAGGCTGTGGGACTTGGTTTGCTTCACAGAAAGCAGGAGCAGACATGGGGATGCCGGTGTGTGCTATGGTGTTAAATAGCAAGGAGAACTTCAAAAATGTAGAATGGTTCCCAAACAAAATCACGAAGCATAAAGTCATAAAGTCGTTTGGGTTTATGATCGTCTTTATAAAATAAATCGGTACTTTGGCCATTTCTGAGCTTTAGCTCCTAACATGGTAAATAAAACATAATAAAATGCAGGCAAGTATGTTATGGGTCTTAACCACCTGCAGGAATGTAAGGGATCCTGGGACCAAAAGTTAGAGACTACTGTTTTGGAACCATGTGTTCCATGCATCTGTCCCTCTGCCGGTGGCTGGCAGAGGTCCCTCTACTCACACTTTAGATCTGCTGGTCTGATCTTCTAATTTTTCTCATTTTCTCCTCTTCTTTTTCTCAACTTGTTGCTGGTAGTCTGCTCCTAGGATATCTTAACTTCATTTCTCATCTATTGACACTTTTCTTTTTTTTATTTCTACCACTACACTCGAGTTTGAAGGGTTTGGGGCTGTCCTTGTTTGAACCTGCTATTTGGATGTTTATGCTTCTGCTCCTATTTCTCAAGCATAGACTATTCTGCTAGGCAGTACAAGGACATGGAGATGTTGATGCTGCTCATGGAGGTGATGATGGTGACATTTCCTGGCTGTTCTTTGTCTTGTGCTGAGCTCTTGTTCCTCTGCATGATGATTTCTGCTTCTGTTATCCATTCAATGGTTCTCCTAAAAAAAAACCTCTGGGAATTTTTCCTTGTCCTGGATACTTTTATGTCAACTTGACATAAGCTAATGTCATCTGAGGGAATGAGAAAACACTTCTACAAGAATGGGCTGTAGGCAAGCTTGTTGGGCATTTTCTTAATTACTGACTGATGGGGCAGAGCCAAGTCCATTGTGGGTAGGACCATCCCTGGACTGGTGGTTCTGGGTTCTATAAGAAAGCAGGCTGAGCAAGCCACGATAGCAAACCTGTAAATAGCAACCCTCCACTGTAAGGAGGCCTCTGCATTGGCTTTTGTCTCCAGGAACCCAACTGGTTTGAGTTCCTGATTTGGTTTCCTCAGTAGACAGGTTATGTAAGGAAAAAAACAAAAACAAAACCCTGTCTCCCCGAGTAGCTTTTAGTTACAGTAGTTTTTTATTTTAGAAGTAGTGACTCTTCTATACCCATACTAGCAAATGGGACACCGTGATGTTGGTGACAATCTCTGTGCAAAGATAAAGCTTATCACATAGTGACCCTCAGTCTCAGGGAAGGGTATTCAAATACTTTGTGCAACATGACTTATTTACACCCTGAAATATCTTTAAAGTGGATTGTATATATGTTATATATACACACATATATACCAGAAATTAAAACTGATCATAATCAACTTATACAGAAGATAATTATATTAATATAAATATTCCTTCATTGCAATTTATACAAAACAGAGGAGCATGTTTTACAGTTTTGATTGTTTCTCATATCTAACTCCAGCTGGGTTCTCTTACCTACTTCTGAGTTCAATTTTCTGTAGTCTATCTGGGTGACTGAGAGACTTCCCTGTCTGGCATGATGAGAAGTGCTGAGGTAAAAAAGACAAAGCAAAAGTCCTATTTATGATTCATGTGCCTATTTTCTGATTGTAGGTGATCGATGTTAACTGAAGTCAATGAAGGAGAGAAGCTGAAGTGGAGGAGAATTGGGGGAGGGTTTGGGGGGCTCATAAAGTTTATTCTCTGAGGTGATTGATATTTGAGGGCATGTAGAAATCATTTAAGAAATCAGGCTCCAAGTTAAAGACAGAATGAGCTTGGAATGTTCTTTTGTAAGATATAGAAAGGAACCCGCTGTGGCCAGGGGTTGCCAGAATGTGGGGATTCAGGGAGACAGGTAACTGGGAGGAAGAAGAGAAAGACTGTGGGATACTGTGTGTGTGTGTGTGTGTGTGTGTGTGTCTTAGTGCAGTAGGATCAATCACCAGGAACAGAACTGCCCACCCAGAATTATAGCCTACCAGGTCAATGACCATAGAGATGGCCTCAGCAGAGCAGTGGTCAATGAAACATGCAAAGGATGGATGGATTGTCAGAGTTTTCTCTCAGATTAAATTCAGATTGCTGCCACCTTGCTTTCATCATCTGAATCCATTCTCTTTACCCTGAGTAATTAATTATTCTGAATCACTTCTCTCTTTTGAATGGGATCAGAACAAGAAAATGCTATTACTTCCTTCTTGAGCTCAGGCCTCTGAACTTGCCCTAGTAGACAAGAGCAATAGCTTTGTTCTCTTTCAAGAGAGAACTCTATGTGGTGCTTTCTCTGACCTCTGCTTGACCCTGAAGGGAGGAACTGTGACTTCAAGGTCATGCTGACTTAGGTTGACTCTTCCATCTGGCGTAGATTCCAGATGACACATCCTTCTCCCACTACCTACTAAGCTGCTTTAATGTGTGGCTTCCACAGAACTTATGTGCATATAGGAATGGAAAATTGCTCACAGATACATTAGGCTTTGTTGTTCGTTTTGTTTACATACAGGTTTCTCTTTGTAACCTTGACTGTCCTGGAACTCATGGCTAGATACATTAGTCTTTAGCTCCAGCTGACCAAAAAGAAGCCTGCCCATAAAGGGATTCCCACCAGTGTACAATGCTGAGAGTCACTGAGGTGGCTTGTTCAAAATGTACAAACACTCTGGAAATCAGTCTGGAGGTTCCTTGGAAAACTGGACATTGTACTACCTGAGAACCCAGATCTACCACTCCTGGGCATATACCCAAATGATGCTCCAACATACAACAAAGACACATGCTCCACTATGTTCAGAGCAGCCGTATTTATAATAGCCAGAAGCTGAAAAGAACCTAGATGCCCTTCAACAGAGGAATGGATACAGAAAATGTCGTACATCTACACAATGGAGGACTACTCAGCAACCAAATAGAACGACTTCATGAAATTCACAGGCAAATGGATGGAACTAGAAAATATCATTCTGGGGCTGGAGAGATGGCTCAGTGGTTAAGAGCACTGACTGCTCTTCCAGAGGTCCTGAGTTCAAATCCCAGCAACCACATGGTGGCTCACAACCACCTATAATCAGGTCTGGTGCTCTCTTCTGGCCTGTAGTTGCATACATGCAGGCAGAAAGCTATATGATGTATACATGATAAATAAAAAAAATAAAAAAATAAAAAAATAAAGAAAATATCATTCTGAGTGAGGTAACCCAATCACAAAAAAATCAAACATGGTATGTACTCACTGATAAGTGGACATTAGCTCAAGTGCTCAAATTACCCAAGATACAATCTATAGACCACATGAAGCTCAAGAAGAAGGATGACCAAAGTGTGGATGCTTCAGTCCTTCTTAAAAGAGGGAACAAACTGTATCATACCTCTGTGGATGTAAAATAGCTTGTACCTGCTTTATGATACATAGTAGTGACCGTGCTTTATCAGAGCTGTTTTTAATGATGTTGCTCAGAATGTTTTCTTTCCAGATGATGATTGAGAAGCTAATTAAAAAAAATGGTGCCAGGTACCACAAGAGTAACAGAACTGTGCTGTTTTCTGGATTTTGTTTTTTTACTTTGTTTTTTTTTTTTTTTTTAATGGAGTGTGCTGGATGTCTCTACAGTTTTGTTCAGATGACTGCAGAACCTGGAAAAGCTGTTGCTGCTGTTGATGCATAACACACTGCTATTATTGGTCTTTTTATATAAATATAAATATATATATACAGATATATAATTTGAATTTTTGGAAACTTTAGCTGTGCTGTCAACTTTGGAAAAAAGTATCCCCGTTTACTGTGTTGAGTTGGCACTGTACAGAAATTAACAGCCATATTGGTCTAGAAATGTTGAACTTAAGTTTTTTCCATTTGTACAGGGGTAACGCACAATACAGTGTCTTATCTACGTGGGTTTGATTACAAAAACTAATAAAGTATTCTCTAAATAAAAAAAAAGAGGGAACAAAAATATTCATAGGAGGAAATACAGAGAAAAAGTTTGGAGCAGAGACTGAAGGAAAGGCCATTAAGGGCCCATATATATATATATACATACACAGCCCATAAATATACAGCCACCAAACCTAGACAATATTGATGAAGCCAAGAAGTGCATGCTGACAGGAGCCTGAAACAGCTATCTTCTGAGAGGCTGTGCCAGAGCATGACAAATACAGAGGCGGATGCTCGAAGCCAACCATTGAACTGAGAACAGGGTCCCTATTGGAGGAGTTAGAGAAGGGATTGAAGGAGCTGAAGGGGCTTGCAATCCCATAAGAACAACAATACCAACCAACCAGAGCTCCTAGAGACTAAACCACTACCCAAAGAGTACACATGGACAGACCAATGGCTCCAGTTGTATATGTAGCAGAGGATGGCCTTGTTGGGCACCAATGGGAGGAGATGCTCTTAGTCCTGCCAAGGCTCCATGTCCCAGTTTAGGGGAATGTCAGGGCGGGGAGGACGGGAAGGGGGGTTGGTTGGAGTGGGGAACACCCTTATAAGAAGGGGGAGGGGAATGAGGTAGGGGGATTATGGACAGGAAACCAGGACAGGGAATAATATTTGAAATGTAAATCAAAAAATCCAATAAAAAACATTTAAAAAAATGTACTAAAATGGAAATTGTCCCAGCTCTCTCTGCTTTGTTATGTGTTCCAATGAATCATTATGTAGCATTAAAATTACATTAAAAGGAAGCATAGCCAAAGGTAAGTATTTGAACTTAACGCACCTTTAGATTACTTTTCAAAGATTTCACTAAACCCTTGAACAAAATTAATTGCATGGTCCTCAGCTCCTTCAGAGCACCCTGTTCTTTCCTGGAGTATATGGCTTACTGCCCTTCTATACATGGGTGTCACCCTTCACATCTGAGTCGTAAGACCCAGCCCTGCCTTTTGCATGAAGTAAAGGCTCAGCACAGGTAACACTGAGTGAAGTCAAAGATCAAGGCAGCAAGGAAATTTTCACTCTGAGCTTTGATGATTTAATTTGCCTAGAATCAATTCAGACATAAAAACCCAATTTGGAGGAACTGCCTGCACTTCCTCATGATTTATCCTAAGGAAAGATTCAAGTTACAATTCAGACAACTTTTCTCTATTCCAAGAGTACTGGCATTTTTTCTTTGGTTGGGAATACTTTTTTTTTTTTTAAAGCTTTGGGATTTTAGGGCCAAGTGGTTTCTTTTAACTAACCCAGTTTCTGTCCACTTGGAGATTTATTCCAGACAACAAACTAGAGGCTTAAATTTCAGGGCTGGTGGGGAAGTTTGTACAGTAAGAGATCTGGCCACTAAAAAGTAGATCAAAATGGTTCCAGTTAGATTTCTTAATGAGAGATATAAAAGTGTAAATCTCATGATACAACAAAAGAACAAAAATATCATCTACACGCAAGCATAAAATATTTCATCAGTATACGAACATAGAAAGCATCATGGGCATGTGCAGTTTATTCTAGTAATGATACATGTGCATGATTCAAATCAGAATGTCTACCAAAGAAGTTCACTCAATATGCACAGAAGTAAAGTAATATGCTATTTATTAAAGCCAAACTCTGCATTTAATAATATTCAATACCCACAATATTTCTGAAACTAGAAAAATGGAGAGGTGTTTCTCTAAGTTTCATTGTGCTTAGTTTATAAGTAGAGAAATGTTTCTGATGAAGACAAGGAGGTGGCACTGTGGGAGACGGTTGATTGAGAGCAGTGGGGTAGGAAGAGGTCACAACGGGAAGAAGATCTGAACAAGGACACAAAATATGTCACCTCACTTTCAGAAGGACAGCATAGAATTCTAGAAGCATCTACAAGCCATTGTTAGACCTCACAGGGAAGCCTGGAGAGTTCTTTTGATTATGACAACATGAATAAGAATCCAAAGCACCTAGTTGAAAATATATAATTAATTAAAAAAATAGAAAAACATTTTAATCAAAATGTTAGCATTTTAAGGTCTCTAGGAGTGGATTTTTAAAGCTACATGTTATCATGTGGGAGAAAATTTGTTAAATGTTCTTAGAGGACATTTTAAATGGTAGATGGGACCCAGTGAATATCTGGAATCCCAGAATGTGGGAGATGGAGGCAGAAGGATTAGGAGTTCAAGGTCATCCTTGGTTGTACAGTGAGTTCTAGACTAGGCTGGGTTACATGAAATTCTGTTTCAAAAATAAGTAAGTAAATAAATCACTGGTCAAAGAGGCACATGGCTATAGATGTGATGACTGGGTCATGTAAAGTTGTCATTTTAAATATTAGACTTAAAAAGATTCCAGCGGAGTACTGCATGAACTTTGAAAAACTAACAGACAGTAACAAAACCACTTGACAGGGCTAAGGCAAGAGAAATTAATTCAGAGTTGACAGGGAGCAAAGAGGACTTGCCATCAAAGGTAGCATGGAACCAGTACACTGGGAAAAGGAGACTAAAGAGGACTCAGTGCCCAAACTCAGTCCCACACATTCATGTAAACTTGGCATACACAGAACAGGAAATGCAGCTTAGTGTGGAGAGTTTGTGTATTTCAATCAGTTGGGACCATTGCCTAGGCATGTGAAATCAGAGCTTAGGTCTACCATCAAACAGTCCACCACCAGCAGTTTCAGGCAGATTAAAAACAAATGTAACCCCCCCCCCCCATTTTAGAAGTCTAAAAAAAAAAAAAAAAGAATGCGCTTATCACCCAAGAATAGGAGATAATTTTATTATCCAACCCCAAAGTGTCCTACTTTTGAAAGTGTATTTTGTTTGTGAATTGTGATTCGTCTACTGAGAAGCCCCTTCAGGGCATGTGTCACACTAGGAGATACTTGCCACACCCATGGTCCGCAGAATTTATCAACAACTCTTTTAAGGCCAAGAGAGGAGAGAAGAAAGTCTAACATGAGAACAGGTGATGGATACGGCCAGGAAAGTCACAGAAGAAATCTCAGTGGCCAGCAAGGGGGAAAAAATGGCGGTCACACAAACTAGAGCATTAAAACTCAAAACTGATGTTGAGTGGGAAGAAATATGGAAGAGTATTTATGCCATGTCTGAGCCAAGGGAAAGCATATGTATTTCAAATAAATACATCTGATGACTCCAAACCCTCTACCCCTAGGCCTCTACCACATGTGTGGTAGAGCACACATATGTGTAATTGTGTGTGAGGCCTTGGGTACCATCCCCAGAAACAAGGATGCTATCACCACAGGAAAACAAACCAGGAAAACAAACAAACCCAGCTTGGATAGTGAATTACAATGAAACATGGATCCAGGAAAAACTGGTATAATTGTAACTGGTCATGCTTCTTTCCCATTCTTCCTTCAGTGATGACACAGAATATTGATATCTAAGACATTTGTTTCTCTGGTTTTTAATATATGAGGGGATGATACATGATAGGAGTGTTTGTGTCACAGAACCCGGCAATCACAGTCAAGTCCAGATTTCTCTCCTGATGCTGTGCCAGAGAACTGGTTCTCCAGCATGTGTGTGTCTGTTCTACACAGTGCACAATGACATGGGAGGACACATGAAAGGTTTTCAGTGAGGTGTTTAATGCCTTTATAATGGAAAGAATTTAGAAAGTAAACATGGTACAAAAAAGCTTAGAAGAAGCTGGGTTTGTTTTATATATATAAATCCAGGTCAAGAGTTCCCTAACCCACACGTTTGGGACCAGAAGTGTTTTTTGATTTTGAAATCTCTGCATAGACATGGTGCATTAATATCTTGGAGATGAGACTCAAGTATGACACACAAAATTCTGTTGTTTCCTCTGCAGCTTATCCTTGTAGCTTTAAAGAAATCTTGAAGTTTTCAGTAGACCTGTGTTAGGTCTATGATACATGAGATTAGATGTGGAAATTTTCCAGGGGTGCCACCGTTAGCATTTTGTCTAAGCTCCGCCCCACCGTTACCTGGTGATAGCCAGGCATGCCTGACTCACTATAAAAGGGGCTGCTTGCCCCCTCCTCTTGCTCTTGCTCCTTCCTTCTTGTTCCCTCTCCCCATTCCCTTCCCCCTTCTCTCTCCGTGTGCTCATGGCCAGCCTCTACTACCCTCTTGACTCCCCTCCCCATACCCTGAATAAGCTCTATTCTATACTATACCATCGTGTGGCTGGTCCCTCACGGGGAAGGGATGCCTCAGCATGGGCACATCTTTCCCTCAAACCTAACCACACCTCTACAAAACATATTCCTCCTTTCTTTATCCTTTTAGGAACACATCAGCCACAGTGTTCCAGTTTCCAGTTTGGAACGTTTTGGATTTTCAGGTTTAAGGGATGCTCAATCTGTATGTCTTGGGAAAAAAAAAAAAAAGAACCAATTCAGCTGAAAAATTTCAGGCTAATACAGCCAGCCCTTTAATTCAGAAGACTTTTTGTTTACCTACTTAAACACCATATTACAATTTGATGTTGAAAAACCTAGAATTAAGCTAACAAGTGTACCTTGGAGACTGTTATTTAAAGCTCCATCATGATTTACCAGTTTGCCGATGGATGGTTGCATCTTGGAAATCAATTGGAGGACCATTAAAGATGCATGAGTGATGACATAAAAGGTTGCATTAATGTTCCTACTTAACCAACTCTAACAACCACAGGGTCATCTCAACTATAAATATAGATTCTAGGTCTGAGAACATGGAAATCGAAACAAATGGGGACAAAGCAAGCAATGGTTCTTCTGTATGTAGCTGGGTGTGGCAATGCAACCCTAGCACTCTGGAGGCTACCGCACAAAGACGATGAGTTTGAGGACAGCCTGGGCTACCTAGTGAGTTCAGGGTCACCCTGGAATACACAGTGAGGCCCTGTCCCAAACAAATACACAAGCAAGCAAAACCCAGACAATTCGACAGTAAAGTTAAACAACAAATATTCTTTTCAAAACAAAGGAATATATTAGAAATTAGCAAAAGTAATATCCAAAGTGGCTCAGGGCTACTGAGCAGAGGACTTCCTGGTCTGAAAGGCTGATTCGTCATGTATGAAATTGGTGTGTCTTGTTGCACTCATTCCAACTTGCAGAGCTGCTAAAAGGATAAAGGCACTGCATGAACTGTGACTACACAAATGTGATCACTACAGCCCCTGGCATGAACCTGATGGATTGCCACCGTGTGACCTCATCTATGCCTTGTCTAACATCATCAGCAGGGTATTCCTTCACTCTGACCCAGGCATATCTTAGACAGAAATGACTTTCATGGTCAATGGACGTCTAACAGAAAAGAACAAAGAACAAACTGGAGAACAGAGAGCTTTTCCCAGTCATCAAGCTTAGGCAAAGTGGTCCTCACTGCCAAGTGCCTTCTTGCTAACTTTCCTTTATCTTTCCTTAGGCTAGGAGACTCATGAACATTTAAACTTCAAGGAGTGAAAACTCTCTCCTGATTTCAGCCACGCTTTCCTGGTGTGCATTAAGGGCTTGAAGCACAAGGTCCTACTGTGTGGGAGGGCACATGGCTGAGTGAGCCCTGATGACGTGTATGAAGGGATGATGCCTCTAAACCTGCCCGGCCTCTGGCACAAAGGAAACACTCCACAAGTTCTTGTCATCATGAATCTACAGCCAAACCACAGAAGAGCTAGGCCAGGGGCCTCTCAGCATCTAGCATCTTTCTGGGTCACAGTTTCATTAGTGGGCTCTGGAAACTGATGCTATCCAGGGACTTGTGGAATTGCTAAATAGGGGCCTGCATTAAAACCAACACATCACTAATGAGCATGTGGCTTCTGCAGTTTTTGATGTCTTTCTCACCATCTTATTGCTGGGCTGATTTATCTAGATAGTGTTTCAATAGTGTTTCTTGGCTGTGTCTCCACATCATAAAAATCCGAGGGCCTTTTAGAAAATTCTATGCTGTGGCCCCATCCCAGATTAATGAGTCAATTTCTATGGGTAGGATGCAGATATTGCCTTTAATAAAAATCATGTTTTTTGAGAATTTTATACAGTGTATTTTCATCACATTTTTCCCTCCTCTAACTTTTCTCTGATCCCATCACCTCCCTAGCCACTCAACTTTGCTTTTTCTCTCTTAAAAACAACAACAGGCCCCACAGTCCAATTTGTGTCGGTTGACTACTCCTGAGCACTGGGTCCACCCTGGAGTATGATGGATATACCTAATGTCATTTTATTGAAGATTCCATTGAACTTTTGCCCCTCCCACCAGCGATCAGTTTCAAATAGCTTCTTGGTTAAGGGCAGGACATGGTGCCCACTTCCCTTACATGCTGGCATTTTGTCTGGCTTGAACTTGCACAGACCTTGTGAGCACAGTCACAGTCCTATGTGCATCAGCCCTGCTGTGTCTGGAAAGTGCTATTTCTTTATGGTCATTCACCACCTCTTGCTCTTACAATCTCTCTGTTCCCCTTTATAAACCTTGGGGCCTTTAAAGAAGTGATATGATCCCATTTAGGGCCAGATATTGTTTGTTAGTTTGAGACAGGGTGTCAAGGAGCCCAGGCTGACCTTGAACTCACTGTGTGGCTGAGGATGACCCTTCTACTTCTGATCCTCCTGTCTCTGCAGATGAGTCCATCACCTATGTTTTTATTTGGAGCTGGGAATGAAACCCAGGTATTCAGGTATGCTTGGCAAGCACCCTACACTACCCTCACTGTGCTTTTTAAAGAGAGTTTCCCAGATGCATCAGTGGGTGGCTCAGGAACACACAAAATGGTTTCAGAGTCTGCAAGGTCAGGTGTCTCCTATGAACTAGATAGTCAGAACGGGAGGATCCTGTCTCCTACAAGCCAGGTTGGTGCTACACATCAAGGAACAAAGGAGATGAAGGGGATGGGGGTGGATCCTGCCTCTGGGGAGCTTTTTATTGGTCCAAATAAGCAAAGAGGGATAGGACTTAGCTTGTAGTACAGTTGAGTCACAGAACAAGGGAGCAATGGCAAGTATAGTGGCAGTTCACTGTGTCAAGGGGCACACCTCCAGTGGGAATGTTTTAGTGCTTGCTCCACGATGACACGGACTTGTTCCTTTAAGTATGTCAGCTAAGAGCTTCACCACAGCCACAGGAGGGGGCATTTCCTAGTATTTGAATCTTTGTTCATAAAAGTGTGGATATCTCCCATGGGCCAGATGAAATGACAAACACCAGTACCTGTGTTTTTAGTCTGACTTCTGTGTCTTCTAAGCTGTGCTACAAACTATTACAACAGCTTATATATCTGTTTCCATCCCCTGCAGCTTCCAATCTTGGTTACAAGTATAACTTTCTAGCTTCATGTTTACCACCCAGGACCTCCTTAATACTTATGCGAATTAAGTTATTTGAACTGGGGGTTGCAAGATGGCTCAGCAGGAAAGGGTACTTGCCGCCAAAGCCGGGTGACCAAAGTTACTTTTCTGGAACCTATATGGAGGAAGGAAACAATTCCTGCAAGTTTTCTCTCACTGAGACACACACACATACACACATACACACACACACACACACACACACACACACACACACACTCACACACACACACACACACACACACACACACGCACGTGCACACACACACATGGACAAACAAAGACAGACACCACAAATAAACTCAAGAACATTGTAATAATTGGTAGAAAAAAGCGTGTTGAAAATCCAGCATAGGGGTAGATTCTGGAGACCAAGCTAGTGTGATACTTGGATACCCAGCTTGCATTCTCTTATGGGCAAAAGATGGTTGATGTTCTACCAGGGACATGAGTGTACTCTCTGAGCCAGTAGAACAGACAGCGACAATATTTGTGAAACTGAATCAAAGACTATGGGTGAAGATTTCTTCGGTGTGTTCACCTGAGAGAAATCCATAGTGTTCTTATGTTAGAATGACATTTTGTGTATTAACTCACCTATTGAAGTGGTAAATATCCTGAATGTTTCCAAAAAGAGCCGCCCTGTCTTCAGTCCCCAGGGGAAGTTTGGTTTGGTCCCGGATGCATGCCAGGTAATCCTGTGAAATCAACGAACAAGGATCCTTAGGGCTCCTGGTCTTCTCTAAGACATCTTTAATATGTGAGATGAACATCAACATCTATTTTAAATAACCTATGATATTAACACAATTATTACCTCATCTTGGGGTACAAACAAATTTTCTCCCATTAAGGAGTACAAGCAGAATATGTGGCAGACATTAAAGAATTCACCCTACCCCAAACCACCAGAGCTTTCTTCCCTCTGTGGAGGCTGATCCCAGTTAATGATAATGTCAGTTAGGGCAGGATATCATTTCCTGTGTCTTTACATGATTAAGAAAACCTCGAGGGGGTCTGAGGATATAGCTCAATTGGAAAGTGCTTTCTGTACAAACATGAGGATCTGAGCTCAAGCCTTGGAACCAGCATGAACAATTCTGTGATGGTGGCCCATGCTTGTACTGTACTGGAGACAGGAGCTTGCTTGTTGGCTAGCCAGCCTAGTCTAACGTTCTAGTCCCAGGCTAATGAGAGACACTGTTTCAAAAGCCAAAGCAGACAGAACTTGAAGAACAACACTCAAGGTTGACCTCTGGCTTTCCCATTCACTCTCAAACACATTTGAAATTCATACTGTCTTAGGTTTCTATTCCTGCACAAACATCATGACCGAGAAGCAAGTTGGGGAGGAAAGGTTTATTCAGCTTACACTTCTACATTGCTATTCTTCCCCAAAGAATCAGGACTGGAACTCAAGTAGGTCAGGAAGCAGGAGCTGATGCAGAGGCCATAGAGGGATGTTACAGTAAGTTGTTTCCCCTGGCTTGCTCACCTTGCTTTCTTATAGAACCCAAGTCCACCAGCCAAGGGACGGCACCACCCGCAGTGGGCTGGCCCTCCCCACTTGATCACTAGTTGAGAAAATGTCTTACAAATGGGTCTCATGGAGACATTTCCTCAACTGAGGCGCCTTTCTCTGTGATAACTCCAGCTTTTGTCAAGTTGACACACAAACCTAGCCAGTACGCATATAATGGGAAATCAGAAATGAAAAAAATCAAAGTGCGATAGCGTTATGTTAGACAAGTCTTTAAGATATAAAGGCATCAGATTCTTATATATAGGACATGATTCTCCTTCAAATGATAATTTAGGAAAGTTTAAAAACTCAGCATGTTACTCACTTTCGTTAAGTCTTAAGTTATATTAATGGATTTGGGAATGGAAATAAATTTATATGTCTAGCATTTAAATGTTTCTCAGATATATTCCACATCTGTTAGACCCCCAAGGGTTAAATCAACATATCCCAGGAGCTGTTTGAATTGCCAGGAAAAAGGAAACTGTATGCTCCAGAGTTTATAACTCAGTATTCCTCTCTCTCAGCATTACTGAAGAATGTACTCAGTAGGAAGCAGGGACAGAGTACAGAAAAAAGTGAGAACAGTTGAAATAATGTAACAAAAAAAAAAAAAAACAAAACTAGTCCCTCCCCAAGACTATATTGCAGCTCTACTTCCTCCCACATACCAGATGTAATCTGCAAGTATTGGGGGCAGGTGGGCTGCAACACAATCACAAAGTGACAGGGATCCCATTTCCCAGCAACACAGGAGATGTTGTGCAGAAGAATCCATGGAAGGAGAAGCTGTGACTTTGTACGCATCTGATTCTCGGTTTTTATCTCTTTCCCTAAGCCGTGCTCCTTCTTAGTCTTTGTTCCTTTCTTGAAAAGCAAAGGCTGTGCTGCTAGCTTCCTGGAGGAGCACAGATCGCTGTCTACCCCCATCGGTTTTCATTCTGGTTCTTTCCTCCTAAAAGTGTGGCCACACATGACCTTTATTATCTTTTAAAGCAAGCTTTATTGGTAATGGCTTTTCTTTTCTCCTCTCTCCTTCCCTCTCTTTCTGGAACATCTCATAAGAAAGCGGGCTCACACGATTTTAGTGTAGCTAGCATCAACCCCTACTCCTCAGGTAAAGCTTGCTGTCACCATCACAAATGGGACAGTGGTAAAAGTTGTGTATGTGCAGAGCCAGGAGCAGCTAAGCATGACAGACCTAACAGTACACTTAGAACAACAGGTCCAACCTGAACTTCATCCAAAATACATTCACTGAGAGCTCTGGAATGGGTCAGTGAGTAAAGGCCCTTGTTGACAAGCATGATGACCCGAGTTTCCTCCCCAGAACCCTGATGCTGGCAGGAATGAAGCAACTCCCGCTGGTTTTCCTCTGACCTCCACACTCAGGCCATGGCACATGGTCCTCCTCCAATAGATGCCAAACAAAACAAACAAAAATTTTATATATGTTAAAAATATAAACATTTGATAGTAGTTTAGTATGATATTAGATACTTAAAGTTCTTTGTTATTTTTATATTTGTGTGTGTGTGTGTGTGTGTGTGTGTGTGTGTGTGTGTGTGTGTACACTCACACAGTGTCCAAGGAAGCCAGATGTATCTGATCTCCCTAGAGCTGTAGTTACAAACAGTTGTGAACTGCCCAGCATGAGTACTAGGAACTGAACTTGGGTCCTCTGAAGAAGCAGTAAATGGTCTTAACCACTGAGCCACCTTTCCAGACACTAATTAGACATTTTAAAGGGGGCAGTTTGCATGTAAAATGAAGGTAAACTAGAGAATGTGGCCCCTATCAACATATCAAGCTGAGAGGCACAGCTGGGATGGCGACTGAGCTGCTAGATTCCATTAATGGTTGCTGTAGGCTGTGAATGAAGAACCCAGTCAAGAGCCTTGAAAAACTTCACCGGGGTTATAATAGATAAAGTCTTTCATCAGATCTCTGAAGGAAAGTGCTTTGAAACCCTGAGAGTCCATGGCAGAGACCCCGTATTTTTAAGAGCTGCTTGCTTTTTTGATGTTGTTGAGAAAATAGGCCACTAGGAGTCCACATTTTTGTAGGTCACTCTAGATAACAGATCAAAGTTTACTGGCTACAACTGGTTCCCTGTTCTGACCAAAATTAAGTCTTTTAAATAGGGGACATTAACCCTGAACCAGTTACTGGAAACTAGTGTAGCGTGTGCTGTCCTGGTAGCTGTAATCATACAGCCAAAATGAGAGACTGGAAACTCAGCCTAATAACAGTTCAGTCTCTGCCCAAATGACGGAGTGGGGACATCAGTAAACCCTCCAAGAGCCCATCACACTGCCTATTAATTTCACTGGCTTCATGTCAGCACCTATGGCCATCACACAGCTCATCACCAATCCACACAAGATGTCTGCACAGGAAAGAATTCTTGGCTAAAAAGGAATTCACTGTACTTGAGACAGGAGACAACTGACAGAGTCACTCAGAAAGAGAACTTCCTACCACTCAGTTTCCCTATTGAAACTGTAAAATGTGCTTTAGAGCATCTAGTTTTTAAGTAGTCTATGTGCCTAAGATTCATTGGATGGCGTGTACATGACTGTCCTCCTATGGCTTTTTATTTGAAAGTATCAAAGTACAGTCTAACTTAGGGCCTGTCAAGGTCTTTTTTTTGGAGAGAGCATCTTCTCCATTTTGCAGAATGGTCACCATCTGATACTGTGTTGGGATGCCACTGAAACCAGAGTGACTTACATTTATATACTGATTTACAGTGTTGAAGCACACTCCCTTCCACTCAGCCAGTCTTCCTCCTGCTTTTCCGAGGGCGTGCCAAATTCTATTTTACAAGCTAGAAGTTTACAAACTGAATTACACAGGGTTCCTTCCTCCAAGGAGCTGACTCCTTGGCTAGCTGAAAAGGCAACTAAATGCTAAATGACCAGTAAATGTCCAGGAGAGAAGGACCTACATATTCAGTAGAGAAGGAACCACAGGCAAAGGCAGAAGTGGTCCATTCCAGGAAGGGATTGTAGCCCTTGGGAGGAGAGAAGATCTTTTTAAAGAGAGACACTTGTGCTACCAGATAATGGATGACAAAGGAAAAAGCTTGTACCAGAATTCCACACTGGGGTTGAGTACATACATTGGGTGTATGTACATACATACATACATACATATGGTTATATATATGAGAAAATATGAGATAGGGAGATATACATATACATCATACACATATATATCATATACTGTACATACATATATACCTATACATATACTTCATGCCACCAAAACCCCCTGCTGCAAACTCACTTCCATCAGGCAGCAGTACAGAGCCTCTTTCCCCTCCAAGTCCTAACTTTTTCTTCTTTTGTAACTCTTCCCTTTCCTTTCCTTTGATTTCTTTTTCTTTTGGATGCTTGCCAGAAGTCTAAGAATACTTTCC
The DNA here is from genome assembly GCF_021556685.1 of Rattus norvegicus. Classification (NCBI taxonomy): domain Eukaryota; kingdom Metazoa; phylum Chordata; class Mammalia; order Rodentia; family Muridae; genus Rattus; species Rattus norvegicus. The sequence goes on along the minus strand of NC_141534.1, from coordinate 42,370,211 downwards.
CAGGCACCCTGGCTTTCCCCACCTGTCCTCTGAAGCTCCGGCTGCTGCCCTCTCTGTGCCATATACACCTGGCTTCTGCCAGGCAGCTGCCTGTTGACTTCCATTGCATAACGCACTGGCCTAACTTAAATGGCATGCCTGTCTTCCTCTTCTCTGTCTCCGATTCCCTGGCAGCTGCTGAGATTTACAGCTTGCCTGTCTTGGTTTTCCTCCCAAACACTAATAAAATTGTCCTGGAGCTTCCTTCCAAGTCTACTTCTAAGTTCTTTTATTAGCAAAACTATCCAGACAAACAATCCAAAAGAGCCCACTCCAAATTCTCTAACAACAGTGGTAGCAATCGGAGGATGCAATGAGATAAATACTCCAGCATCAGTGCCAAAACGGCAACCATAGGAAGGCTGGTAGACCAGAGCCAGTACATGTGGGAGCACTACTCAAACCTGAGAGCAGTGGAGGGGGGGCATTTAACAAGTGATGGGGGTGAGGGTAGGGAGTGTGTCCAGTGAGAGACAGGCTTTGATCAACTGGCCTAGCAGTTGCTGGTCTCCAGGGGAGGAAGTCAGGATTTAATTTCTTTTTCCACATTTTGTCACTGAGGAGGAATGAGCAATTCTACTGGTTCCCTACAGGACACTTCACTGTCCACTGAGGTAGCAGGTGGGTTGAAAGGCACTGAGTACCCAGGATCCATGGCTTCCTCTTTTGTTGGGTCATTGCTAGGAGTCAGCTGGACTATGGGCCTAGGCACCCACTATCTTCCCTCTTCCCTTTTAGTTTTAGTCAGGTAGTCAGCCTGCAGAGGCCAAAGTAAGTAGTTATAGATCTTTCTGACAGGCTGGAAATTTCCCCACTCTAACACGATCTTTCTGTGACATCTCTGAGGATTTGTGGTGGAAGGAGACAGCCTATGTTGACTTGTCACAAGTAGACAGTAGGGCTTTGAGTATCTCAGTCTTGTAAGTCTGCCCCTATCAGGGGCCAAGCTCTGAATAGGGCTTCTGTTTTGTAGCCACTGTCCTCTGCAGAGCATGCCCGGGGATGGCTATGCCTGCTAAGGCTTAGCCTAGAACCTCAGGCCTCTGACTGAATCCCCACTTGGTCACCTTGGCATTCTGTTCCTAAGGGAATGGAATGGAAGGTAGCATTAGCCTAGGGGTAGAGATAACACACCAACATTGGACCTGTTAAGATTGTGGTGACCGAAGGACATCACTGAGGGATCACCAGGACAGAAGTGACCCATGAATAGTTGGCCAAGGGAGTTCTGGCTCATCTCTGAAGAGTTGAGGTCCATTTAAAAGACAATCTATTGATAGAAAGTGGGAGCTAATGCTTATCCTATGTTTCAGGGTCAGTGACCACAGCAAGTGCCCGCCTATGATTAAGTGATTTAAGGGGATCACAGGGCCAGCACACTCCAAGCTCAGCAGACCAGCATTCTACACTAGCAGGAAAGAGCCACCCAGGCATCCTCTACCATAGGAGGAATAGCTACTGTAGCTCCTGCAAAGAGAGGCTTAGCAAGGAGATGCAAGAATTTGGGTAGCGGTGAATACAGTGCACACCCCGATGGAGACCAGGACCTGGGCAAAGATGAGGAAGAGGTGATTCCCTGGACTATAAGGGTCTTAAAGTATAGAGCTGCCCATGATGCCTCTCGCTTATCCCTGAAACAATCTTAGGAAGGTTGGGTAGGAATGGATGTCTAACTCTAACCCTAGAAGGGGCTATTGATCAATTTGGAAGAAGGGTAGTAGATTAATTGACATAGGAGGAAGCAGGAAAAAGAATCTTGAAACTGTAAGATGCCACCCATAACTCTATTATAATGTATAATAACTCTATTATAATGTACTCAGTAACGGCTTGGGGGTGCATGCTGTGCTTTATGTCCTGTGTAGAGGGGTAGAAGAATGTTCAGAAATGACAGTATATCCTGAGAGAGAGAGAGAGAGAGAGAGAGAGAGGAAGGAGGAGGAAGAAGATGAGGAGGAGGGGGAGGGGGAAGAGAAGGAGGAGGTGGAGGAGGAGGAGGAAAACAAACAATTAAAATTTAGGTCACGGGTATGGCAATTTGAGTGGGATAAACATTATTTACAAGGTGTTGAACCATTTTCAAAGTAGATAAACTTTTAATCTTCTTTTCTTCAAATAAACCACTGAAATCTTAGAGCGAAAATGCCTGCAGTGGTTGGCAGATAAAGTCTGAAAGTTCTAATATGGAGGCTGATGTCTGTCTATTGCTTTCTCTATCCAATGCTTCTGTGGGAGGAGGGCACTGTCAAAGGAATGGGAGCTGAGAGCTTGTAGGTTCTCAGCTGCCCTATCAGGCCCCAAACAAAAGCTGGCACTATGGAGACAATGCTACACATCCTCAGAGAACAGGGTGGCTTTAAGCGCTGTTGTCAGGGAATACCTCAAAGATCTTTCTATAAGTGTCTCTGAAGGGAGGGGGTGGAGAGGAGAAGAAGAAAGAAAGGGAAGAGAGTGAGAAAGAGGAGCAGAAGAGGGTGGTAGAAAGAAAAACAGGAAAAATGAAAGACAAAAATGGGGGACTGAAAGAGTAGAAAGGGGAAAGAGGGAGGGAGTGGGGGGATGTCACACAGAACATTAGACTTAGAGGCAGCTCGTCCTCCTGCTGACAGGAGCTCAGGTCTTATTTCAGGTTTCCTAATCTATTGCACAGAGGCTGGTCCTATTGACAGTATGTGGACCTCTGTTAAGGACTCGGAGATGTTTTGATAAAAGAATAAAAAACTCTGAGGTTTCGCCTCATTTAAGTTCTGAAAGATTTTTCAATACACAAAACCAGTGAAAAATGCAAGGAATGGCCCTCTAGTCAAGCTTTGACAAATGATTAGTGCTTGCTCAGGGCTCTCTATTGTCTCCCTTTATCCTCCTGAACATGGTTGCTAAGGCCTCTTCATAGTGAGGACACCAGACACCAGACCTGTGGGAGTGGGGAGTGGGCAGGTAAGGGAGCCAGCAGCTCTCCCCAGAACGGAAGTTTCAGGAAGGGGGAAAGAGCATGGATTTTGTTAAAAACAGATCTGTTGAGAAGAAGGACAATTACTAGAGCCAGGAATGTTTGAATTGGTTTTCTCCTAAAGCCTTTAAGCAGAACTGAGTCCACAGAGCAAGGTTTCTAAAAATTGATTCAACCATTCATCTCTTCATGTAGCATTTGAGACAGTTTGGATAACGGCCCAGGCTGGCCTGGAATTTGCAATCTTCTTGCCTCAGCCTCCCTGGCAGTGCACCTTACAGATACAATGTGCGGCTGGCTCTGTCTGTGTTAAGACTTCTTTATGCTCAGGATGGACGCCTCTTATGACCATTGCAGAATCACTGGAGCTCACAGGCCATCCAGTCTAGCAGATTCACAATCTCTAGATTAAGTAAGAGGTCCTTGATCAAAAAAAAAAAAGGTGAAATGTGATTGAAGAAGACATTGATGCTGATCCCTGGGCTCATGTGTAAGCACATGTATGCACCTTCCTTCCCACAAAAACATATGTGAACATGTAAATACCCCTCTCCCTGACTAAAATGCACTTAAAAGTTTTCAAAGGGCAAGGACCACACTCTCATGTGTTAATATAAGGGTAGACACATGGCACTTTGGAGAAATACTGTTGAAGAGCCAATCAGCCTCTATATCCACAAACTACAATTCTTTTTAATCATATTGGCATTTCTACCTACTAATGACTGAATCAAAAAAACAGAACAAACCAATGCAAAACAGGAAAGCTTTTCCTAGACAGTCTATATACCTTTGGATAGAGTTTAATATGACATTGAAACTTTTTTTTCAAAATGGGCTACCAGAATGTCTAGTAAAACTCCCTAAAGAAAAGGCACAGGACCCAGTACCCTGTGAGCACTGACCAGACAGGTGTTAGAACACATCTGTTGGCAGCTGTTGTACAGGACATGCTTCAGTCCTAGTCACTTGTAGGTAAGACCAGACCAGAGTGGAGGCATTCCTGCTAGACCCAGCTTCCCACTGAACCAGGAGATCTCCAGCGCACATGATACAAACTGGTCTTTTGAATTCATGAGGGCAGTAACTTTGAAACAACCTGCTTTTGTTCTGTTTCTGCTTTCTTCAGCCCTTTCTTGTCTATAAAAGCAACCTCATCAGAAACACTTTCCATTTTATAGAATAAGGTGGTGGCTGGTTCTCACTGCACAAATCAAAACCAATTAAGAGCCTCAAAGCAAGCTTATTATAATTTCACCTTTTGACAGAGAAGCTAAGTGACTACAATCTCAGGATTCATCCTTCTCATTTTATTTAAATTTATTTATTTGTTGTTTATTTTGGTTGGTTGGTTTGTTTTTGAGGCAGGCTTTCTCTATGTAGTGTTGGGCTGTCCTAGAACTTGATTTGTAGACCAGGCTGGCCTCAAACTCAGAGATCCACCTGCCTCTGCCTCCCATCTACCACCTGATTCTCCCTTCTTGTGTCTTTCTTTCCTCCTTACCTGGCTGACTTCACATAGCATCTTTTTTTACACTGCTTTTGGCTTTCTCAACACCGAGCTACATAAGAAAACAGACAGATGCAATTAGAAAAGGCTACATCCGAACAAGAGAAAGTGTGGCTGCCCAAGGACATATAGGAAAGATGAATGTGTTGGCAATACCTGTAAGTATCTGAAAATAAAAAGCCAACTCGTCTTACCCACAAGCAGAGGGCAACTGGCATTATTTGAATCATGGTACGTTGCTTGTAGCTTCAGCTACCTTGCCTAGCTCCAGGAATGGGTGGCCCAACCAGCCCCGACCCAGCCTCCCTTGAATCCACAGAAACACACACACACACACACACACACACACACACACACACACACACACACACACACACACACATACACTTGTTCATTTTCAACTTGCCTTCCTGGCACAATTGCTGGGCATTACTAAACTCCTGCTGCTAGCATGCCCTTAGCTCCTCATTCCTGCTTGCCCTAATCTTTAGTGCCTAGTTACATCTAGTCCCTGCTAACATCCCTGACCACCCTACCTACAGGCCACCATTCCTCCCTGAGACCTCACATGGCTGCTTGGTTTTTCTCTCACCAAAGCATGGCAAACTCCCTTTGCATTTGGCTCTTTACCTCTAGGGACCCAGAAGTCCCGCCTATTCCTTCCCAGCAATTGGCCCATGACTTCTTTACTGATAGATCAAGAACTATTTGGGAAACAGGATCTTAGCATCAGAACTGTCCCTATAATGGTACTTAGGGAAAAGTAAACAAATTCCTCAAAAGGGATTTTTATAGTGTAGAAAAATTACACACCAGTAAATAAGAATGCATTATAAGATAATTAAACTTTAGCTTCCTTCCTGGCTATTGGTTAAGATCATCATCAGTATCCTCAGACTTACTGCTAGGTACTGACTCCTTACTTTACATATGTCTTTACATTTACTCTGCACCACATCCCAGTGGATGCTAGTATTCACCCCCTCTCTCTGGAAGCATCATTTTCCCCAGTCAGTCAGAGAATAAATGACTGAAGTGATGTGGACACTAGGATTCACTGACCAGCCAAGCACTGACACCCTGCATCCCATGTCAAAGGCTTTATTCTTTAACATATATCTTTAAGCAAGAGGGAAGTTTGCTACTGGTTTATTCTAGGATTTAAATGTAGTTTTTATTAGGAATCTACCAGACACAACCACCTTCACTTAGAAGCCAGCTGTCATGTGCTGAAATGACTACAGACTGTAAGACATTACTGCCAGTCCCATTTACGCATCCAACTCTTTGCTATCAGATGTTCATATACACTCATTCCTGGTATGAATTTTCATCAGCTAAGTTCCACCAAATCTGCTTTGTGCTCCGTACCACTTACCATTCAGGTTCTACTGTGTCCTCAGAGTGGCTCACACATTTGTTTCCTTTGCTCGCATGACTGCTCTCAACTCCTTTACAACATACAGCTGCCTCTACCTACCAAGTACAGTATCAGCACTGTGCTAATTTTCAAGTCTCAAAACAAAACACCAAAGCCCTCACCCCCAAGAGACCAACCGACCAACCAAAACAGTTCTAAGATTCTATAAGAGCCCGAAAACTCTTGTGTCTTGAGGCTGGAGGGTTAGGCTTTCCTCTTGAAGATTCAGAGATTCCCAGAGCAAAGACAGAATTGCCACCACTGGAAGCAAAGCTCTGGCCAAAAGGAGGTGCTGCCATATTGAAGTGGACAGGTATATATGGGGCTCAGAACCAGCATGCAAAAGCATCATGCCACCGTGTACTGGTGTGTTGCACTGTGTCACATAGGAGCACACAGATGCCGTAAACTTCTCAGTGGAATGCAGACTGCGTACAACACCTTCTCATATTTTCTCTCATGGTGTTCCAACTCCCTTCAAGAGCTCTGCATATCACTTTGCTACATGGGTGGCCTGAAAGCTTCACCAGCCAGAAAAATGACTAGGGATTCCAGAAGCAAAAATATTCCCATGTCACAAATCCAAGAATGACCTACCGCCTACCCAGACACTAATTCTGGAAACACTGAAATCAAGAGACCAAGTAATGGCCCATTCAAAGAGGTATATAGCTTTCCTACATATATGTTACCAATGGTCACATGCTTAACTTAGTGATGAATCACATCAGCTATGTCATATATTAGAACACCTCCCAACTATTACAAAGCCTGTGATAGCAACATAGCTGCTTCTCCAAGAGCACACTCTCGGGGTTCATCTGATGGAGAAGAAACAGGCTTTAAAAATATAGTCTCGTGGACTGGAGGGATGGCCCAGTGCTTAAGAGCACCGGCTGCTCTTCCAGAGGTCCTGACTTTAATTCCCAGCAACCACATGGTTTATAGCCATCTATATAATGGGATCTGATGCCCTCTTCTGGTGTGTCTGAAGACAGCTACAGTGTACTTATATACACAAAATAAATAAATAAATAAATAAATAAATAAATAAATCTTAAAAAGAAATAAAGACTCATGTTGCTAGTGCTAAATATCTTGGAACTCTGTGACACAAACTAAGGTTTCAATTGGCCACCAAAGTTGGGGCTATCTGACTAAAATTATTTAGAGAGAGGAAAAATCTGGAAGAGGATAGCTCAACTTTCCACTTACAGAGGCACACAGATGGTAACAGGGCTCTTTATGCTGTGTCTTCCCAATAATGACAGGACCTTGTATTACCAGAGATGGTTGACAGCAAGTATGTCACTACTGCTGTTGGCACTAGTAACAGAAGAGAGGGTGGGGCAGAGCTTACTAGAAATTTTCAATGTGCAAATAGAGTTTGTTAGCTTTTGAACGAAAAGTGGCTGTGGTTTGTCCTACCTCATAGTGTTTTTGAGGAGGAACTTGAGAGCCAGAAGACTGAACTTAGAGCTACTGCAGATAGGCATGGATGCGGAGTGTCTGGTACTGGACTCCAGACACCTAGAACAGAGCTGCAGTGGTCAGTTATGGAAGGTTTGTCTTTATATAGTTCCCACGAAAGAGCTAAAGCAATGGAGTCTCTATGTGAGGTTAGTCAGCAGCATACCTCAGGACTCAGAAGATGAGACTGGTGGGTGGGTGTGCAAGCATCACATAGTACCTGGAACCCACACAAAGCAGGACCTTCCATAGTGAGCCCCACCTTCTGGCCTTCATTCTCACATAAATCTCCTGTCTTGTAAAAGATGGAAACTATAGTTATCTGAAAAGCATGCAGTCTGCTTTTGCTCAGATCACAAAAAGAGAATAGAGCTAGACAGGAAAATGGCTCAGTGGTAAAGCATGTGCCTAGCACCCACGAGGCCCTGGGTTCAGTCCTCAGCAGCTCAAACAAACAATAAATTAGTGCTTTAGATGTCCATCTAACCTTTCAAAATATCACTCAGAAGAACCCTGTCCTGTGAGCAGATCTGCCCTTCACTCTCACCATCTCTGTTTGTCTCTGTCATTCTGTCTCTTTAAGTTCTAAGGACTGAGATACCTGCAGGCAAGTATGTGGGGCTTTTAATCAATCAATCAATCAATCAATCAATCAATCAATTACTTATTTTAATTAATGATTGATGTGGGAAGGCCCAGCCCTCTGTGGGCAGCACCACACTGGATGGGTGTTTCTGGGAAGTATAAGACGTAGCTGGTTGAATGTGAGCCTGAGGAAGGAGGCAGTGAGCAAGCATCCCTCTGTGGACTCTGCTGGGTCCTTGCCCTGACTTTTGTTACTTAGTTTTTGGTGTTTATCACAGCAATAGGAGGAAGCCTACTAAAATACTTAACTCAGGATTAACTCATCTTCAGGAATCCTCCATCCTCCTCCGGTATCTCAGTGGATTGGATTTTCTCCTTAGTGGTTCCAGGACATTCCTCAGGAGAGCTAGCTAGCAAGTCTCTCACAGAATAATGAGAGCAATGCTAGGAACCATGCTCCAGCTTACCCACCTTGATGGACAGAATTAGTCTCTGTAATGTGAGCCTGTGCTACCAGGATAAAGAGAGCCAGACAGGCAAGGGTTGGCGGGTGGGCGGGCGGGCGGGGGTGGGGGTGTCACTCTGTGTCAGTGTCAGGAGCTGCATGGACTTTCAACCCAGCTCAACATTCCTTCTGCTCTCCCTCCTTTGTCACAGTGGACAGTTCTTACTACGCCATCTTTGGCAGATAACAGAGCCTGCTAGCCTCCTTTTTAACTTTCCCCCACACTGGCGGAACTCCTGTCTCTTGCAAGAAAAGAAATGCTTTTCTAATCAAAAGTAGATTAACTCCCACCCTTCCACTGCATTTGCAACACTGCTGTCCAGGCCTTAAACAGACCCCAGGGGGAGTGATTTATCCCTTGCTTTGTGCAAAACAGAACAAAAGGGGCCCTGGGCTGGGCAACTCAGCATTAACCGTGGGCTAGCTCATAGACCCCGCCTTACTCTCCGCCCACTTACAGATTGCTGGAGGCCTGGGTGCAATCACAAAGGCAAGGCCTGCTCAAAAACAAAAGAGATTCGGTAGCTTTTCTTGTTGACACAGAAAGAGAAAAAAAATTTAACCTCTAAACAAGTTTCACTAATCCCCCTGATTAAAATACAGGTAGCTTTATTTTCATGATAAATGCTATTTGAAATTAGTTCCAGAAAGATTAATATTAATGCAAGGACTTTACAGCTCCAATCCCACATCACCAACCCCTGTGATGCAGAAAGCATAATCTACAGCAGCAGGGTACTGTTTGTCTGTGTTAATTAAAAATAACAAAAGGAAATATTTTAAAGTGTAAAGAGTGGCCTCTCCCAACTCAACACACACACACACACACACACACACACACACACATCACATACACACATACACAAACACACACACACAAACACACTCACACACATACACACACAAAAACAAAACGCATACACACACAAAAAAAACACAACACATACACACATGCACACAAACACATACACACACACATACACACACACACACACATCTACACATACACTCACACATCCACGCACACACATACATAACATATTTTCTGCCCGTCTGATTATCTGTATGTATGTGTGTATGTATGTAAATATGTATGTATTTGTATGCATCTATATATAATATATGTATGTATATGCATGTATATATGTATATCTGTGTGTATGTATGTGTATACATGCAAATATATGTGTATATATGTGCATTACATGTGTATGTGCATTTATACATGTATATATGGCATGTATGTATACATGTTTGTATGTGTATATGTGTGTATGTATGTACATATGTATGTGTCTGTATGTGTATATTTATGTATGTGTGTTGTATATGTGTATACATGTGTATGTATATGAATGTATGTACATATGCATGTACTATGTATACTTTGAGATTACAGCAGGCTATTGGGTGACTTCCTTGATCACTCTTACTGTTTCTGTCAATCACTGAACTTCGAGCTTGCTACTTCAGCTCCAATGGCTGCAGAGCCCTTGGGATCTTCCTGTCTCCATCTTCCTGTGTTAGGGTTACAGGCATGTGCAGTTGTGCTTGGCTTTGGTGATTCAAACTCAGGTCCTCATACTCTCGGAGTAAACCCTCTTACCTACTGAGACACCTCGGCCTCTGGAGTTACTGTTTAACTGGCCCAGAGTTTCTGGCTGGGATGAGAGGAAAGTTCTGGAAATGGATAGTAGTGATGTCCACATGACATTGTAAGCTTGTTTACTGCTGTCATGGGTGTGTGTGTGGATAAAACACTTGGGTGTGTCTACTTTACTAGCACTAAAGAGTCTTCTAAAAAGTTAATTAAAGGACTCATTTTGTTTATGTAAGACAAACATCAGACAACTTATTTTAGACACTGCAGCCATTGCTTCTTGCTATTTCTCTCTATCAGAAATGGGACCTGGGTTGATGGCAGCAGTTACAAGCTTTCGCTATTCCTGCAGAGGGCCTGGGTGTGGCTGACAGCACCCACCTGGTGGTTCACAACCATCCATAACTCTAGTTATGGATGTGGTCTGCCCTGGAGTTATCTGTATTTTGATGCTAATTTCGCTGCCCCAAGGACAGCTGCCATGTCATGTACTCAGGACTCAGGTGACTTCACCAGAACCTTCTCCCCACTGAATTTGTAAAATACAGGTGAGGGGCAGTAACAGGACAGAAGGAGGCCTGTCATTGGATGAGAATGAAGGATGGTTGGGAGAAGAGTTTGAAGGAAGAGAAGGAGACTGGAACGGAAAAGAGAAGAGGCAGGAGGGACAGGGAGAGAAGCCGTGGTAGGACAATATGGCGGGTGATGTTAAGATTCCACGCTGTACCTTTACAAGTCATTATGAATGTTTTTAAGGGATGGATTGGGCTTTCTTTGTTTAGGTAGGCAATTATATCAATTGGGCCAAAGGTTACTGTGTTGTGTAGTCTTTCATGTAGCAATTTAAATGTAAGATAGTGTGCGGCGGCTGGTCTGGGCCGCCACAGAGTTGGGATGTGTGTTTCTGGCATGGAAACCTGCCTTGGGAACTAGACAGGTAGAGAGATTTCTGCCAGGCTCAGAAAGAGGCCTTCGGCAGTGTGATATGGGATGGAGCAGAGCGGGTGAGACACTTTGCTAACTGAGAATTAAGATATCTAACAGATATCTTGGGGCACTGTGGTGCCGGACCTAGTGGGGATAAAAGACAACCTTACTTGTTTTATTTTTTATAGTTTTACAACAACACAGTTCCCGGGGATCTAACACACTGGCATGGTGTGATATCTCGGGCATGAGGCACACATGTATGTTGTGCACATACATAGATGCAGGCAAAATACTCATACACATTAAATAAAACAAGCAACTCTTTTTAAAAAGAGAAAAAAGTCCAGTCATATCTGGGCCTTAATTCTCTAATAAAATTCATCAAAACTATCAAGGTGCTTTTATATCCAGTCCATAAGATTCATAACAACAGCAAAATTACAGTTATGAAGGAGCAGTGAAAATAATTTTATGGTTTGGGGTCTCCGCAACATGAGGAATGGAATTAATGGGTGGCAGCCTTAAGGAGGTTGAGAAGCTCTACCTTAGAGTGTTACTTTAGTCATTTGAGGAAGTCTTTCCCCTGGCTTGTTGGTGCTGGCACATCTCTCTACTTGCCGTAGGCTACGAAACCAAGTAATTAAGCTTATTTTAGACATGTAGGGTAAAAGGGCTCTTAGTGACAGCCTGGGCCTCTTGGGCAAAGACACAGGGTTTACTGTCTAGTGTTTGAAATATCTATTTTGGCAGCTCAAAAGACACACTTGTGTCTGGGCTGCATTCTTGAGAGCTGAGGCTGGTGGGGATGCGATCACCAGTCATCTGTAGATTGGGGCTTTCTGAATTAGACTTATTTATGGAAGAAGAGGCTGAGATCAGACTGGCCATTTGTTTCTGGACACACAGCTGATTGTCACATGAGCCTGGAGTCCAGACCAGAGCTTTGTCCATTAAATCAACCCCAGTTCGACTTGACCCAAGTCAAAACCCTGAAAGAAAGGATTCATTTCACTATGAAATCCTTTTCATTTGTTAGAAATGAATTCCAATTACATACAGGTATGTTAGGTATATGCAAAAGTACAGCAAACTAGATGTATCCTGTAATTAAAAATACTTTTAATTTTAATTTGGTATGTATGTGTACACGGTGTGTATATGCGCATGTGTGCGTGCGTGTGTGTTTATGTGTGTGTAGGTATGTGTATGTGACTGCAGGTTCTCTGGAAGGACAGAAGTTGAACGTTGGATCTGCTGGACCTATAGTTATAGGCAGGTGTAGTCTGCCCAGTGTGGATACTAGGCAGTATTTGCTCTTACCCACTAAGACATCTCTCCAGCCCATATAACATTCCCTTTTTAAAGTACAAATTTAAGGGTCAGTGAGATAGCTCAGCAGCTAAAAGCACTTGCTGCTAAGCTTGATGACCTGAGTTTGTTTGATCACTGGGAACCAAGCAGAAGAAGAGAAGAGACTCCTTATTTTATGACCTCTCTACACACACATACCACACACACACAAGTTAAAGTATAAAGTTAAGATTTTTGCTTTGTTTTGAGACAGGGCCTCACTATGTAGCTCTGCCTGCCCTAGAACTTACTATGTAGACCAGGCTGGCCTTGAACTCACAGAGATCCATCTGCCTTTGCCTATAGAGTGCTGAGATTATAAAGGCATAGGCCACTAGGCTTGGCTTTAAGATAATTTTCTTAGTGAAAATTTTGATATAGATATACAAATCTCTAAAGTCTACTAGAAACAATTGACTTTGTAGAGGAACTAATTGCATGACTAATAATTTAGTGAGAATGATGACTCTATCTAAAATATTGATTGTATTTTTAGCACTGTGTAAGCATTGTACATGCTGGATTTCATACTCCTGATCCCATTTTTCAGGTGGGAAAAAAAATCCTTTAAAACTCTTGGCAACTTGTGGGTTCCATTGGCAAGTGGCAAAGCAAGGGTCAACCTCATTCTGGCAGCTTTGAAAGCCTGTGCTTTTATCTTTTCTTTCTTTTTTTTGCACTCCATGAGGATGAGGGGGTAATTTATATACTGCCTTTAAAAGCTATTGTTTGCTCTATAACAACAACAACAACAACAATCTCCCAAGGACCACGGACCTCTATGCTGAATGACTGTTGGACTATGAGGACCATCAAGGAAAACTTCCCTCAGCCTCACGGATGTATCCCATCAGTCTCAGCGGCAGCTCTCGTCGGGCCAGGAGCTAGGATGCTTCCATGGTCCTCCTGAGCAACCTCGGTACTAGAAAAACCCCGCCTAGGTTTCTGTTGTTCCTCCAAGCCAGATTTCTCAAGTGATAGTTTTTAATTGCTCAAGTAATAGCCCCTTTGAACTGTTTATGAGGGCTCTTTATCCCAGGTATGAATCTAGCTGATGACCAATAATTGCCCACATCGCATGAAGGGTCATTATGATGTTTGATTAATTCCTGTTTTTGAAGTGGGAATTTTCTCTAAATGGGACTGACACAACGTCAGCTTTGAGCATTCTGAATGGTTTGGATACGGGTAACTTTCCATATTCTAACAGAGTCCTTCTTGTCCTCTTTTGCTTTAAATAGGACTTGGGACTTGGCAGGTGGCTCCCATTTCAGAATAGAGGTTTGAAAAATGGGTCTCCAGAGGGACCAGCTAGTTGGCCAGTGGAAAGACCTGGTCTTGTAGGGGAAGGAAAGGTAACTTTTCACTTCAAAAGTGACCTACAGTAGAATTATTGGGGGAGGGGTAGTCTGTGGATTGCTTTTGCCTCACCTTGGGGTAGGAGTGAGCCTAAACATGGATTCCTCTGCCTTACAGTCTGGATTTGCTCACTAAAGGTTGACAGGACAGCAAACTCTTTCTCACATATCCATGCTCTATGGTTTCTTTGTTAATGCCAGAGGCATAGAGAACTGAGCAAGAAAAATAGCTTGCTTCTGGGAAACTTCATTCATGAGTCTTCATGAGGGCTCACCTTAACGGGTACCTATGAGGCATTTGCTTCTAGTTTGTTCTACTTGGTTCTAAGTGGCTCTGCTCTGCCACCCCTTCTCCCACCATGCTGGACTAATGCCTCTGAAAACTGTGAGCCAAAATAAGCCATTTCTCCCTTTAGCCCGCCCTCAGGTACTTGGAGTGTATACAAAAGGGTTTTTGTTTATATTTTAACATTTAAAATGATTTTTTTTTAGCAGTTCTATTCAAGATGTGGAGTCGAAAGGCATCATTGGTTTTAAGTGGTAAAGTGAGCTTCATGGAGAAGGGAGGTATTGAAAACGAAATGAGAATAGTTAATGCTAAAGCACCTAGATGAGAGACAAGACACATAATAGACAAAGCCGGTCTGTGTTATGGAGTGGGGCTGCTTGGCCACTTGCACTGTCTTCAGCTCTTTCTTATGAGCTGGGTGAATTCTCTCCCATAATTCATTTCACCAGGTGCAAGCAACACATTTTATTTGGCAGACCCATCTAGCCAAAGGCAGGTTGGTTTATTCAGAACGTAATCTCCTGAAATTTATAATTTTCTCCCTTACTCACTATAACAGAATATTCAAGATGGCACATACCCAGAAAGGTAGCACGACTCTAGTCCAATAGAAAGGACTTGATTCAGCAGATCTGCAGTAGGGCTTTGCCCATAGGCAGACTTTGAAATGAGTGACCCTTTCGTAGACCAGTAAAAGCGGCTATTCAGTTGCCTGCATTACTTTAAGTTTTTAAGATACCTTTTCATTTCAGGGAAAAATTCAAAAATAAAGGCTCAGACATATTAGTAGAAAGGGACCTTTTAGTTGTAATCACTGTGTAGCACTTAATTGGGCAAATGGAATGTCTCAGTTATATCAGAGACCAGTACAGCATCTCTCAATGTCTACTTTCCCATGACTGTTTTTTCCTTCAGTTCATCTACTTCTGAATTCACATATGGGAAATATTTGATTATCAAAAGTTCATGGGTAAATTTAGTCTTCCTGGTGTGCCAACAATTTCTGAGGCAGGAAAGACTGTACTTGACCCAAGAATAGTCAGCCAAATTGGGCAAATCCATCCAAAAAGAAAACTTTTCCTGAAATTATTTGTATTTCTAAGCAAACAAATTACTTTCAGAAATGAGTCAACTCTCACAATAGTACAGATGACAGTGACAATAATGAAGGACAGACACAAAGTCCAGTCTGTGTGCAGTACATTCTATGACAAATACCACTGAAGAAGTATCTTCTACACAAGCAGGGCATGGTTAGCTTCACTTCTAAAGGATCATGAGTCTCAACTGATTTTAACAAAGACCCCATGCACTCATTATGAGGAGAGTTCTTAGAAGACAGATCGAAAAGAGGCACCCACCTGAAGGCACTCAGATACCACATTAAGCAACATCACATTGATGAGATTATGCCAAGTATTACAGCACAAGTTCTTTATTAAATCAACCCACAAAATAGGTTTTCATTAAAAAAACATTATCCCTTCTAGGTTCTACTGTCTAGGAGGGAGCAGATTTTCCTCCTCAGTACTCAAAAAGACTCCAACCTAAAAGAACCTAAGCAAAGAAAATGACAAGGAAAGCTCTGACAGCCTTTCTGGATAGCCTTCTACCTCAGTCCTCAGCCATTTCTCCTTTACCATTTCTACCTCAGCCTTCTACCTCAGTCCTTAGCCATTTCTCCTTTGGGGTCTATGTAGGGCATAGGCTGCTCCAAAGAATTCCCACACAGCCATTTGATTATGGTAGAGACAGACCATGCCATTCCAAACCTAATAAGTCTGCCTTCCCCTGGATCACTTAGAGCCAAGCCTTGTTAGAAACTGTCTCCAGATTCTATAACACACTGTTGTCCTTAAGGGCAGGATGTCCTAGAACAAGGGCCATCTCAGATTCCATTTGTCCCAGTTACAGATGCCTCGAAAGGCCCAGAGCACAGCATCTGGACAGAGCGTGCTACACAAGCTCCCCAGGCCTGGGCTTGGGTTTCTTCTTTCATTCTGTCTAAACTAGAAAGGAGTGCTATTCATTGTCCTTCTGACCAATGTGATACCACTAATACTTCTCTCTAAGCTACAGTGCCAGGCAGAGTAGCTTTTCATGAATCTGCTGTCAGTACGATATGGAAATAAGTCTTCCTTCTTTATGTGTCCTGACACTATCTACTCAATAAACAAATGTACTATAAGTAAAAGTTGACTCTGGAAAATTATTTGGTCAGCTAAAACTTTTTACTTTATTCTATTTTTCTTTGCTTTGCTTCCTTCTTCCCTCCCTCCCTCCCTCCCTCCCTCCCTCCCTCCCTCCCTCCCTATCTCTCTCTTTTCTTTTCTTCTTTTCTTTTCTTTCTTTCTTTCTTTCTTTCTTTCTTTCTTTCCTTCCTTCCCTTCCCTTCCCTCCCTTCCTTTTTCTTTCTTTTCTTCTTTCCTTCCTTCCTTCCTTTCCTTCCCGTCCCTTCCCTTTCCTTCCTTCCTTCCTCCCTTCCTTTCTTCCTTTTCTTTCTTTCAAGCAGTATCTCATGAATTCCAGACTGGCCTCGAACTCACTACATTGCCAAGAAGGATCTTGAAATCTGCATTCTCTTGCCGTTACTTTGCAAGGGCTAGGATTACAGCCATATGTAACCACATCTGCTTTTATGTGGTGATGTGGCTTGAACCTAGGGCTTCATGCATGTTAGGCTCATATTCTACCCACTGAGGTACAGCCATTGAGCAAGGCTGAGTGTTTCCAATGAAGATATTCTTAAGCTTTGTCTGTTAGTGATACCTACAGCATGCAAGTTATTGTGGCGTTTGTTATCCACATTCCCACCGACAGATAAATGGATAAAGAAAATACATCATGGGGCTGGGGATTTAGCTCAGTGGTAGAGCGCTTACCTAGGAAGCACAAGGCCCTGGGTTCGGTCCCCAGCTCCGAAAAAAAGAACAAAAAAAAAAAAAAAAGAAAATACATCATCATATATGCACAAAAAGCATAAAATGATGTCATCTGCAGGGAAATTGAACTGGAGATCATCATGCTAAGTGATAGCTGGAGTCACCAAGGTAAATGTCACAATTTTTCTATATGCAGAATCAATCTTTCTCTCTTTCTCCCATTTCCTGCCCCCATGTACACACGTGAAAGCAGAAGAGAAACTATTTGGGGGAAAGGAAGGCGGACAAGGGAGGGTAATGGGGAACAAATATGAACGAAGAAGATTATTATTATGTCAGTATGAAAAGGTCATGGTAAAACCTGTTAGTTTATATGATCAATAGCATATTGTATAAGTTGGTCCACTATAAGTAGATCACTATGTAGGTCCTGTGGATTGAACTCAGGTTGTTGGACCCATCTCACCAGCCCTTACAAGCAATACTCCAAGGCTTTGACTGTTAACATTTTGGACATTAAAGCTGTAATAAGTTTTTTTTTAACATACTTTACAGATAAAGGTATTTGAAAAGCATTTTAAGTCTCTGGTATATAATAGGAGGAAAAGGTTATACTTATTTTATCGGCTTCCCACCTCGCACTAAATATGCATGTCTTTGTACATCCCCAGAGATGACCTAGTTTGTCACCTTAGAGTTCAAAGACACCATTGGTAGGGGGATGTGACTCCCAATTACCCAGCATTATACAACATCCTGAACTATTTTAAAATTCACCAAAAGGGTGAAAGAGGCTGTGAATTCTATCTGAGGTCTAATCTCAGGAGGCCCTCAAAGGCTCTTTTATAAATCATTTAGAAAGATTAAAAGAATCCTACCTTTGACCAGTCAGTCAAAGATGCATTAAACATGAAAGAGACTCTCTGGCTATGGAGTCCACTTCTCCACAAGGTGTACGGTTGGCTATTTTCCTTTCAACTTGTTTTAGTGTTTATTTTCTCACTTCATTGGTGACTGATGAAAATATAGGAAAATATAGGATGGGAAGAACCATCGACTGCACCCTAGAGTACGGGTGACAGTCAAAATCGCATATTGCCTTTTCGAATGCTAGCCATGAAATGGCTAAGATGCCGAAAGGAAAGCCACAGAGGATAAGGCAGTCACTGTGGACAATGGCAAGGGGTCCAGAGAGTCATGAAGAAAATAAAAATGCAAGGAATAAATAATAGGGAGAGAAGGCCGGCGCATGTTGTCAAATGTTCCAAAAGCTTTAGGATTCAGTAATGACATGTGGAGGTCATCATGACTGAGTCCCTATCTGGTAAGAGAAGGAAAAATTTCATCTATGTATTTTGGATTAGTTTAATACGATGTCTCTGCACATGGGACAGAAGGTATTGTCTATATAACCAGCGTGTAGAACCCAACCACCCAGGTTAGAAGGTTCTCTTCTTAGAAATCACTTAGCTGGGACAAATCTAACTGCTTTCTGCGAATGTCTCTTAAAGCAGTGTCCGAATCAATGATGTTCACAAAAATTCCCCTGTTCACAAATCTTAACAAGAAAACCTACATGTGAGTTGTAGAGGTTCTGTTTACACGGCTAACATGTACCCAGCCCCAGAAAAATTCATTCACCTGGGCATGCTACTGATTCATGATACAGAAAAGAGTACAAGATGTAAGCTGGGTTCAAAAAGCTGAACCTCTTTCCTGTGTCGTGCTGTGTGCAGAGAGGGTTAAGGTCTGCAGAGGTGAGGCAAGAATGCTTGGATTGCCTCAAACAGCACTGACGGGGTCAAACTTGGATAGGAAAAAACACCTCTCCCTGTCTGCTTGCTCATCTGTATCTAATTTCTTCTCTCCCTGTTCTATCAAGCAACCTTGACAAAAGAAAACAAAACCAAGAGTTTCATGGAATGATAGTTGAGTAAACTCCAGGTTTCTCTCCCAGTAAGATGAGTTTTGATTAAATGGGAAAGTTACTAGGAAAATGATAGAAGAGAAAAAAAAATAAACCCAGCACAAACCAATAACAACTTTAATCACACTAAGTTTCCCCAGAGGTTGTAAAATTGTTGGCGGTTTCAGAGGTACTGTACCAATGACATCATGGTTGAAAGTTAGAAATTGAGCCTCTTTGGTCTCCATTGGTACCACATATTGTTCTGGTTGAACATTAGTTGACTTTCTATTTTTACTGCGAGTGATGTCATAATTGTTTTTAGGACAGTGTCTGGCTCTGTCATCTGTGGAACTTGACACACGATCACGCTTCTGAATGTCTTTTTTTCTAAAGCTGGAAGCATGTGTGTATTTGGTGGAGAATGTGCTCATCGGCAAATATTCCACAATATTCTGAAGCATATTTTTGATTGAAAGTCTAAACCAGAAGCTAGCATGTGGCACACACCTGTAAGTGCCAGTGTGAGAGACTGAGGCGGGGGACTGTTTCAGATCAGGAGTTTGAGGCCAGAAAAAAAAAAAGTCTAAAACAGGCTTTAGGTACTGAAAAAAAGAAAAAAGAAGGTATTTGATCTATCAGTAGGCAGCAAAACGAGTAACTTTGTAATACATAGAATTACCCTAGAAATACTAATATTCCTAACAATGAGATAACATCTGAACTCTATTTAATATTTATCCCTAGAGTCTGAATGGTAACTCATAGCCAAATTAATAACAATTTCCAGGAGATGTGATTTGCCATATAATTGAGCTAAGTTCCCACTGAATAATTTATTTGAATAATTCATATGGTAATAATTTATGTAAAATCATGCAAAAAAGGTAAACAAAAAAGAAAAACAAGACAAGTCCCAGGACTTTTCTTTTCCCCATTCACTCTCTTCCTCCAAACTCCAAGCAAATGAGGGCCCAGCACAGAACAATGGCCTTAGGTAACGCATGTAATCAGCTGGGGGGGGGGGGCTTTGCAAGGCCTACCTTGCAGGCCCCACACTCCAGGACACAGAAATCACAACTGGAGTGTGTGTGTGTGTGTGTGTGTGTGTGTGTGTGTGTGTGTGTGCGCGCAGAATCCAGCTATCAGTAGTTTCAGAAACTTCTAGATACACACAGACAGTTGTGGTACAGGTGACAACAGTTGAGTTTAGCTACATCTATCATCTACTTAGAAGCTTGGGGTCCCCTCCCTTTAATTATCATCTGCTCGTCTAGCTGAGAGGTACCCTGAGATGTCTGGGGTGGAATTTTGTGGAACAGTATGCTGGCTGACTACGTGCACAGCATCATCATCATTGCTCCCGACACACTGCTGGTTTGCTCTGCAAATATTAACTGCTCCATTGACCAGGTGACTACAGTAGGTTTCTCTTCCTTTGTTTTACAGTCCTCCTCCCGCATCATAGAAGACATCACTCCCAACCCAAATGCAATTCTTTGCTTTTCTCTATATTTTTGCAAGCCTATTTTTCCTGCTTGACAAATTTACAAGTCTTTAGAGTCTGCCTTACCTCCACGATGCTTTTTAGATCTTGCACGTAGGTCCTCTCTGTCTCCAGGATTTCCTGTACAACTCTATCCACATAGAGGAGCTTGGGGCTGGTGGCCGAGTCTGCAGTGGTTTGCGGTGTGCCGTTCGTGTCCACTCTCCACGGAGCCCTGGGCTGCTTCTCACCGACTCCATCCATGTTTGGTGGCCCGGCGGGGTTGTCCTTCTGCAGCTCGCTGCTGGAAAATGGTTGCGCTGGTACCAGCTCCAGCTTTATGGCCCCAGCTTCTTTATCCTGGTGAAATA
Organism: Rattus norvegicus; assembly: GCF_021556685.1. Lineage (NCBI taxonomy): Eukaryota > Metazoa > Chordata > Mammalia > Rodentia > Muridae > Rattus > Rattus norvegicus. The sequence continues at coordinate 42,349,560 of NC_141534.1, read as the reverse complement.
AGCCCAAGTGGCTATTTGAAACCAAAGTCATTCTGCTGCCAAAGGAACCATGGCTGTCCCTGGAGGAGGCCGAGGATGAGGTGGAGCCGAAGCTGATGGGTCGGTCACTGTCGGAAAGCTCCATAGTTTTTCGTTCTGGGCACTGAGAGGGTTCAGTTGTGGTCCTTGGATCTGGAACTCGACTTACAGCTGATGGTACTTCCAGCTGCAAACGGCGGTGCCCATCTGCTTCCGTTGCAGGAGGATAGAAAAGACAGAAGAAAGGTCAGTGATCGTCCTCTCAACAGAAGGAGGGTAAAACCCACCCCAGGCGCAGAGCATCATTACCAAGAGGCAGCAAGTTAAGTGGGAAAGGCAGACTGCGATGCTGAGGAGAGTTTCTGCTTCCTTGCATCCTCTGAGGCTGCTGGAAAGGCAGCCTCAGGCTCTTCCCCAGACCTCCTGACTTTGAATCTGCAACCTAACAGACTGCAGAGTGAGCCAGGGTGCCCAAGACGGTGAGAAGCAGGACATCCACAGCATCCTCTGTCTAAGTGTGACCACCTGCACTGACTTATATAAGCAGGTGAGTCCAGATGTACAGGCTTAAAGGCTCCTCGTCAGGACATGAAGAACAGGCAACTTTAATTAATATCACGAGTGGTTCTTAAGTGCAGAGAAAGAAGACAGTCTTACAGAATCTTGAGAAAGGTTGTTTTAGACTTAATTTCACCATTTTAAAGCAAGGGGCCTGGGTCTTGGAGACTTGGTTTAAGTGACACTGACTGACACACATTTCATTCCATCTCAGCACTGAAAATAGAGATTCAGGGCTCTTTTTTTCTAATAGCAAGGCACCCGTGCGTGCGCGTGCGCACGCGCACGCACACGCACGCACACACAACCCAAACTAAATAATACCACTGACACTCTGCAAAACAGACCCTTCACCTAAAAGCCCTTCTTAAATGAGGGTGCTTAGGCCTGCTAGCTGGTCAGCTGGTAAGGATCACCTGGTAATGGACAATCTGACTTTGATGCCCAGGATCACAAGAAAGGAGAAAGCTGACTCTGCAAGTTGTCTCACATTTCCAACTGACCCAGAAGATGCTTTCAAAATGGTCACGTGGCACCTCACTGTATCATTCTTCCTATAGTGTGCGCTCTCTCTCAAATGTAAATAAATAAATAAATAAATAAATAAATAAATAAACGTGTCATGAGAAAACTGGCCAACCTAAGAAAAACAGACAAGGTCCTGTTGCATCTCTCAAGTGACAATATCCAAGAGCTATTGGAATAATTCCGGCAGCCCACACACCAAAGTCATAAAACAACACTTTTAAGTTAGGGACTAAATGCTAGCAACATGAAGCACATTTGGGTTGTTACCATTTGTGAGACAGCATAAGGTGAGACTATCTGCCAAACGGAGAGGTGTCAATATATGTGGTACAGAAGAATTATCCTAGGTTCAAAATGGGCTGTACCTGAACTTAGACGTTCCAAAAATCATTCTTATAAAACATGCGAGAATCCAGATTTTTTTCAGCTGTCAAGACAGGAAAAGTATTTTTGCCTCATATTAATGTGATTGCAACTTAGGATAAGGGTTTTGATTGATAATGAAACTGTCAGGTCACCTCACTAACAAAAATCCCTGTTTAGCTTAGAGGTTTTATTAGAAATGAGAGTGGCGCTGAGGAGAGTGGTTGTGGAGATTTATGCTGGAAAGGTTATAGCATGACAGATATATAAGAATAAGATCAATCTTCATTTTTGATAGGAATGTGAGCTTGTTTTGACTCTGTAGTAAAGATCAAACAGCTGGTATCAATCTTTTAAGACTATAAGTCCTTCTTGTTCCTATTTTTTTTCTAGATTATGTGTACAGAAGATATTAGTGCCAACTCACAAAGTCAAATGTTAAAATTGCGAATACAACCCGAAGGTCCTCACTTTCATTGACACCAAGGAACGATAAGAAATACCTAGGCAGTGAACACATGCAGTATGGCCGCCAGCACATGGTGTGAGTTTGCTGTGAATTTTTAAAGATTTTGAAATATGCTTTCTGCTTGCTTTGTAACAACTTTATAGCCCATAAAATATGGATTGGTTTGCAGTTAAAATGCACTTGACCCAAAAAGCTTGATCCAACTTGAGTGTGGCGAAGATCCAAGAAGTGGCCATGCATTCAGACACACTTGTTGCAGAGTACACTTGCCAAAGTTCAGAGCTGCTCTATGAAAATCTAGAATGTGATAGGCTGGGGAGATGGTGCAGTGGGTAGAAACAGTTACTGTGCCAGCATGAAGATCTGAGTTTGAATCTCTGAAGTCACATAAAGCTTGACACAGTAGTATGTGTCTATAACACTCAAGATCCTATAGTGAGATGGAAGGTAAGGGTCTCTGTAAATTTGCAGGCCACCTAACTTGGCCTGTGCAGGTTCAAACACACACACACACACACACACACACACACACACACACACACACACACACAGAGAGAGAGAGAGAGAGAGAGAGACAGACAGACAGACAGACAGACAGACAGACAGACACATACCAAACTCACACACACATTCACAGAAATATACACAGTCAAACACACATACATACACTCAAACATGCACACACAGGCACATATGCATATACTCAAATATACATTCATACACATACTCATGCACACACTCAAACATACACACAGGTGCATGCACATTCACACACATACACATACTTAAACACACATATTTACACACATACACACATTTTAACCGGACACCACACATTCATACTCATTTACACTCATACACATTCACTACAGTCAAACACACTCAGAAACACATACACAGGGACAGACATATACATACTCAAACACATACCACACACACACATTCACACTCATTCACACTCATATACATTCACATACACTCACACACACACACATACATCACATACACATTCACGCACACTCAAACACACAGGCAACACACATATACATACTTAAACATATAAACCACACTCACATTCACACACTAACACATAATACAGTCACACATACAAACAGACACATGTACACACACACACACACACACACACACACACACACACACACTCCTATACTTACAAACTGTAGATGCAGTCAGATTTCTTTCAATGGTATCTATCATAATTGTGACCCTGATATTGATCCCACTGTAGGGAATGGCTACTCTCTTTGAGAAATTAAGGTCCCAAAGGTCCAATGAGTCTATGATAGGGTCAACATAAATTGGCTATGTTCAACACCAAAGGTCAGGACATCTGGAAAGTTCTAGGTAAAAAAATTGACCCCTCTAGATGAGAAGGGGTGATTTTCAGGGCCAGTCCCCACTTACTAACTAGGCAAGAATCATTTTCTCCCTGGTCTTGAAACCAGTCTTTAACATAGTCATAGGACACGTACCACTATGTTAACAGGATGAATGATGAATGAATACAACAGAGAACCCTATTTCTTTCTTATCATTTCCCTTGTTGACTATCACTCTGAGAGATGAGCAGAGATAAAGTTGATTCTGGAGTCTAAGTTGTGCCACTATGGATGGGAGCACCTTTGAGACATTTTCAAAGGTAGGAAAAGGTGGTAAGTGACAGTGAGGCTGACATATATCTGCTCCTCGGTCATTCTTAAACAGACACATGAATGGGTCCTGGTCTAAGGATGCTCCTAAACCAGACCACCGAAGCCCCTGGCACCAGCCTATTGTGTAATTGCTAGTGAGATACCTTACACAACAGAATCCTGCAGATATCTATAGTATTCAGCCAAGCTTACTTGGTTAAGTATCTTCCAAAGCTCCCAAAGACAGAAATAATTTAAAATCAGCCCAAATAATAGCATGTGATTTGAGGCTGTACTTGTTAATGAGCAGCATCTTTTATGTTGACTATGGCTCAGAAGGTAATTATAGTTTTTCTCATTTAAGGCAAAATCCCTCATAAGAACTGTCTCGTCTTGCTCTCACCTCCCTCAAAATAATCAACAATCTCTTTTGTCTGGATTCTTCTTTCTATTGTAAATCTTCAATGATTTAAGATTTATAAAATTCTGCTGCTCAACATAGCCACTAGCTCTGTGGGACCACTGAGCACTGGAGATGGGGTAGTCCAGAATTTTTTTTTTTTTTTTTGGAACTGGGGACCGAACCCAGGGCCTTGCGCTTGCTTCCTAGGCAAGCGCTCTACCACTGAGCTAAATCCCCAACCCCCGGTAGTCCAGAATTGAGGTGAGCAGAACATATTGAATGTATGTTGGATTTAAACATCAATATGAAAAAAATTATCAAATTCTTCATTAATAATTTTGATCATCTGTTGAAATGGTATTTTAGAATAGTGAGATACTTTTAATAATCTTATTAAACTTTTACCGGTGTCGTTTTGCCTTTGTAAATGTCACTACTAGCAAATTTTAAACCCTATGAATAGCCTGTGCATATTTTTATCAAACAAAGTTTATGTTGAAATCATCTAGATAACTGCATTAATATGTAAGATTTAGGAGTTGGAGAGGAGGCTCAGTGGTTAGAAGTACATACTGCTCTTGCAGAAGACCTGAATTTGGTTCCCCTCACCCACATTGGATAACTCACAGCCAGGGGTAACTGTGGGGTTTGTTTGCTGTGTATTGTAATGCTAAGTGTGGGCCCCCAGGACCTGGTTGCCCCAGAGAGGAGAGAGTCCAAACTGTGCTATGTGACCTTGCCTCCAAAATATTTTTGATTGGTAAATAAAGATGCCAAGAGCCAATAGTTGGGCAGAAAAGACACAAGGGTTGAGGGTTACTGGGCTTATGGGGTTGGAGAAGAACCATAAAAGAATGACAAAGGGAAGGGGAGGGGGGGAGGGAAGAGGGAGGGAGAGAGATATGAAGAAGAGGAAGAGGAAGAGGAAGAAGAAGAGAAAGAGGAGGAAGAGAAAGAGGAGGAAGAGGAAGAGGAGGAAGAGGAAGAAGAGGAGGAGGAAGAGGAAGAGGAGGAGGAGGAGGAAAGAATGAGTTAGGTGAGTCAAGGAAGCATGGCCCTGAGGGTTGGCTGATTGTAGTTGAGTACCTCAGATGAGAAACATAGTAAGTAATAACTTGGGGTTATAGATAGGAAAAAGATTTTAATGGCAAAACAGGCAGATCTCTGTTCTGCTCTTGTGCTCTTAAGCCTTATTGTAAGTAATAAAGTTGTGCATCTTTTGTTCAAGAACTGAATGATCAAAGACAGGGTAGAACCCCTGGATCTGGATTCAACATTTCTACAGCATATAACTTCAGCTCTGGCAGATCCAATGTCCTCTTCTGGGCACTGTAGGCATCTGCACACATGTGCACATAACCTCACACAGACACACATACACATAACTTAAAATTATACTGATTCAAAGATTTACATTTATATGCGTATCCATGGCTCAGATAACAGTGAATGGGATGATGGGAACCTTTTCTTTATGACTGTATTCATGCATGTAAAATATTGTTAGGAGTAAGGAGAAAGAGAGGGAGCGAAAACTTCTGAACCCAGTGGAGTGGCTGATTTTCCATGGCAAACTGAACCAGGTGGAATCTCTGCTTTGAATGAAAGAGTAACATGTGTACACCACTCTGCTTTCTTTCCTGGAGCTTCATTCTCTTCCCAAATCGCAAACTGAGGACTAGTATTAGACAGGTTTGGAGAACTTGACTCATGGGCATCCAGTTGATCTTTTGGCCATTACTACTGTGAAATAAACCAGTTTTACCCACACGGTCATGGCCAGGCATCTTCTGGTGAGCTTGTAGTAGTTGTGGGAGAAGCATCTGTAAGGGTCCTGGAGGCTTGCTAACTCTGGATGTAAGCACAATGACTCTAGTGCCTCCAGCATGGTGAGCAGGAAGGGAACTGGAGCTTCCAAACCACCATAGGAAGAAGCTCACTTCCTAGAGCTGCCATGCTGGGGGCAGCAGCAGTGAGACACGCTGGGAAGTCCAGGGGTGTTCGGAAGCCCTCGCTGCTCCAGTCCCAGCTTCTGGAGTGAATGAGAAGCCCATGCATTCCCACCATGTCCAGTGAACAACCCCACAGAACCCAAGTCAGGAAAGCACTTGGCAAAGTGTCTCCTGAGTTTTCAGCTCAAGGAACCCTGAGAGTTATAAACAACTATCGCTGTTTCTAACTCCCGAGGTTTGGGAGTGATTTGGTTTATAGTAGAGATTACCTAAGTAGATTCACCTGCTGTAATAAAAACTATACGTCAAGATTGCCCATAGCCTTCCCCACAGAATCCTCGAAGTTTATGTATTTCATCATGTTTACAAGGTTTCATAAAGATAGAGTAAGAACTGAATCAACCTCAGAGAGGTTAGGTTCAACAGTGACCATAGTTGGACCATGAAACAGAGACTACAGTCTGATTTCTAGTTTGCCACAGGGATTCATAAACTATTAGGGCAAAAGGAGTTTGGAGGTGAGAAAATAGAGAACACATCCTAAGCTACTTATTTAAAGCACTTGGTATCTGTACCCAGAAGGCTTTCATTGTGTGTGTGTGTGTGTGTGTGTGTGTGTGTGTGTGTGTGTGTGTGTGTGCATATGTGGTGGGTGTGATATATGTGTTTGTTTGGTATTTGTGATATGTGAGGTATGTGTGGTATGTGTGTGTGTGTATGTGTGTGGATGCATGTGTGTGTGTTTGTGTGTGTGCATGTGTGTGTGAATGCATATGTGTTTGGTATTTGTGGTATGTGCAATATGTGTGTGTACATATTTATGTATGTATGAATCTATCTCCTATTATACATACAGATAAAGATCAAACAGTAGGACAAAAATTGAATCGTGGCATATTTTCTTCCAGTCAGAGCATGCGTGTGTTTGCTCTGGTTCAATGTCCTTTTAGTTGACCACAATTATTGGTTCCGTTCCCTGATAGTGAAGTAGCTGGACAGGTGGCCTTCCCTAGTCCCATACGACCTCCTCAGTGTGACTCCAACACGGAAGTAACCAGAAGGTCACTAGCTGATGCCCACATTGTCCATTCCTAACTGCAGTCAGGCACAAGTAAAAACCTCATGTTAGCAACATGCTATATGGCCAGGCAAGTTTATTGCTGACTTTGCTGTGGAAAAACGAAACAAACCACCAACCCCTATTTTTAATTTCAATGGAAAAGAAAAAAAATTCCAGTTTCACTTTGAACAGCGCTTTCTTGTTAGCATGGAACTCCTGGTCTCAAGCAGTAAGTGAACAAGCACCATACACCAGTCTTATCTGCATGGAGCACACTTCTGTCCCCAAACATTGCTGTTGTTTGCAAGGAGGCACAAAACAAAATAACATTTTCTTAAAGGAGGAGGAGGAAGGATGGAATTCCAAGGGATTGACAATAGCCCTTGGCAAATAAATCCCTCCCCAAAGTACATTAAACACTTTCTTCACGAAAAAGGAGGAAGAGAGATTGCACTTCCTAACAATAGGGGTCAGAGTAAAGAAACCTTACAGACAGCACAATGTAAAATGATTACATGTCAGGTCCTCTGTGTTCCTTAAAGGGAGAGGACGCTGGGTATTCAAAATACATGGCCAAGGAAAGATGAATGGTTTATTAATGTGACCTGAAATTTAAATTTTAGATACCAACTTACTGCCACAAAAAAGGATGTACTGTAAAATACTAACATGACTTTTCCCAAGTAGAAATGCGTTCTTTTCTTTGACTGTTTATCTAAAAATATCTCTTTTCTTCAATAACCTTTCAAATAACCTTCCAAAATCTGCCCAAGTTACTTAAGGGAATTAAAACCACAGCCCCCATCTGTATCAAATATATGAACATTTTAAATGAAAACAATTTGATTTTCATATGCAAAAATATGATAAATCTAAGCCTGTACACATTAAACACGTTGACATCACAAAGTTGAGAAAATTAGTAGGACCGTATAAAGTTAATTCCAGATAATAACATTGAATACAAGCCCAGCTGTATTTTTTTCCCTACCAATAGAACACTCAAAAACAAACTGCATCTCCATCGTTCACTTTGGTTGCCTTGTGCCTCAGGTTGAGCTGCACTGCTGCAGCTGCAAAGCATAAAGTCCGCAAGCATTCATTTTATCCCCTCCAGCTCGGCTCACCAGAACCTCAGTAAGAAAGGATATTAAAGCGTGTGTAGCATTCAATGCACGCTTGGAAGTCTCTCCTCTGAGTCGAGAACATGAGCTCTTCAGTTATTTCAAACTAACTTTAAGGGGAGATCAAAGCCAAACTAAGCCCAAACAAGCAAAAACAATTGAACACAGACTTCAGTTCAGATGCAAAGGGGTGGGAGAAGAATAATCTGGATGAATTCCATTGTCAGAAAACTTCAGGGCATGCATGGTGTTTACACCGGGACATGTGTGCCGCATACCCCAAAGCTTCTGTCCTTACAGTGTTGTAAAAAAAAGCCCCCCCCTGTGAGAGTTTCTCCCCTTTCTGCAGTGGCTGCTGCTTCAGCTGCTCAGAGAGGGAAGAAACTGGGGTTAGTTCCCTGCAAACACCTCCACAAGCACCTACCTGCTCTCCACCGAGGCTGAACACGGCTGTCTTCAGCTGGTGCAGCGGCTGCACTGGGCGCTCAGTCAGGTAAGACAAGAAGCCCTTACTAGTCTGTGCACCGTCTTGCACTGAAATATTGCATGAGTCAGCTTTTATCTTTCAAACCCGACACACAAAGGCTTTACAAAAAACCTGATTCGCAACTTTCTGGCTGCCTTCCCCCCATCGTGCATAGACCACAGACTTCAGCATCACAGAGAGCCTTAAATGAAACATGACATCATTCAATTGAGAAATAGGACAATAGACACCCACTGTGGGTAAGTCGAAAACTGAACACTTCTCTGAGAGACACCCTACGGCTTCCATTCTTTTGTGCACATCAAATGCAGCCCACAGCCTGAAAGCCCTTTGGCTTTTACCTTCTGGCTCTGGCCACAGTTCTCCACAAGCCCCATATTAAAATGAGCTGGAGTTCTGGCGGTCAGATATTTTTCAAGTTCATTTCCTGATTTACAAGCCTGTTTGAAAGTGAATCATGCAACTTTAACAGAGCTTTTAAAAGGGGTGTTCAGGGCTGACTAGCACCCAGTTCAGGGTGCCCTGGATAACCTTAGTCTGCTAGCTAATATCCCATACATTTCAGTCAGCAGTTATACTGGGATACATTTGCACTAGACTTTAAACAAGAGTTTTAAAGGTTCTGCCTGTAGGCAAATGCGTAAAATCAAAATGCACAGAGTGGGTTGTTTTTTTTTTTTTGGAAAAAGTTAAATTCTATTATATGTATAAATACTAAGTAATAAATACAGAATAATTTAATTCCCACACTTCAGTAAATTGGACTTATTTGAGATTTTTAAATTTCCCTAGGGCCACTTGTCTTTAAAAATGTTACCTCTCTCTCTCTCTCTCTCTCTCTCTCTCTCTCTCTCTCTCACACACACACACACACACATATATACAATAAAGCTAAATAAAATGTTATGTGTAGCCTGAGATAAAACTCCAATGCCAGTTTATATTTATATTTATATTTATATTTATATTTATATTTATACATTTATACTCAAAACTGGATCTTGTTCATCTCATACTTAACCTAAAACGATCACACGCTTTTCAGTGCACTTTCCACTGAAAGCTGTGGTTATGAGAACCAGCACTTGAAGATCATCTCTAATACAGCAATTTCTATCGTGCCTATTAGGTGATTTGGAGCTAACGACATAATAGGATAATTTGTGTTAATGCCTGTTTCCTTTGAATGGGTCTGTGTGCATTCAGGCTTCTCCACTCCATCGATTCAGACAGCTGGAAGACATTGCAGTGGGATGCTCGCTCTCTCACATCTAACCAGACCAACTGACATCGACATCGTGAAGCCCGGATGCTAGAGATCTGGTGAGAGGAGGGCCCTCTCCCAACCCCACCTGGGGAAGCTGCCTTACTTTTCCTTGTTTGACCACCATAGTGGTCTCTTTGTCCTTATCAGTGTTTGCGAACCCACACCAGAGCCCAGATACATCCTCCTTTCCACTTCGCCAAATCCTCCTCCTTCGTACAATTAAGTTCCTATCTAAGTCTCCACAGCCACCCTCACTGTGTGTGGTTCCTCCTGGCCGAACAGCTGCTCACTACACTCAGAGTAAGCTTTGCATAGTCTCGGATTTAATCATTTTTTGTCTTCTCTCCCATTCCTGGACAGTCACAACTGAGGGAAGTAGGTGATTTTCCCATCCTGTAGATTCTAAACTCTTAGACAGATGAAATATACAGAGGTGTTTGTTGGCTCAGATGTCTGTGTGTAGACTCAGGTATCAAATTAACGACTTCCATCTTCCAAAAGAATGTTCCTGCCCTTGGATCTTCCCCTTCCCTGAACATGTTGCTGTTTTTAATATTTCTAAGAGCTGCTGTATGAGTTACAAGGAAACATTACAGTCTAGCTGCTTTGTGTGTGCCCAATAGGCAATTTGCTACATTCACCTGCTGGACAAGTGACAGATCTGAGGGAAAGTACAGGCCAGGCCACTCCTATGGGGCAGTCCTGAGCTAAGTTATCAACAACTCCTGTTTTCTGAAGACACACATGCACACGTGCATGCATGCACCGCACATACTGCACACACACACCGCCACACAGTTTGTGTCTTTCTATTTATCCCAGGATCACAATCTTTTGCAAAATGAAGTTAACAGGTTCCTAGCATATAGGGCCAGAGAATGGATAACAGCAGAGAGGAAAAGAAGAAATCGGAAAAAGTCACATCTTAAGGTTGGAGAGTCAGGGGCCTTTCACCTCTCATCTTTCACCCCTTGATCCCATTTTCTTACAGTCTAGCTGCACTCCACTCGAACAAAGGCTTTGCATTCCAGCTCCCAGTGCACTTACCAGTTAGCCAGACTGGTAACAGCTCTAGGAAGGAGATTACTATCTTGTCACTGCTTTCTGTGCACATAGCAAGAAAAGAAGGCATCCCATTGTCCTTGCCAATTCTTGCTGCTTAATTCGCTTGTGAACATTACCACCAAATGAAGAGGTAAGATTTGCTCAGCAAACTTTCTCTCCAGCCACAGTGAGCTTAGTCACATGTTAATACACATGTATCGTCCCTAGTGGATAAAGACACATTTTTGCACTTCTAGCACTGGTGCAACCAGGAAGAGGGGACTCTTCCAAGTTGTCATCTGGAATGAGGGATGGAGACTCATCACACAAAACGGACATATCTAGAGTAACTAGAACATAAGCTCACAAGAAAGGAACACTTGGGCCAGCAGGTGGTCTGAAAGTCAGCAGTGTGAGAAAGTCCTCCATCAGTAAAAATACAAAACCCTTCCTAGAGTTTGCCACAGCTTGGAATCCATCCCACTGCAAGGTGATTTATTCCTGGCCTGAATGCTCAGGATCAATAGGGTTTCAGAATGTTTTGGATTTGAAGTGTTCATATATACATTATCTATCATGGACACAGACACAATGTTTTCATTTTCATAGCATATACACCTGCGTGCATAGATTGAAATTAATTCTAGACATCATTTGTCATACTTTGGTGCAGGAGATGAAGTTTTTGTGATCTGGAATTTTCCATTTGTGACATCATGTCAACAGTCCAAATATTTCGAGATCTGCCTGTTTCTTCTGACTTCCAAGTATTTCAGAGTCAGGATTTCAGAGTAGGGTATATAACCTATGCTAGAAATTGAGTCTTGAGCTGGGGAGATGGCTCTATTGGTAAAGTCTTTTACTTGCAAGTATGAGAACTGAGTTCAGTCTCTAGCGGGGATGATACGTGCACACAATCTCAGTGATATGAGATGGGAGAAGGTGGGTGGGGCCCTGTCCTTCACTGGTGAGCTGCGGGTTCTGTTCCTCAAATTTTAGGCCAATAAAAGACTTTATCTCAAGCAAAAGGTAGGAAGGTGCCTGAGAAATGACACCCAGAGAGATCTTCTGGTATCCACATGTGTATGGACTCATCCAGGAACATGTGTGTGTATGTGCGCGCACACATACACATGCACACACATGCATGCACATGATAAAAAAGAGAAAGAAATATCTCAAGTCTTTCTTAGTATAGATAAAAGCTATGAGCGAAAACTAAGGCTTCCTGTAGGAAAGGATCATGGAGTTATTGTCCCTGTGCCAAGAATTAGCCTGCCCATTCTACTAAGAACTACCCTGGGGTGTTAGCAATGAGACTACAGTGGTTTTGTCAGTTATTTGGGATAACGAGAGAAAGTATGCCTGCAGTATAGCCAGCAAGGCTTCAAGGCTGGCCCCACTGAAACACTGCAAATTCTGAAGCCAGCTAACAGTGCCAAGAAGCTAGAAAAGGGATGCTCCAGAGACGCCAGGAAAGGAAAAGGGGGCTTAAGAAAGGAGTTGGTCTCAAACCATACAGGGTCAGAAAAATTTATAAAGTTGCATCATGGTTTCAGATATAAAGCAGCCGGAAGTTGCAGCAGACACTTAAAAGCATATGTCATAGTTGCTATATAAAGCATAACAGCCGAATGCTGGAGAGGTTTGCAGGGAAGAACCTTCTTTGGTTTTAGATACTACCACCATCTCCCCATTTTCTAAGACAGCCAACGAAATCAACTCTTTCTGAAGTGCGGGCTTTCACAATGCATCCCCAATTTGTGTTTAGTGTATTAGAAGTTTTTCTTCGGCACACAGGCAAAGTAGATATTTTTATGTTTTCTGAATACATCACAGAAAAAAAAAATGTGACAAACATGAAAGTCAACAGCATCTCCCAAACAGCCCACATCTGCTTAGGAGTCCTTTTGAAGAGTACACCAACATTATCCTGAGGGCGAGTGGCAGTGAACTCACCCCCTGTGCATTGCAGAAACTCTGCCTACATTCTAAGCCCAGAAAATATCCCCAGGTATGAATCTGCCTTACGGGTGTGTTTGACCACATAGTTGATCAAACAAAGGGCGACTTGGCAATTTTCTTTCCAAAGGGCTGTTTGTAAGTTGAAATGGCATCTGACTTTGTTTCTTCCTATTTTGAATTATTTGCTCTCAGTAGAAGATATGGATGTAAAGCATCTGCCTATTGGAGAAATGTGAAAGTTTTTTCTATTTGCGCTTGAGAACTAAATCCACTGAGAGAAACAGAACCACGCACATTAGTTACTTACGTCAATCAACGGAAAAGTCTAGTTCCTTCCCCCAAATTCCCATTGCACCATCTTTAAGAGCATCTCTGGAGGACTCACCTGATCCCAGCACTTGGGAGGCAGAGGCAGGTGGATGTCTGTTGAGCTCCAGGCTGGCCTGGGCTACAGAGCGAGGTCTAGTCGTGCCTTGGCTACACAGAAAAATCCTGTCTCAAAAAACAAAACTAAGCAAACATTGAGCAAACAAAATCTGCAGCACCCGCTTCTTTTCAAACACTGGGTTTTACAGCCCACCCTCCCAACTGACTTAGGATTTAGTTTCTCCCTTCCACTCCTACCATGATCCGCTATGCAGGGAATGTGGTGGCCAACTTTGCTTCTGGAATTTCAAATCTTGCTCTGTTGCAGGTGTCTGGACAAATTCTTGTCTCTGGGCTGAAGACAAGCTAAGGCGCTACCCTGCATTCTCCTTTTGTTAGGACATTGTCCTTTAGTCTCCAGAGCATTGAAATAAAGTCTTAGTTATTTCTGAACCAAGCAGTTTTCAGATAGCAAGTAAGCAAATATGTTACAAATAGCTTCTTGATTTCAGTCATCTCTCAGGCCCATCTTTAAGGACAACACCTCTGGAGGACTCGCCCTACAAAGCACAATGGAAGAACTATCCCTGGAGAATGCAGTTGGCTTTTAGACACATCCCTCCCCACCCAGTCCCAGGAGATAACATACATCAAACCCATTCAGAGCCAGAGGCATTCCATACAATCTATCCTTCTGCAAACACTGACACAATGTACTTGAACTTGAGCAGGGGCTTGGGTGTGCAGCCGAAACCCTATAGTTTTATTTCCAAAACTCAAGTTAAAAAGAATCTGTAGAGTTTCAGAGAAGCCCCCACTTCATGCCCCTATTTGCTAGCTTCCCCCTCTCCTTGCCAACACAGCTCCCTGAGGTACACTGGAGTGAGAGGAAGACTCCATGGCCAGCTGCTTCCCAACTGTTGCATAAACCCATTGAAGGTAGCTTCAGAGACAGTTACCAGAACAGCAGAGGTGAGGGTATAAGCTTGCCGGGTGACACAGGCAAGCTGCTTGGAACAAAGTTAAGTCAGTGCAGGATCCCATTCAAGCCCTTTGCCCTTCTATCACCTCCTGGGGTGGGGGTGGGATTGAGGGTGGGGGTGGTGGGCGGGGCAGCAGAGACCTGCAACCAACCCCAAAGTACAAATGACACAGGGTAGTTGTAGTTCGATGAATGGCCTACAAGCAAATGAATTAATGTCATGGGGCACTACCTGCTTTCTAGGACTGGAGAGGGATGGTTGGAGGATGTGTTCATTTCATTCTGACCATGAAAACAATCCCACTCAGGCAAAATGTATACCTGGCCAGAAACATAATGTACCCCAGAAAAGTGGCACTTCCTCCTGAGAGAGTAAAGTGTGTGAGAGTTTGTTTTCAACTAACGAAGGTAATGAGGACCGTAGGTCGAAGCCTGTGATTGCAGCAATCGGAATTACCCGTGCGTTACCCTGATGATGGCAGAGTAGAGTACATAGCAACGGCTTGAGAACCCCTTCTCTTGACTTTAACAGCCTTGTCCCTCGCTGGCCTTCACTTAGAGGCAGCCACTAAGCCCTAGGTTTCACACTGGAGGCTGCTCCTGGACACCCGTTTCCCCTTCCTGGAAGCTCTTGACAAGCAGGATGGGACAAGCCTCAAATCCATAATGACAAGTGTAATGAGCAGCAGAGAGCCAGCTGTGGAGCCTGCCGCAGATAGAACGCAGATAGAACAGATCGTGACTGTACACACGATCTATCTGCTCTGTTTTTCTAGCTCATCTCTCTCTCATGTTCTCAAGCTGTCCTTCATTTAATATTGAAAGAGAGAGACAAGATTTACTCTGGACAATAAAATCCAGTTCTATTTGGCTGCCTTGGAGCATGTTTCCCATTGCAGCCTCACGGAGGAAACCCGACTGGTCGGGTTCATCTTTCATCTTATTCTTAACGACTTGGGATCCACGCTGAGACTCAAACCTGCTGAAAGTCTCAGGGAGCCCTAGTGCTTGCCTAATCCCAGTTCCCACAGGGGCACATGAAGTAACTTGTTTACAGTAACAGAACAAAGGACGGGAGAGAGAGATCTCTGTTCCAACACAGGTCCATCTTAATTAGGTCCCAAAACAAGTGTAGCTAAATGTATGGTGGTTCATCTTAAATAAAACCCCATCAGATGTGTGCAAAGACAAGAAGAGAAAAAGAAGGGGTGGGGGAGACCACACAGAAGCATTAACCTTTGGCTGTGGAAGCAGCCAACTCTTATCTCTCCCTTGTTATCTCTGCTTTTGTTGTTGTTGTTCTTGTTAATGACTATGGTTTGGGGCGTGACAATAATACAAAAGGGACAAAGTCAATTCACACAATAGCAAACTTTATGTGCTGAACACAGTTGCATGCCAGCCCCAGCTTTCCATGACCCTGTTCAGTCCCTAGGGCTGGACACGTGTCCTTCCCTTCTGTTGTCCAGACAGGTTTGACTAATTGGAAGAAGAGAGGGGAACAGGAGCATCTCCTCCGCCTGTCTGTGGATCTAGAGTCTGAGGCTCAACCATGACTGCATCTGAGCAGTTCCTCGCTGGGGCTCTCTTTACCTGATGCTATTCTCTGGTTCCTCTAAGGTTCCAGTGGGTTGTTTGCATCTCTGGTTAGGTTTCCTTAGCCACTCCTACTTCTTTAAGAAGAAAATTGCCATTAAACCCTTCCTGCAAGCCAGGGGTGTGAGTCCAGTGTCTTGCAGTTGCTGGCCTGACATACTGATTCTGGAATCTTTGGTCTGAAAGGCCAAAGGCAGACTGTGCTCATGGGCTTCTTCAGAATATCATCCTTGGGTTTTTACTCTGAGGTCTAATGCCAAATGGTAGTGTTTCTTACTTATGACTTGCTTGAGTCTAGTTAATGAAATAAATGCTTAATTTCACAAATGTATTTCATGTTTGTTGCCCACTGATATGTCTACTTACCAGTACTTATTGAGTTGTTATCATGGGCTGAGTATCAGGCTCTAAAGGCATAGGTGAGAATAAAGCACCAAGAAGCTTGCCTTCCTGAAACTTACTTTCTAGCAGAACACAGACAGGCAGACCAACAAAATCCTTTGATCATATCCTATTAGTATAAGAAAAGTACTGTTGAGGTATTCTAACATAATTCCTCATCTGGTTTGGATGGCCACTTACACCTCACCATGAGGATGCAGTTTACTGCATGGAACTTACTATGTCCTAGGCTCAGGTTACCTGCCCACTCGGAGAGAGTTCTACGTTTGTGGTTCCCTTTCGCTTGCTGCTTTCTCTCTCTCTCTCTCTCTCTCTCTCTCTCTCTCTCTCTCTCTCTCTCTCTCTCTCTCTTTCATATTGAAAAACCGTGTGTGATTGTGTGTGGAGACACACCAGGATGTAGAGATCAGATAAAAAAAACTGAAAACCTTCGGGAGATAATCTTTCTTTCTACTTTCTTGGTACCGAGCCATCCTACAAGGCTCGGTAGCAAGTACTTTTACCTGCAAAGCCCTTCAGACCCTGTTGTGTGTGTTTGTGTGTGACTGTGTGTGTGTGTGTGTGTGTGTGTGTGTGTGTGTGTGTGTGTGTGTGTGTGAGACTGGGTGTGTGTATATGTGTGTGCACACACATACACACACACACACACACACACACGCATACGCGGTCACGTGTGCATGCGAGCGTGTTGAGTTCAGAGGTGAGTTTTGAGTGTCTTCCTCTGTTGAGATCCACCTTAGTTTTTGAGACAAGGTCTCTTACTCAGCCTGGAGTGTATTGGTTCAGCAAAATCAGCTCGCAAGAAAAGTGTATGGATGTTTCTATGTCCTCCTTCTCAATGTTAGGATTATAACTGCTACGTGCTGGCTTTTTACTGGATGCTAGAATTCCAAACTCAGATCTTCTCGCTTGGGCAGCTAGCACTTTATTGACTAAGCACCTTCCTAGCCTTCATAGTATTTATTCTTACCTTGGACTGATGCCCAACCACCATGACAGGAAAACACAAAACAACCCTGGTTTTCCCCCATGTGATTCTTTAGTTATTAGAGACTTTCTTTCAGGGCTCTATGCATCTTTACTTCTGGATACAAATATTTACTACAAACTCTCCTGGAGGCAGGATTTCACGGCAAAGAGCAAGAAGGACACTTGCACCTTTTGGCTCTGGGGAGCCTGGGCTACCATTTCTACCTTCTTCACTCCACCTTCTCCCCATGCCTCAGGACTCTGGCTTCCTATTGCTTCCAACTAGAGGACTTTAGAATTGCCTCAGTCTTCAGGCCAACCTACCACCATAAAATACAGAAGATACCACTTTTAAGGCCCATCTAGGTAATAAATACTCTATCTTTTGCCGATCTAGAGTTCAGCCAGGGAGTTAGACTCAGTACCATCATCTGAGCAGGTGACCTCATGAGAAGTGCATCTGGTGCAAGAGGCACAGGGGTCACAGGAGCATGGGAGGAGGGGCGGGGCTTGCTGGAAGAAATCTGGAGGGACTTTCCAGAGGAAGAGATGTGTGAGCCAGCATCTGAACCTGAGAAGAAGCAGGTAAGAGGAACCAGTTAGGGAGAAAAGGTCCGTCTGTAAGGATCCGTACTTACCGTAGGCACAGGATATTCATACAGATGGTGATCACCCAAGCTGGGTTTTTCCCCTTGTGTGTACATATCACGCAGTTACACAGCACAATTAAAAGCACTGCTTATTCTAACAGTTCCTCTTTTAGAAACTGTCCTTCCAAATGTGTGTGTGTGCGTGTGCGTGTGCTCGTGCTCTATTCTAAACACTGGGCAGAGCTGCATAGACAGTAACCGGGACTATTATTGTCTGACCACTTGGACAGAGTCTTTTCATAACTATATACCGCACCTCAAATTTCCCTACCCAGTGCTTTCAGAGTAAAATGAACATCACTGATTTAAAGAGAAGGAGTCACAAAGGAATGTACTGGTAGATGGTCAGTCTACTCATTTTGTCTAGACGCTTCTAGGGACCACATAAAGTGATCCTGTGTATCTAGTTAGTCACCTGTGCTATGGGACCTGAGGCCAGAGATAACTGCCCAGTTATTAATATGGGTTTGGACAGAACACAGACTTAATGGTCTAAATGAATTAGCCATAGCAAAATGGTGAGGCTCAGTGAATTAAGCCACTCCAAAAGTAAAGAGGAGTTGAGCTTCCCCTGTTACTATCAGTTATCACCTCACTGATTTAGTAACACAAAACATCCCCAAAGCTAAATTTATTTTGTCCAAACAACATTGTAGTTTATTGCACATGAAAAGAGGTACGAAATGAAGATCAGGGGTTGGGATGTGTGGAGCCCAGGTCTCCTGGACATGTCTGTCATCCTGACTGAGTGGCTGCCATGTCTTTGATCTAGATTCCACCTCAACTTACTAAGACAAGAGAGCTGGAGTTTCTGGCCTTCAAAACCACATTTCCAAAGGTAGGAATCAAAGATCCCACAATTCTGGGTGATGTGTTGGCATCATGACCTACTTGATAGTGCCACAGACTATCTTCCTTCAGGCTTTAAGACAACTTGAACCTCTTAAGAGTGGTCCCACCAACATCCGTAACCATGGCTGATGCCTGAGTCAGGGATATGTGGTATACAGAGACTGGATTAAAGTACCCATGACTCCTTGCCCAGCAGGAAGTGGAAATCCTAATTTAACTCCTAGCAACAGCAAAACACCCTCCCAAGGCTTCAGCATCAACTGACCATCTATTGTGTCTGCCTCTCACGTCGTGGTTTGGCTGCTCGTTGGCATCATCTAACTGTCTACAGAACTGCATTCCAAAAGCCAAATAATAAAGAGGATTAGCAAAAGAGGCTCACTTCAGCACAGAGGTATTGTCATAATTTGTGACTACTTCCCAACCAAGTACTTGCTGTAATAGATCCCTGAGGTGGCAGGAATACAGAGGCTGAACTAATTAGAGGCTTGAGTGGTGTTGGAGCATTTGATGATCTACTAGAAGACAGGAGCTGGGCTCCTAGAACTGATACCAGGCAGCTCAAAGCTACCTGTACCTCCAGAGCCAGGAGATCCAGTGTCCTTTTGGGGCCTCCACAGGCACCCTGATACATGTGGCATGCACCCCACCCTCAAATAAATCTAAAAAAACTGAAGTTGAATCAACGATACATCTGTAAAATTTATTCTCATGAACCCTCAGAGAGCTGAGCCATGAGGCCAGCTTGGGCGACCATAGCTCATGGTAAACCTTAACAAATGCACAGAGTAGAGGAAGCCCTGAGTGAGTATACATCCCTCAGTGAATGTGTCTTAATGACATGGGCACGGCCATATCAAGGACCCCATTGCCTAAGACTCATGGGAAAATGGCAAAGCCTTCCCCGGGCTAGGTTCAGGGAATGGCAAATCCTTCACTCCTGGTAGGGGTGTGAATATTGTTAGTGGGTATAAAGAATGTCCACATTTCCCCATTGGTGTTTAATACTCTGAAGATGACTTCCTACAGGGTCTCCTCCTACGGAGATTAGCTAAACCAGCCTCCTTGTTCAAGCGTACATAATGACCCTGTCTCCTTGTTTATCTGTATGCAATAACTCCACCTCCTTGTTCAGCCATAGGAAGCAACCCTGCCTCCCTGTTCAACTGCACATAACAAACATGTTGAGTTTGCAGTGGGACTGCAGCATCTCTGTCAGAAAGCCCACTTCACCCAGTCC
Source organism: Rattus norvegicus (assembly GCF_021556685.1). Classification (NCBI taxonomy): domain Eukaryota; kingdom Metazoa; phylum Chordata; class Mammalia; order Rodentia; family Muridae; genus Rattus; species Rattus norvegicus. The sequence continues at coordinate 42,329,613 of NC_141534.1, read as the reverse complement.
CACGGCTTTTTCACGGCCTTGCCTCCCCAGTCAGGTCTGTCCTTGGAGCTGCGCTAGATGCAGCTTACAATCCAGAACTGATGCTCTCAGAAGATAGCGTGTGGTTGATTCAAAGTCCTCCAGCGAGTCCATACCAGGGTGTCTGTACTCCCATCCCATCAGTCGCAATAGTTAGAACAAAGTCACTGTGATATGTGGTAAGGTGCCCTGTATGAGTGAGACTGGAAGCTCTGTAGCTGTTCTTGCTCTACAGCTGGTTTTGCAGCTGGCTTTCCAGGGACCTGGCTAAGATGTCCCCTGGAAAGAGAATCCTCTCAACATCTAACGGTCATATTCAGGTTTTAATTTTAGGCGCATATAATAGATTCTGTGTGGGCGTTTGTGTCCAGTGAGGCTGCCAAGGAGCTTGCCTGGTAACAGTGAAAAGGCCTATGAAAATCAGGGAGAGGGAAGCAGCATTGTAGACACAATTGACAGACACAGGACTAGACGGGGGATTTGGTTTTGCTGCTCTTCTGAAAAATAAGCCAAGACCCACTGGTTGTAAACGCCAGAATCGGCACATCACTTTCCTTTCCCAACAGTCTCTGGTCCCTTCTGAAAAACAACAGATTGAAGAAGGGACTTAGAAATGGAGATTTTAATCCCATCAAAACAAACAGGGTTGCACAACTGGGCTTTGGGGCAAGGAGAAAGGAGGCCTGAGAGGGCTGGAAGAACATTTGCCAGTCTCGTCTCCAGTTCCTTCAGAGGGTGGCTGGAGGCACCAGTCCATCATCTACGTTTTTTCCTAGAGAGGAGAAAAGTCCTGTGCTGTCCCCCATACCCGTGTTTATATCTTTCTGAACTCTGAAGATAAAAATCCAAATGCACAGAGGCCTCCGAGAGGATTCTCAGACATAGGGCCCTCTCTGATATGTGATATCTTCCCTCAGGAGCTCAGGGGGTGGGTAGGAGGGGGATAGACAAACAAACCTGACCACTTTCCCCTAATGCTGGTGTGAAAGAAAAAAGCAGAGATCTAAGCCCTTGCTTCTCTGGGCTTCTGTGGATCAAACCAGTCTGAGTTCAGACTATTTACAGCATATGCATTTTCTCTCCCCAATCCTGAGGTTTATAAAAAGTCCACAGGGCTCCAGGCCATCTCCTTCGGGTGCCCCCGGCACCTCCTTCTTTTTTTTTTTTTTGGTTCTTTTTTTTCGGAGCTGGGGACCGAACCCAGGGCCTTGCGCTTCCTAGGTAAGTGCTCTACCACTGAACTAAATCCCCAGTGCCCCGCCCCCCCCGCACCTCCTTCTTATACAGTAAGACAAAAGTGGAACAACTGGTAGATAGGCCCACTCAGAGTGCTGGAGCACTGTTGCCTGGCCTTCTGCACATGCTCCCTCTTCAGATGCCTTAGGGCAACCCAGGGGCCAAGAAAAAGTTACAGGCTGGTGAGTTCTTTATATCTATCACATGGATAAATATCACTGTGATTTTGAAGATGAGCTAAACCACTTATAATCTGTGAAAATGAGCCCTCAAATGTACCTTCAAAATGGACCTTGCATTCCATTCTATTGTAGACATTTAGAGTTTAACCTATTTTATTATGTCAGTTATTGTAAATGGTACCACAGATCAAATGCTTGATGAATGCAATTGCCAATGGCAGACACACATGCACTCCCACCAGCTTTTCTTCCAGGTATGATCTAACCCTCAATAGACTGAATCATTGCTGCCAAAACCCTAACACCCAAGGAAGTAATTAAAATTAAATGACGTCACAAGGGTGGGGGCCCTAATCCAACAGGACTGCTATTCTCATAAGAAGTTAGCTGGCTCAGTAGGTAAAGTGAATGTAAGAACGGCAGTTGGATCCACAGGCATATAATCCAGGCACGGAGGAGGCAGAGACAGGTAGATCCCCAAGGACTGTTGGGCCTGCCAGTCTAGCCTACTTGCAAATTCCAGGCCACTGAGAGATCTCATCTCAAGGCGGATGGGGGAAGTCAGATCCCCCTGGAACTGGAGTTACAGATGGTTGTGAGCCACCTGGTGGGTGCTGGGAATTGGACTTGAATCCTTTACAAGGGGAAGAGATAATCTTAAGCTCTACTGAGCCAATTCTCCCAGCCCTTAATATGTATTAAAATGTGTCACAAAAGCATGTGAAATGAAGCTGTAAACAATGTAGTTTCCATCTCTGAAGTTTCAGAATGTTTTAGGGAAAGGCACCTTTGCAGCCAGCTGACTGTGAATGCTCGGCCTCTGCTCTGGGTGCTGTAGACTCCTCACTGTCGTCTTTAGGCATAGGAAGTATTGCTTTTAATTAGCAAGAGCTCAGTGCATAGCAGCTTTAGATGGTGAGTATAACCTGACTGTGGTTCTCCCTCCCCCGACTCCACACAGATCCTCCTCCACCTCCCCATTATCCAAATCCACATCTTTTCTTGCTCCCTCTCATTAAAAAACAAATAACAACCTAGAGGAGGAGGGGGGGAGAAAGAGGAGGGGGAGGAGGGGGTGGAGGAGATAAAAACAAACAACTCTCCCCCCAAAAAGCTCAAGAAACACTCATAGCACAGAGACTCACACACCGGCAAACACAGAAATCTCATAAAAACCCAAAATCAGAAACCGCAGTATATAAGCAAAAGACCTGCAGAGCAAGGGAAAAAAAGAACTTGAACAAAGGCAGGGGGATTTCAGAGTTTGTCTTCTCAGTTACTGTGTGACACTGCCAGGTAAGTAATTTGCACCATGGATGGGTAGATTTTGAGACCTTGGGGCATGAACCATAGGGCTGTGGGGGAGGGGGATGTTTAAAATGAACCTCCTCTTCCCCCTCTTCCTCCTTCTTATTCCTCTTCTTCTTCCTCCCCCTCTTCCTCCTCCTCCCCTCTTCTTCCCCCTCCTCCTCCTCCTCCTGATTTATTTTATATGTATCAATGCTCTATCTGTGGGTACACCTGAATGCCAGAAGAGGGCATCAGATCCTAGTATGGGTGCGTGTGACCCACCGTGTGGTTGCTGGGAATTGAACTCAAGACCTCTCAAAGAACAGACAGTGCTCTTAACCGCTGAGCCATCTCTCTAGCCATAGGATGAACCTTCTTACTATCCATTTTTCATTTTATAATGGAAACTGAAGTCTGGCAAAAGGATCCCCCTTTTAACCCTGAGCTGGCATCAGACTGTCCTGCAAGATTTGACTGACTGACAGATAGTCTCACTCCAGGGCCTGCAATGCCAAGGGACTGGGCTGAGATAGAACTGCTAACAAAGTCCGATTGCACCTGTAGTCCTAAGGGTGCACTCTGAGACTCAACGTAGTCAGTGGGACCATTTAGATAGAAGGTGGGTGGCAGCCATGTTCATGGGAAGGAGACAGCTAAGCAAAAAAGACCTTTAAGAGCCAGCTTACTTCAGTGTAGTGACTTCTCCCATAGATGAGACACATGGGACATCTTCTGGTCTGCTGTCCCATGATCCAATCTAACACTTTACAAGACCCTCTGGATCTTCCCCAGCACGTGGCCTACATGAGACAATAAAAACCTGCTCACTGTCAAGGATAAATATTATTCTCACTGTGAGCTATTTATCAAAACTTGTGATCTAAAATTTGGCTCTACCAATGCCAAACATTAGAGTTAGCAGAACTAGCAGGGCTGTGGAGAGATGCCAGTATCCGCCCCAGAAGGGGAGGAAATTAGACAGTTTCAAAGTTTTCATTTATTTACATTAGAAATCAAAAGAATTTTTTTTTTTTTTGCTTATTTGGTTAGCTGTGAGGGCCTGTTGCCTTCGTTAAGATCCTTAATAAAATATCCACAGGGATACTTTAATTATTAATATATACTTTTAATATTATCTTAATATTTTTAATTTTTAACATTTAAAAATACCAACTATTCTATATTAATATTTTCTGTTTAATTAATATATGCTTTAATTATTGTTTAGGCTTGCCACGTTTAACTTTGGTTAGTTTTCTGTGGGCTTAAGGAATATTCTGAGGCTTCAGTGACTTACTGAGTAGAAGGCATATATGCCGAGCCTAGCACATATGAAGTGCTGACAGAATTCACTGGCTAGGGCTTGGGTATTTTCATGGGTGAATTGGAAGGAGCCAAATGGTATGGATCAAGTTGGGTCGAGAAACATCATAACTTCAAACCTCTCCTTCAGTGGGGTGAAGGGATTTGGAAACAGCAGCATCCCAGAACACTTAGGGAGCACCTACCAGGGAGTAAGCTCCCCCCTATACAGAAGCCTCCAGGCACTGAATGCTCGTCATTGGGTCTTGATTTACAACATCTTTTCTTGAATATCTTCCAGGCACCAACGTCCTCAGGTTCTGGGCAATAGCTTTTGATGAGTATCTTTCATTTTTAAATAAGTATAAATCACGGAACCCTCTCTGTCACCACATGAAACCAACTCAAAAATGCACGAGCATCTCCTATACCCCACACTGAGTTTCTCCAAGTGTGATAGCTTACAGAGCTAACATATGATGGCAGACATTGGTAACAACCCAGTTCAGAGGGCACATTCCTGTTCCACCAGCTCCGATGCCAGTTGCACCTTGGTTGTGAGTAATGACAAGAACATGTAATGGGAAGAAGGCAGCATTACCACCTTCTTATCTGATATTACTTTGAACGGTATCATTGTGCCAGCTACAGGAAAAAGATTGCCCAAAATACACTTATTTTGGGGGGAGGGCAGAGGAGGAGACTGATCTTGATAATAATGACCAAATCTTAATCAAATAAATTTGTTTTCAAGATACTTCTAGGAATGAGAGTGATTAGTGAAATCATTTCATGTCTTCAAAGAACTGAACCCAAGTTTGACACACGGATCAGAACTCACCTACTCCCACCCCCAATCATACACAATTGTCAGGGAAGAGCAAATTAAGTGGCTTTAGGACTTTGCATATTGTCTGACTTCTAGTGGCATTTACAGGCGCGTGTATGTTATTACACTCCCCCAAGTAATCTTTAACAATTACCATTACTCTTCTTGCATACATATTTTTTTTAACCAACTTCCTAAAATTGTGTAAGACATGCTTCCTGGAGCATTCTCTCTCTCTCTCTCTCTCTCTCTCTCTCTCTCTCTCTCTCTCTGCCTGTGTGTGTGTGTGTGTGTGTGTGTGTACATGTGCTCTTGTGTGTTTGTGAATCTGTGTGTGTATATATGAGAATAATAAAGCTAGGTATTTTAATGAGCTGGAATACATAATATTTTACTGTATGCCTTATTTTCATAAAATATAGTCAACTTAAAGAGTCAAATCATTAATATGCTAATGATTTTTTAATGAACATCACTGACATAATATGATCAACGTTGATAGCTTTGATGATAATGTCGCTCATAATTGATCTCCAGTTTCTCTAAGAACTAAAAAAGAATCTATATGAGAATGTGATTCTTGATTGTGAGACAGTAAGGATGATTAGAAACAATTTATAGATTTAAAAGTGGCTATAATAACAAAATTCCAATTACTGAAACACAGAATTCCAGTTGATGCATTACCAACATTTGGTCTTTACTTATAACATTATATTAAAGGGAAAAGAAAACTGGAGGAACCTCAAATGTCCACAAGAAACAAGCCCTAAGAGTCTATTATAAAAAGGTCTAGGATTACACTCCTAAGCAGACACTAAGCAGATCAAAAATGTCCCTACACTTTTGATCCTTCTTATAAGAAAGCTGCCCCGGTATTAGAAAACAAAACATGGCCCCATTCCTTTACACTCTAGGGGACTGTCTGCATCCTCTCCCTCCAGTGAGGCTGGCCAGGGTAAACACATGTCTCAATAGGTGGAGAAGCCAACCTCCTCTCCAGCTGTACACAGAGCTGACAACCCTGCTGGGGCCACTTGGATTGATTCTCAATGACCAAGAACAATTTTCATGAAAGGACTCTCCATCCCAGGGCCAGCCCCAGGCAAGAGTTTGAAACAGAAATTTGTTCTGGGCAATAGTGTGCCCCCTCCCCAAACCCTAGGGACCAAAGTCACAGCACAACCCATGTGAGTGTCCTCTGACCTACCCCCACTCTTTGTCCCCACTCATATCTCTCTAGGTCAAATGTACTATGCTGGGCCACCCCACAAAGATTCCCAGGAAACTAAGAAAGCTACACCCATGGCTAAAGAAGAGAGAGTAGCTATCCCATGCCCAAGTTCAGCAAACTTTGAATTGCTTACAACAGACCAAACTCGTCTACAGACCTCAGGAATTGAAATTTTACCGCTAGACTCATTTTTGTTTTCTAGGGTCAGGAATCTACAAATTGTCTGTACTGGTTTGTACTCTTTTAAGAAAAAAAAAAGCTATTACTGTGGGAGGGAATAGGGGAAAGTGTATGATCAGATGGAACTCATGTGGGTGTCAGAGGACAGCTTTGTGGAGTTGGTTTCCTCTTTCTACCCCAGGTGGGTTCCAGAGATTGAACTCAAGTTGGCAGGATGTATGGCAGGTGCCTGTATACACTGAGCCTTCTCTCTGGCCCACGTTTTCTAATTTTCAGAATCAAATAAGCACATGTATTCTATTTTAATGTTTGGAGAAATTTGAAAGCATTAAAAATATTCACATATTTAAAAAAGTACTTCTCATGGGGATAGGCTTACAACCTTTTCAATCAACCTTTAGCCAGAGGCAGCATGTTCTCACATTCTACCACATATGTACATGTGTGTGAATATGAATGTATGTATATTCATATACATATGTGCATGTATATATGTATGTGTATATATGTCTATGCATATATGTGTATAGAATTCATGCATATATATGCATGTATATATGTGTATAGCATTTTAGACATAGAAAATATATATTTAGACGTAGAAAATATATATAAATGTATAAAACCAATATAATTAAAACCAAGAAACTTTTTATTATCCATAGCATAATTTTTCATACTTTCTTGGTGATACAGTGAAGACTTCTACTGAATGCATAATACGTAAATAATCCCTCAGAGGACTCAGTTTCATTCCTACAGAGAAACTCTGGGACTCTTCCTAGATGGCTTGTTCTAGCTATGTCTGAACTTGAGGCATTTGCAAAACTCTGCTCATGACTCAGTTACTCATTCCTCAACTTTTGAGAGGCATACCGTGTACATGACATGGAGACATTCCTATTCAGACACACAGCCACAAAGCCAGGTTAATGGGGCCAGGGAAAAGGCCACCACTGTACCCAGAGCTACCAACCTCCTAAGGCAGTAAGTGTGGCACATTCACAAGATGTGAATTAGATGTCCAAAGTGTTTAGGGCATCGTTAAGTGTCTCAATAGCATCCTATGGCTTTGAATTAAAACTGGAAGATTTTATTCCTGAGCTGGCAGCTGCCACCCCCTGACTTAGGTAGGGTTTTGGGGACAGAGACAATGATGCAGCCAGAAGCACTCACTCCACTCACGTTTGTGGCATTAGTGTCTGATCCTTCATTTCACTAAAAGCTTCTGCTAGGAGTCTTAGGACTTCCCATGTCATCTGTCAAAGAAGTGATTTAAAGGACACATGGACTTTAAACATCTTCGTAGAAGAAAGGCATGTTCCAGTACACTGTGACCGGAGAGCTCCCGCACTGAAACCTCATGTACAGCCAGAACACCGGACATTATTCTAGGCTGACAGGAACTTTTGTACTCACAGCAGAACTAACACAGAAAAGGACCTCTGCTGACCTCCTGGGAACACAGTTAAGGATAATGACAAATCTACATTTCAAGGCCACGATTCTAAATTGCATTATGTTCATAATTTCTTCCTTCTTTCCTAGTAAAGAAACATACTTAATCTCTATATGGATTTATGAACAAAATTTCCTGTATTCGAGGTGGGCACATTTTATTCTGATAAAATTGCAATGACTAGATACTTCTATCTTTATGATAGAAACTTTTGTTTCAGAACTCTGGAAAATGATACTAAAGAACTTTTGGGAACTGGAGTTTTGTGGGCACCAAGGCAAGCAGCTGATACACAGAGACTCATCCCGTCCTCAGAAGAAAGTCTTCATTGTGAAGATGCGCAATTGAAAGCTATGTAACAAGTTCAAGGTTACACCATCTGAGCAGAGGATCCAGTACACAACCCAAATCTGCCTCCTCTACCATCCTATATTTGAAAGTGTCAGGGACACCAGACCAACACTTTCTCTATGAGGAAGAAACACCTTTAGCCCTGGGGGCTCCTAGTCTGAAGGACTAAGGTATATCTCCACTAAATTCCCAATGTATTCTACATCCTTACTGAAATAAGGACAAACTATTGGTCATTTCGTATTTGAAACCTTTTCAGAAGTTTCCAGAACCATCAAATATGGAAGGTTTGTAAAAGCTAAATTTAAGGCCCAGAAGCCTAGAGCACTGAATAATCATTTTGTAAAAAAAAAAAAAAAAAAAAAAAATGGAAACCAGGACTGATTTTCCAGTAAGCCAGAAACTGTTCTTTGGAACAGAAACTTTTCACTGAATGTGAGCCAAAAGCTGATAGACTTAAAACAACAACAACAACAACAACAACAACAACAACAACAACAACAACAACAACTACCATGGTTCACATGGAAACAAGAGTACAACAGGGCTCCACGGTGCAGACCAACAGGCCAGTGCATCTTCCCAATTCTTTTAAAAGCCATTGTCGGCTATTAAAATGTCAGAGCAGGGATAATAAAATAACCCTGGCCTCAGACTTCCAGAGGAACTGCTTATGCTGCACATTTCACTAGCATGCAAGCAGAATGTCTAAGCTAGTGCTTCCGGTGCAGTTCAGTGGTAGAGTTCCTGCCGAGCATGGGAGAGGCTCTGGATTGATCCCCAAAACTGGAGAAAATAATACATACATACATACATACATACATACATACATACATACATACATACATAGTAATTTACAAGGGCAAGGCAGCTCCAGTTGCTAGGAATTACCCAGAAAAACACCTAAAGGACCGAGGCTGATGTGCCAGCACTGACGACATGGACTGAGTACTTCCTACAAAGTCAGAATTATTCTGAGCTTTCCCTTTTACATGAGCTCATTTTAATTCTCACAGGAATCTCCAAAGGCAGGTGCTACTGTCATCCCTATTTTGTATTTGAGAAAGACAAGACACTAAATAGGAAGTACTTTTTTTTTTTTTGAGACAAGTCTCATTATGTTGCCCTAGCTATTCTGGAACTAGGTCTGTAGACTAAGATAACCCCAAACTCAAGAAGATCTATCTGCCTCTACCTCCTGAGTTCTGGGATTAAAGGCATGCATGACCTAGGAAGAACCTTTCCTGGTTAGTAGGTGGTGACACTGGTATTTGAACTCTGATGGTTCAGCTCTTAAACCTCAGAGGGCTCTGTAGGGAATTCTAGTGAAGCCCTTCAGGCAAGGAGAGAAGCTGTCCGCTCTGAACTTCACAAGTGATTGCCTATAAAACAGGAATTTCTGCTGCATATGTTTGGCAGAGGATCCTCCAAAGTTAATGGTCTCAATCTAGAAAAAGATTCAAAACTCATAGGGCCAGGAGTGACTTCCAAACTCTCACATACCATAGCGTCTATGTTCCTGAAGTGCTGTTTGCACCTTTCATCTGCCTCTCAAGCTAGTTACAAGGTCCCTGAAGCCCTGAGCTGGGATCCCCATGACTCTGAATCCTCATAGCTCTGTACAGATAGATGCTCTCTAGGCACAGATATGTGATTTATACCACATGGAGTGAAGGGGCTAAGCACTGAGTGGGTTCTCAGAAGAAGTAACTAGTGAATATATGCAGAAAGCAGAGCTAAAAGGTGGCCACATGTAGAGAACAAAAACCCAAGCAGAGGCCATGTAACACGCAGGGCCCCATTTGGCATGAACTAAAGAATTACACTGGAGAATGACCAAGGAGAAGGGTGGTCACGGATGCAGGAATTCAGGGTCTCTTCCAGGCAGCTCAGAGGCATGGGTAATTTGGGCTTTGTTTGCTGACACGAGAGCATCCAAGTCCCTGAGTTATGATAATCAAAGAGGGGAGCCAGAAGTTAAGAGGAAATGGGGGTTAAGCCACATAGTTTATTGTTCTGGTTCTTAAAACACACTGAACAAAGACCACGGAATCTACATACATTTTATGCCCTTCTGACAAAGCAGGCAGAAACCTGAGGACTTTCAGGGAAATAGCAGACCACGTGCTCCTTAGTCCTGGAAACCCTGGAAGGCTTCTACCGGTTTCCACCAGCTTATTCCATCTCATAGGTGTCTAGATGGAAGAGCATAATCAAATAGAGAAGGCCAAGTGCACCAGTCACTACCCCTAATACTGGGACGCGTCATGAGCTATTCCAGAAGCTGGAATCTTGGTTCCAAGCATCACTGTTACTCCTGTGACCTTGGACAGACCTTTGATGTGACTGAGGGCAAAGCAGGACTTTTAATACTGACCAGAGGGCTGGGAGGATCACTGTGAGGCATGTAAAGCTCCCAGACGACTACACAGGACACAGCTTTCTGCTTGTTTTTGTCTAGTTGGTGCATATAATGGAAGAGCCACAGTCATATCCAAACGAATTCCAACTCCCTTGCCACCCACAGCTCAAGCCCTGAAATTCTCCCGATTCAATCTCACCCCCAAGCCAGTATATCCTTTCCTTAAATGAACCCAGAGCCAGGACTCAGACAACCGACACCTGCTCTGACCTAATGACCAAACTGTAGGGTTGTACACTTGTCCTACCATGCCTTTCTAATAAGCCCCAGGACAGGTTCTGGCTGGGTAGAATTTTTCCTTAGGTCCCAACCTCCTTACTGACACTGGGATCTAAATGTGACCGTGTGGTATTGTATGGTATGGTTTATCTTCTTGAGAAATATAATAAAATCTTTCAAAGGCAGTAGTAATGTCTCCATTTGTTATTCGATCTCCTCCGAAAATGCGAGCCCTGCAGACAATAAACAATAGCCATAACACCATTCTCTTAAGCCGATACTAGAGCCCACTTTTGTCTCTGCCTCCTCCACTCCTCCTTTCTTCTCATCCTCACTTCTGCCAGGTTTGAATCTGCTTCCTCCCTGAGACTTGCCAAGTCCAGTCTCTTGCCCCTGCAAGCCACTACTCCCCACCCCTGCCTTCCTATACTCCGAATGTGAGTTGCTTTGCTAGGAAGGTTTGATGGAGCTCATGAGTTCTAGAGATCAAGTCCAAGCTCCTTCCTTACATTAGTGCTGAGACCTTCAAGGTTCTGACCTGGAACTATAACTCAACATTCCTCACAATGCCCTCTGGTCTTCACTCCTCCACACCTTTGCTCACAACACTGCCTGTTCCAAAGATGTCTGGTAAATATGGAACTCACCAACACCCAGTAAACGTGGGTGCTGCCCACTTAGTTGGAATCTGTGAACGTGTTGATTTCTGAATACTACCATTGAATAGAATATCAAACAATATAAATCTTCAGTAGAATTAAAAACCTTTATGAGTTGAAAAATTAGTGAGAGCGAGACAAAAGCAAATATGTAATTTCTCTTGGCTTTAATTTCAGACTTGACAATATTCTCAGTAGTTTGGAAACACCAAATTCAAATTTTACTTGCTTGGGAAGGTCAATACAATTTTTAAAAAATAATTTCTTCCTTGGATATCCATTTAGCTTTAATTTAATTGTTTACTCATCTAATAGATGTATACATGTCCATACATGTGTATTCATGTATATTTATAAATATATTTTTAAATTAAAATAGATGTATATATTCATATGTGCATCTTTATATTTGCTTTCTCTAGATCCCAAACATGAGGTTTGGGTCTGTGAGGTCAATAGTATAGTAACCCTTAGGGACCCTTTTATTTCTGGCTCATTAGTTTTACCTTAGCAGTTGCTCAGTGAATATTTATTGAATCTGAGTCCCATGATTATTTCAATTAAAGTAAGGGGCTCTTACCAAATGGTAATTACATAATTAATTATGAGACATATGGGAAAGGAATTATACAACTAGGCTTAAACTAATTAAAATAAGTACAGGTCAGAGTATAAGTCTATTAAATTCCAACAGAAAATAGTAATAGATATAGTAAATCATTTAGAAGCATTATTCTGACATTTAGTCATTACCATTAATTATAAAATAGGGTTAATTTAATTTAATTTTTGGGTTACAAAGATAAAAAATTTTCTTCTAGCCTAGAAACAAGCCAAATATCAGCTTGTAATTACATAATTTTTCTGTCTTTCTTTCACCTGTGTCTGAAGTTCCCAGACATCTATTAAAAAAGAAAATAAAAGCTCTAGTTGGATTGTGGATGTCTAAAGTGGGCTACCTCAGGCTTCCAGGCCTGAAGAAGGAAGTAGGCCAGAGCTGGCTGCACACGAACCCAGACCACGCCCGCCTCCTAGCTCTTCTAAGCCTACCTGGAACTGAAGGAAACGATGAGGTTTGGAGGAATGCAGGATGGCTCAGTCACACTCTTTTAATGAGGTCTTCTCCCAGGTCCTCAAAAAACATCTGGGGATCAACTGATTTTATCTTCTGACTTTCTTCCTAGTGTAATTGTTAGCTGAGATTTATAGCCATTCCTTCTCCCTAGGTGGGTGGCTGGGCTTGGGAAAGGAGAACCAGTCCATTGACTCAAGGGGAAAACTCCTCCCAGCTGCCAAGCAAACAGTGGTTTAGAGGGGGAAAAAAAAAGCTTGGAAAATCACTCCAACATGATTATAGGCTGTCACTAAAAAAATGAGGAAGGAAGGGCTTTTTTCTGACTACAGGGTATACAACTCTGAGCTCAGAAATGACTATTTTATATTTGGGCTGATGGTAGTCTGCAAGCCTTTGAAATGTAAAAGGCCATAATAACTTAAGTGCCTGGTTGTGACTCAGAAAGCATCAAGACGATTACGCAGGTCATCTATGTAGCCCAGGACCCTGGATTTATACCCCCTCACATCTCACAGTCCTGAAGTGGCTGCTCTCAAATGTCACCTGTGTAGGGCATTGGCCATGGTGGATTTATCAAGCCACAGAGGTTTGGCTGGACCTGTCAGCTAGATAGAGCAAGGGGCACTCCAGGATGGCTAAGTCATTCAAGCGGCATATGGTGAATTTAATATTGAGCAATAGAACCCACAACCTACTTGGGTGTTCATTGGAGTCAGGGTCCTGGAAGAGGGTATGTGGAGGACAGAAGACAGAATTTCTGAAGTATTGCTTTAAGTCTCCTTATTCCAGGAGTTTCAAAAGGCTCCCAGAACTTGTAGCAGATTCTGTTTCAATGTGACTGTTCCCAAGTCTAACACTGAGAAAAGAACCACCAGTACACAGGGCCAGGTGCAAGCAGGATTTGAAAGAGCTTGCTGCAAGTCAAACGTGGCCCAGTTTAGCAGATGGGACGTCCCCATCATCCCCCCCACCCAGCAGTTGTTCTTAACCGGTAAGTCAAAACCTCTTTAGGAGTCACATATCAGCTATCTTGCATATTAGATACTTACATTATGATTCTTAATAGCAGCAAAATTACAGTTATGCCATAGCAATGAAATAATTTTATGGTTGAGGGTCACTACAACACAAGGGTCCCAGCATTAGGAAGGTTGAGAACCACTGTCCTAAAGGAATGAGCAAAGGCTTGACAGATTGTTTGGGTTAACCTTTTAAGATTTGTTTTATATCTGTGTGTGTGTTCATGTATGCATGTGCATGTGTGTGTATCTTGTACATGTGCACGCGAGTGCAGGTGCCAACAGAGGACTGAGGCATCCGGTCCCCCTGAACCTGGAGTTTCAAGCAGCTATGAAACTTGTGGGTTTCCAGCTTGTGTGTTAGGAACCCAACTAAGGTCATTTGCAGGAGCAGTAAGCCCTGCTCCATCCTGGATCAACTTCTGATCTGCGACAGTGAAAGATTGCAGAACTCAGGACTTTCTTTTTCTTTTTTACTTATTTATTATATCTAGGTACACTGTAGCAGTCTTCAGACACACCAGAAGAGGGCATCAGATCTCATTACAGATGGCTGTGAGCTACCATGTGACATTGTGGTTGCTGGGATTTGAACTCAGGACCTCTAGGAAGCATAGTCAGTGCCCTTAACCACTAAGACATCTCTCCAGTCCAACGCAGGGCTTTCTTATATGTAGTGTAAAGCAATGACCATTCTCTATTTTTATGTCAAAAGAAAGTATCTCTGTTCTAGGAAAAACTGAAGCATAAAGAGCACATTCACATTTATTTAAAATATCTTTCCTGGCATCTAAGAGAAACTTTAAAATTTATTTATCTAGTCAGGCATAGAGGTACAAGCACTTAACCTCAGCAGGCAGATCTTGGTGAGTCTGAGTCCAGGTTGGTCTACATAGTGAGTTCCAGGACAGCTAAGGCTGCATAGGGAAACCTGTCTTAAAAAAAAGCAAAACAAAGTAAAAAATAAATAAAAAAAATCAATCTATCTCAAGGGAATATATTGCCAAATCTAGACCATGCCTTAGAGAGGACAAGATTCTAAGAGATGATTTATAGAGCTGAGAGGTGGTGCAGAGAGAGTGTTTGCTGCAAACATGAGTCCCCACGTTTAATTCCCAGAGTCTACATAAAAGCCCAGTGTGGCAGTGGCCCTAGGGGGTGACAGCAGAGACAAGCAGATCCTTGGGAGCTTGCTGCCCACTTAGCTCAGCTCCGGTTCAGTGAACTCCTATCCCCGATTATAAGGTCAGGTGTGATGAAGAAAGACACTCACCACTGACCTCTAGCATCCACCAGCTCCACATGTGTGCACCCTGCTCCTCCCTCCCCCTACCCCAGCACACATGAAGAATGATTTATCCATGGCTATTTACAGAACTCACTGAAAATAAAGACCTAAGAGCCTCTTTATATTTTGAATATAAAAATATCAGTGGATTTAGGGGGTTGGGATCAGCATGGGCGTTAAAGGGGAAGAATGAAACAAGTGGATTAAATGAGTCTTCATGTTGCTAGAAAAAGAAGGGATCTCTGTGACAAGGGGATGACCTGAAACATTGAGCTATGTGACATAAGCCAGAAAGGACACTTATCCTTAGATGAAGTATATAGAGTAGGTGAACTCAGAGACAAGAAGCAGATGTGAGGTTACCCAAGGCACAGTGAGCTAAGAATAGACAGGATTGATGAATGGCCCTGGATATTGGCAAACTCTGGGAAATCACAGTCATAGTCACACCCTATTGTGGACATAATGGGTGCTGTGGGACTGAACTGTACACACACACAGAATGGCTAAGATGGCAAATTTTATATTTTCGATGTGTTCCATAACAACTTAAAAAAAAAAAAAACAACAACCCAAAAGTAGCAATGTCACATACCAGAGCTAGTGACTCCGAATGGGTGAGTAGTGAGTTATGCCTCAGATAGACTCCAAACCCAAACAGGTATAGAGCAGAGCTGGGTGGGAGGAGAAAGTGTAAATGTTTTACGTTCAGTATGACGACTATGATTGACAACATATAAGTGCAGATTTCAAAATAGCCAGCAGAGAGGATTGTGAATGTCCTCAGCACAGCAGTGACGAATATTGGAAATGATAACCACAGCAGCCTGATTGGACAATTATATACTACCTGTGTGTATTAATACAATACAGCAGCCTGATTTGACCATTGTATACTACTCACATATATTAATACATCACATGCTACCAATAAATATATATACAATTATATATTTAGAAAGCTAAATATTTTTACATATTCATTAAAAAAATCTCCATCCCTGACATGTTTTGTTGCTGCACAGGCTCTGAATACTATTACAGAAAGTTAGCAAATTTTGTCAAGAGAGTTTGGTACAAGAGAGAAAATGCTGGCCTTAGAGCATGGGAACCTACATCAGGGCCTGCTTGGCCAGTAAAGAGGCCAAGTTCCCAAGGCTCCTCCCCTAAGCTCTGCTTCCTAGGCTGGGAAACAAAGTAGCAAAGGCAGGTGTTCAGCCTTTGCACCACCGTGACTCACACTCTTACTCCTAATGAGTCCCCTTTAGCTGTTTAGAATGTGGACTGGCCTTCTAGCCTTCTGGATATCTGGCTAAAACAGTGAATTAGTGAATTAGTTTCTCTCTTACAATAAATATACTTAGACTATTTTTTAAAAATGGGGGGTTTTTTTTGTTCTTTTGTTTTTTTTTTTTTAAGACAGAGTCTCATATGGTCCAAGCTGGCATCGAACTAGTGGAAGATTTCTACCCCACTCTCCAAGCACAAGGATAGCAGGGATATACTACCGTGCCTGGTTTATGTGGTGGGGGATTGAACTCAGGGCTATGCAAGCACTCTATCAGCTGAGCAACATTCCCAACCCTGGTCTGAGTCTTCTTGCAGATACTTACCCTAAGAAACATGGGCCAAAGCCGATGTCTCAACTATATGAATTCGTTTTTATATGTCTGTAAATTGATAGTTAAATAGAATCTGATGGTCCCCACTTGTAATCCCAGTATAGGAGGATGGGGATTGGTAGGAGTTCAGACAGGGATTTTGAATTTGAGACAAGCCTGGGCTAGCTAGTAACTTCAAGAGACTCGTTCTAAAACAAAACGAGAAGAGGGGCCATGTAGATCAAGACTGTACCGTATCTAGGAAAAACATCTGGAAATCCCTCGCTTTCAACACGTGCCGGGATAACAGAGTCAGTCCATTTACTGCTTAGGAAGCTCTGGGGCTCAGGGTCAGATAGAAGCCATTCAAGGGGCAGCCAGCCAGCTCTGAAAGCTCTTGGGAGCTTGTTACTGTTGGGTGCCAACTCCTTTCCGCTGCTGGCTCTGAGTCTCTCCATGGGTCAGCCAGCAAGACCAGAGAGTTCTAAGTAAGCATCTTTAGAAGTTCAAGGTCTAGACAGAATAGAATGAGGTCAGGTATTTATTTCAAAAAGCATTTTGTGTGTGTGTGTGTGTGTGTGTGTGTGTGTGTGTGTGAACATTCATTTCAGAAAGAACCGCAGAAACCTTTTGAACCAGGTTAACCCAAGGCCTGCATCTCTGTCATCTGCTCTATTGTTGCCCCAGAACAATAGTAATGAAATGGAAAATGAAGATAATTAGTGGGAAAACTTGAAGCTAAGCACTTTGTCCATTTCCCATATCAGAAGTAGTGATGGAATAGAATTTAGGCTAAAAGCTGCCGGAAGCCAGTACCATAACTTCTCGCTCAGACCTCTGAACAAAGTTCCACTTTCAAATAGAAGCTTTTGAAGCAAACAAGCACAGGAATAAATAGCATTTGCTTTGAACCCTCTGAAAGACCCTTGGTCTTTGATGAGGAAAAGAAATACACTGGTCCTTGAGTAATTTATCTGAATTTATATAAGCCAAGAAAAAACAGACTGTAGAACTATTACTTGTAAACGAGTAAGCTTGTGGCCATCTCCTGAATTCCCTTTTAAAAAGTTACCCAGTCACATCAAAGTATTAACCACATACCCTGAATCCGAATTCCACCTTGTCTCTGTGGGGTGGGTGGTTTCAATTCTGTTCTTCTAGGGGAGCTCCGATTCCTCCACCCTCTGACCAGTGTGCCCATCATGGTGGTCGACAACATGTTCCTGTGGTCTTGCTAGGGTGAAGGGCAGCCTCCTAGGCTACCACCAGCAGGAGGATCGTATTGTGTCCTCCAGAGAGGTGCTCCACCCAAGGGAGACAGGCCTGGGCAGTTCCTCCCACCTCTGTCCTCCACCCACATCCGCATCTTGCTCATGTCATGAGACCTCTCTCAGGAGGCTCAGGGAAAGTATGGGAGCGGAGACAAGAAAAAACAGACAATAAGCCAAAATTAAAAGTGAGACTTAGGAACAGAGGCAAGCACATAGAAGTGCCTATCTGTATGTATGATATGGAATTACTTTTGATTTTTTTCCCCTTACAAGTAAATACATTTTCAACATTGAAAACTGGCTATGTGAGAGGTGAGGTGGAGTTTCTACCAGTTTTCCTCAGCCTATCTTTCTCTACCACACTGGAATCACTTCCATCTAAGCCATTCTCCAAGGGGCCATCCTTCCACCACAACATAGCTGGTTTACAACCTGAGTGTTTCCTTTAAGCATTATATTGGTCTTTTAGGATGGAGTGGTTAAGAGGTTTAGTGGTTCATAGCCATGTATATTCTCAAAGCCTTTTCAAAAGTGAGTTCATTGCAATGGACTGATGATCTCCTTTTATGAGCTGGTGGGTGGCCTCCTACGGAGTACTGAGACCATGCTAATACCACATGCTGACACAGGTGCCCCCTACTGGTCAATATGCAAGGTGCACACAGATGTGAAAACAAAACTGCATTAGAGCTGGGAGGAAGGGACCAGGTAAGTAGTTCCGGAAGAATTTGGAATCCTTTAAGTACCTCTGGACCCTATATTCATTCAGCTTAGGTGGAAAAGGACTAAGACTAAATTAAATGTGGGCAGCACAAAAGGTACTGATGTTTAGTGTCATTATGACCTTTATGATTAAGGAGTGGAAGGGTCCATGCATACTTTCACATTTCTTCTTTTCCGACATACACCTCAGCTAATCTAAATAAGCTTAGGATTGATTTCTCAGAAGATAGGTAAATTACACAAATCCCTTGAACTTGCCAGAGGGCTTTTATTGTTGTTGTTCTTTGTTTGTCCATTTAAAGGCAGTATTTCCATAACCACATATCAGTGTTTTAAGGGAGCACACTTTACATGTGCAGTTTTCATACTTAGTTAGTTTACAGTTTTCTACTATTTTTACTCTCATCCAATACTGCCCTGTTCTTCATTGCAATCACTAACATATGTTAATCCTTGCTGTGCCATTTCTGTGTCATCCTTCCAAAATGTAATAAAATGTTTGCATCATTTGTATAGAAAGACAGTAGAAATGGAAGATGGCATTTTGTGACAGCATGCAAAACAGAAGGAGCTCTGGGGTCTACTCACACCACACCTCAACCTCCAGGTTAGACCAGGTCTCAGAGTGGGGTGGAAAGGGACATTGGATAGGAGGTATGGGTCCTGGTCCTCCTGTGATCCTCCTGGGGTGGGCATCTCCATTTCTTTGTGGGATGGTATCCCCTGGTCTATGGACAGCTCTGGCCACAGAGTGCTGAGCTAAGCTGTGTTGGGTTCCGAGAGAGCTACTTACAGGGCAATGTTACCTATCCTATAGGGAAAAGGGCGACGAGGTTTCCACAGATCTCAGTTCCTGCCACACCCAGACTCACAGAGACAGGCTTAACCTGCCTTCTGATGGGGCTACAACCTGCACAAGTATGGTGGCCTCCAGAGAAGAATGGCATTAGAGCCTCCTGGATGGTCATCAGTGGAGGCCCTGAGGCATGGTCCAGTGTCTCATTAGAGGGCAGGGTAAGGCGGCAGAAACATGACTGTGTGTTACCCGGAGATATATCTCTCTGTAGTCCCAGATCTATTTGTAAGGGACAGAATAGGCTGGGAAAGGAGCTGTTAGCACTACAGAGAGACTGTCCATACACAGAGGTGCTACCTTTGCCCTCCTTAGGGTGAGGTGGAAGAGATAAAAGCAAAGGACTAGGTAGTGAGCCCAGAGAGCATGACTGACTTGTAAGCCCAGAGAGCATGACTAACTTGCTCCCAGGAGCCTCCTCTCTAACCATCACTGCTGCTGTATCACTGGGAGCTCCTCTCCAAAGGGCAGAGAATACAGAGGGCTTGTGGCCAAAGCTGTTTTTAAAAGCATAGCAAACTGCTCAAATTCAGACATTTAGATCCCTGCAGAGTCACTGTGGACAGTCACCAGAGGGGACAGAGAAGGACATGAGGAAGGCAGCTAACGAGGCCAGAGGATGTGACAAGAACAGCTCTCTAACCCTACCTAACCTCCCTCTCTCTCCCATGTTCTCATCTTCAGAGATCCAGTCACAGTACTTCAGGAACACTAAGCTGGGCTCACTGTTAACTGCTGTTACGTCTGGTCAGCCTCAACCAACTGGTTCGTCCCCAGCCTTGCTGGGCCTCAGAAAGATTTCACAGGGTTCTCAGGACTTTCCCCAAAAGGGCTCCTTCTGACATGGTCTGACATGGTGCCAGGAGGTCCACAATATCTTCAGGACTTTGGGGCCTATCACCTTTATCAATGTTTTGTCCAGCATAATGTCTCTAGCCAGCACATGCTATGTTGTGTGAAGTGACTCCATTCCATAGCCCAGACACGCAGGAGCTCTTGTCTCTCTACATCCATCCTTTATCTCTCTAGGGCCCTTGCTTGCTTCCTCCTTAGGTGTTACCCCAGTGGCAGGTGCTATCTGTTAGCATCACTTGTCTTTGCCCTGCTCCACATGCCCTCATATTTCCCATGGTTCCCATTCTTGTGATGTTTTATCCCAGAGCACAGTTTGTCAACAGTGTCCCACCTCTTCCACCTCCACATGGAATGCTACTTTCGATACCACTGGGAAGGGTCCCATAGGGACAACTGCTCAGTTCTCAGCAGTATGCTGTCCTCTACTTGCTTGTGGCAGCAAATAGACCCTCAGTATCCACAATCTGCCCCACAGGAAGTCAAGTGATAATGACCATGACTGCTGTGAGAAACAGGGCAGGAAGAGGAAGAAGGGTAATATCCTGCATGGGAGGTCAACCCCACCCTTCCCAGTCCATACAAACACACTTCCTTAAACAGGTCACACTGCAGGAAAGCTGAGTTCTTCCACCAAGATATAGGGCAAGGACATGAGATCATGCTCCCCCCAGATCTGTTTTCTTTTATGAACAGATGCTTGTGTGTGTGTGTGTGTGTGTGTGTGTGTGTGTGTGTGTGTGTGTGCGAGCACATTTAGGCGTGCATGCATGCATGTGTGCATACACGCACATGCAAATGTATATGTACATGGGCATTTTCTTGTAATTTCCTATGGTGATAATGAGCTATTAACACTCTTTTAGATTTATAGACCTAAGTACCGCTTCACCCTCTGCAGGGGATGAGGGCTGAATCAGGCCATGTACTTCTTGGAAATCCCTTAGGACTTATTGTGACTCTGGGCACCAGAGGCCACTTGGTAAATGCTGACTGAAGGCATGCCGGCTCAGCCAGGATGAGGTGGCTGTCAACTGTAAAAACATGAACTAAGCTGTTGGAATTAAGTAGACTTGCTGTCTCTAGCAAATATTTGACCTCCTATTATTTCTGGAGAAGTTGCTGGAGTGAGGGCAGGACTGTGTGTGTGTGGGTATATTTCTTCCTTAGTACTGATTTCTTAAAAATGATTTATGTGAATGGGCATTTTGCCTGCAAGTATATCTGTGTACTACAAGTGTACAGTGCCTGTAGAGACTAGTGGAGGACATTAGATCCTCTGGACTGGAGCTACAAACAACTGCGAGCTACCACGTGGGTTCAGGGAATTGAACCTGGGTCCTCCCGAAAAGCACTCATCTCTCTAGCCCAGTACTGATTTTATTTTGTTTCCCTTGGGCTGGTACTATATGAGTTCCTGGTCTCTATTTAACTGTTCCTCTCCCCCACACCTTAGAGGCCGCAATCAAGAGCTGGACAGGTGTATGTAAAACAGGGAACTAGTTTTCATTTTACACTTTGATTTAATTCTTAATGTTCTTTTCCTGTGTGGAGGCGGGGGGGGGGGGTCACACTCCTGCTTGGCCTACTGGATGAGAAGTATGTTGATGCCTACCTATCATAAGACATGGCCGTCAAAGTTAAAAATAAAGGTAGGAATGTAATCTCTTCCTTACTTTTTCTGTGTTTCCAGTGCTCCAATTGGGTCAAAATCTGATTAGACGGAAAGGTCTTTGCTGCTTTGACACCAGACCCCAGCACCTGACAGATTGGCTTCTGGACATAGTATCTGAGGAACACAATAACTCCAGAAGATGAATGCCTCTGGCAGAGGTTGTCTAGTAAGCATGGGCCATTTGCTTTTCCCATGGTAATCTATGTTGAACAGTTATATGTTACAGTGAGCTTTTCTACTCTAGCGGCTGGCTTCTGCTGTGGCCTGTGGGTAGTTCAGGTGCAGTGTTTGCTTTCCTAGTGGATTTAGCTTACGATGATATTGACATGAATGATGAGCTTGAGAGTCTTGTATGGGTTTTAAAGTTCTCCCAAGAAGGACTTAGGCCTTACTCTGTAAGCACAGCACTGGTGGTTTCACAAGGGTAGTATGGCCTAGTACTGGGACACTCAGGTGGCTTTTCCAGCTGTTTTGGGTGGCCCCGATCTATGCTGCTATGGGATTTGGGCAGCAAATAGAGAGCCATCAAAGCATTACCTGTGAGAAAGTCATGAAGAAAGAAACTTGATTTTGACAGGGTTTTACAGATGCTAGGGATGGGCAGTATGGCAGGGCAGCAAGCCCTGTCCAAAGGACAGCAAGCACCGGACTTTAAGTGTCAAATGCCCCATCCATCAAACTGCCTGGATAGTGATGGAATCAGTTCTGCATTCAGGGCCAGTAGGAAACTGAGGGGGAATGAAATCGCATCCACAGCAGTGAGTTTCCTTGCCTAATGGGCTGCACATCCCTCTGTCTTGCTGAGTTCTCTCAATGCAGTTCTGTCCTGGACTTGGCAATGGGTTTTGGGGCAAAGGACTGCTCCAAAGAATAGAGATGATAGCCACGTGTCCCCAAATGCTCCAGGGTCTAGGAAGTACTCCCGTCTTTAAAGCAAGATGTACAACTATTTGTCTGCCTATAGTTCTCACATATGAAGAGAGGAGAAGAAAACACAGCATTTTCAAATCAGAGAAAGATATGAGGCACGGCTTGGGCTGAGCTGTTCTGAATTAGTTGCTGTGCAAAGTCCACCTGATCATTACACTACCTCCTACAGGCCCAGCATACTGTGGTCTTCAGTGTGGAATGGCCACACACAGGAGAAAAACAGGGCAGGTAAGAACACATGCAAAAAGTTTCTGCTCACATAAACCAATCTGGGGGAAAATCACTTGCAAGTTCCCTTAGATTCTCTCACAGATAAGCATTATTCAGTTGTGCTCACCAGAGTCTCCTCTCCTACTGCCTGAATGGTGGGAGAGTGTGCCCATCCAAGCTTTCTGTCTAACCCTACCTCCCCTTGACTCGGGGCCTCTTCTCCCAGCTTTCCCACTGCAACAGCTCTCTGTGGATGCTGCTGCCTAATCCAGTTGGTATTTATGAGTCTCTTTCTCATATAACTTCTTGGCAGCGTCCGACAAGTTTGGCCACTGTTTCCCTCTAACCTGGTTCTCCTCCTACCTCCACTGACGTCCTTTCTCCATTTCCTTTGCAGCATCAACCTGGAACTCAGCCATTCTCAGCTTAACTGTCTGAGAGCGAGGCAGGATAGCCACGTGACTGCCCCATATCCCAGTTTTGAGATTTTGTAGCGAAAGACAATGTAATATGCTCACAATGGAACACAGTCGTCCCAGGTGGAGAATGGCACCACCTGGTCTCTGTCTGCAGGAAGAATCACCCACCATACATTTACTCCTTCACTCCAGTCAAATCCTTACCACCTCCACCCAACCTTTTCACTTCTCAACTCTCTGTTACTCGGCTGTCGCTTAACCTCTACCAGGCTCTTGCACCTGTACTAGAAGAATGGTCTAGTAACCTGTCTCCTAAATGGGACAGAAAATTGCACCGTGATCTTCCAAATTGCAAACCTGATGTCACCCCACCCTGGACATGATTCTGTGCCCTTTCATTGATTCTTGGATAATGATCAAAACCATCAATGTGTCACAACCCATTCCTTCTCGTTAATCTTCCCAGCTTTGATCCAAAGACTCTCCACATCCATTACTCTTCTCT
The DNA here is from genome assembly GCF_021556685.1 of Rattus norvegicus. Lineage (NCBI taxonomy): Eukaryota > Metazoa > Chordata > Mammalia > Rodentia > Muridae > Rattus > Rattus norvegicus. The sequence continues at coordinate 42,305,811 of NC_141534.1, read as the reverse complement.
AAGAGTCTCCAGGGCTCATGGTCTCTCCATATCACATTAGCTACTGCTAATTTGTCAGAATTCGTCTCAGACATTGCCTCCTCACTTGAGGAGGACTTTTTCCCCCTAGAAACTAATAACTATTTGGTTCTAGTCATTTACCCTCTAGTCTAGCATACACTAATGACACCGAGTGTACATTTATTTATTTATTTCCCATAATTTCCCCAGACTGTGGACTGGTATTTGGAGTTCAGTACCTATGCAATGAAAACTTGTTGAATGAATGAATGAATGAATGAATGAATGAACAAACAACTATTATGCATGGGAGACTAGTATAATTAGTGAATAAGATATTTTTATCATCCTATAGTAATTTAAAAGAAACATACTATTGTTTATAATTAGATACTAAGTTCTGGTAAAGAAAGCCCATAATTATCAAATCATTCCCATGTGAAAACATGATTTGTTTGATGATGTTTCCTTATTTTATGGTTTCCTCAGAGAGTTGAGGTGAGGTGTGAGATGCTTACATTTATCTCCAATTTGGGTAGAATATTTGCATCTTCTCTGTCCTTAGACATGCTATGGACACAGGCATAGAGTCTGTGAAATCTAACTGTGGCTTAATATTCATTTTAACGTCAAAGTATCAAAGATGAAATCATGAAAGAACTGTTTACTTTTCATCTTAGGGAAGAAGAATGTCAGTGGGTTAGAACTATTGCTTAGTGGTTAAGAATACGTCCTGTTCTCAAAGCAGAACCAGACATCCTTCTTAACACCTATGTTAGATAATTCATCACTGTCAGTCATGCTGTCCCAAGGGACTCTAATGCCCATTTCCGACCTCTGTAAGCACCTACATGTACAAAGTACACATACATGCATGCAGGCACACATACACCAAACACACATCACATACACGCATGCAGGCACACACACACACACACACACACACACACACACACATAAAAGTAAATACCTTTTAAAAGGCACAGAAACTTAGAATTAAAGGGTATGAACGGAGTTATCTCAAAGCCCAACCCTTAAAATATTATATTACAAAATTATTTCCATTCATTTTCTCTGCCATATCAAAGGAAAATCACAGATCAAAGGTGTCATATCAGATCACCTTCCCTTATATATAAAATTTAGGAAGAACTTGTTTGACATATTGATTTTTGTAGGAAGCTTCTCATAATATGCTTGCCTTTTTATTTTTTCAGATGTTTATTCCTTATTTTCACACTAATGGAAGGTGGTGGGTTAAGACTTCTTGTTGGTTTATAGTTCAGTGGCGTTCAGTGATTTAGGGTTTCAGAGACCACAGTGATGTCCCCAAATGGGCTACATTTCAAAGACATCTGAAAATGTATTTGGTTCAAATACTGCTTTGGCTCTCATGGTTAGAACAGATTTTGGTCAACACCTTAATATTTGGCATCTGCAAAGAGCCATCTCTCTAGCAAAACCTTTGTTAATTGTAATTCTACCCTGAAATTTGAACCCTACTAAACCCAGGAACCCCGAGTTAGGTTGGTAGAGAACTGTAAGCCAGAGAATGTGCCAACTTTTTGCCCTCTCCTTTAAGAGTATGTGGATTAATTACAAGGCACTGATTGACTGGGATTAGCCTTCATCCTTGCCTGCACAAAATTAATTCCTACCACTTACAACAATTAGACTGGGTCAAGATGGGTAATTTAGGCTAAACTTAATATAAAAACCCTGTTTGCTGGTGCATCTGAAGTTAACATGAGTCTGTTAAGAAGGATCTCCTGTTTATGGGTGGAGGGTAAAGCATAGGAATTGGTCTCTTTACTTGCTCTCTGGGATTACTAAAGCTTATTTAGACGCTGGACAATTTAGGCTCCTTGGGGGTGGTTTAAAAAACACTTGTCTGCAAAGAGTGGAAACCCTATTTACTTTTTGTTGGTGGGAGGGGCTACATTTTGTCTTAATGCAGCCGTAAGCACACATAGCAACCTTCATCACTTAAAGGCATGGGAATAAATTGAAAACCTGTATGAGGAGTCTCCCTTTACTCCTGTTTAAATGTCCATTTGTTATGGACAGCTGGCTAGGAATTTTCTAGCAAACCAAAGTTGGACAACCCCAGACAGGAGCAAATCCCTTTTTATAAGAACTTTGCTGTGACTCCAGTGGTCCATGCCTCTCCTCTCCTTCCTTTTCTGCGTTGGCTACATCAGTCCTCAAAACTTGTTCTAACTTTTGCATCCAGATGGAGGTGAATATAGACATTTTTCTGTCTGTAGCTATTGCTATTAACAGAATAATCAAAGAAGATATCATTCTGGTGGCTCATTGAGGAGGCGTTAAACAGGCTAAACAATTTAATTCAGAATATAGAACCACCTTTTCAGTTACTCCAGTTTTCCCCACAAGGGTGTACACCTGGAGTTATGGAGCGCACACACATGCATCCAGCCCATGACATGCAGTCTCAATTTTGGATACATTCTCTTTTATTTTATCTCTGGTGTCATTAACTTATTTGAGTAATTCTCAGTGCTTAATTTCCCACTAGAAAAATGAAGTTTTATCTTTAGAGACAAGAGGTCAAAACTATGCTAGGAAGAGAATGAGCAATTCAAGACCCCCTGCAATCCTATAAGTTAAAACCCAAAAGGGGAGGCTGCGATGTTGCCAACTTCACCACACCACACTGTAGATGCTGAACAGCTAGGGCACTGTGTGTCACATGTGTGCTATGTGTCACACCCTCCAGTCCTGGTTCTGCTGCTCATGCTGTGTCACCATGGATAAGTCTCTGCACTCTTACAGCCTTGCCCACTGTGGATTAGTAAATGGTACCATGAGGCAGGTGATAAATGGGTAAGGCAGAATGGAGGACCTCACCAAGGGTTTGTTGCTATCAGATGGGAGAGGGAAAATGGGTCAGATTAGATTTACACAAAGGACTCCCCTCCCTTTGTTGACTAACATGTGCTGAGTACCCAGCATGCCACCTGCACTTTTTTATAACCACCTCACTTTACTATGTCCGTTTATATGTGAGTTTTGAGTTTGCCACAGAATTTTCAGACAGTAAAGCATTCCCAAGTTGTATGCACATTCTATAGGAGGGTCTGAGACATAGTCTAGCATTTCCAACTGGAAATAAAAGTGAAACCAGGCCCCTCCCAACCTACCAATATACAACCTTAGATAGTAAGCATTGGAACCTGGCTGGCGGGTGACCTCCATTCTAGCAGGTAAAAGCCTGACTCCATATTCCCTTCCTTGGAGCAGGCTGGTACTGAGGAAGTCAGAGGGGAGAGAAGGTATGCTCTGAGATTATTCAGTCATCACTATTATGGTAAAGCAACAATAATTCAGATACATTAAGAGATGAGAGGACCTGCCTATCTAAATCTTCTCATAACTTTAGGGTTACCATAAAACCTCCTTTTCAACTCTTGTTAATTTTTCTCTCTCTTTAAACTGGGTCATTGAAGTTCTCACCTCCATAAGTAAGCATGGTATCTGAACTATAATTTAATCTTCCTGTGATGATTCAGACTTTTGTTCAGCCTCAGGGTCAGCTCCATGAACAAGGAGTCTACACTGGACTCCAAGAAGACAGGTGGAAGAGCCCAGTAGTCTCTTAATTCTTTTATAAATCAAGTCCTCTTGGCTAGTACTCTAGGGCATAGGGAGAGAGGAGATTGGATGCTTTTTTTTAAATCAATGGAGTTGACCAAACAATAGTTCTTTTGCATATGTGTATACGTGTAGGTGCACGTGTGTAAGTGCATGAGCATGTGTGAAGGCTGGTGGTCAACGTCAGGTTGATGTCAGTGATCGATGCCACTTCCTACCTCATTTTTTTGACACAGTAAATTTGAAGCTTGCTGACTTGGCTGGACTGGCTAAGTAGGTCCCAGAGGACCTACTGTGTTTGATTCTGCTGTACTGGGATGATGGCTATGCTTCACACTTGGCTTTTGACATGGCCTTTAGAGTTTGAATTCAAGACTTTATGGGAAATGTACTTTACCTACAGATTCATTGCTCCAGCACCCCTCCTCCAACACTAGTTCATTAAGGGCTCTGTGTAGGAATGTAGCATATCTTAGAGTCAACTGAGCTGAGATGTGCTCTTGATCATATTGAGAAATTATATAGCAATCAGTGCCTACAGATAGGGAGGAGATAATGAACTGTGTCTACCATCACCTATATAGAAACCTTGGGAATCTTTCCATAAGATGGTGGCATGCTAGCTACACTTTGCAGGGTCCACAAACGACACAGAAGATCTGAAAATAATCCAGCACTTGTCTATATTGTTAAACGGTACAAAGAGCTTTCACTAGAATGGGGCGTACAACGAGAGTGTCTTTGGAACATGTCTCTGTGGTGATTTACAATTCTGCTGAGGATGCTAAAAGCTAATTTTCTGTGGCATTAGGACCTCAGAAGCAAGCCAGATTCCTGTTCCCACACCTATATTATGGAACCAGAAACAGAGCCTCAGAATGCACATCAAATAGTCTCGCTTTCTGGCAGGCTATGAAAAAAAAGAAATCAACCTAGGTGTTTGAAGTTGCCATTTGTTTACATAATGCAACCAGTCACGACTGCCAAACACAATAATTAAATGCTTTACAAGTGCAAATCTTGCCAGGATGTGTAATTTGGGGTGTGGGGATAAGTACAGAGTTAACATGCAGCAGAAGGGCTAAAATACTTAGTTTGCAGTGCTCGGAAGCAGATATGCTGAGGGGCTGGGATGCAGGAGCGCTGGAAGGACGGTAGTCAAAGGGGCTCCTTACTCTAGTTACTGCTGTCTTCCTTTTATCCATACATGGTGCTCTTCTAACTTGGAAAATGAGGACTTCTTTGGCCAGGGAGATGGCTTAGTGAGTAAAGTGTGCTCTACAAGCATGAAGACCTGAGTTCAGATCTTTACAACACCAGTAGTATATAAACTGGAGCATGTAGGTAACCATATGTATCCCTGGCACTGATGGGCAGAGACAGGGCAATCCCAGAACTTGCTGGTCAGCCAGGCTAGCCAATATGGTGACCATCAGGTTTAATAGAGACCTTGTCTTTAAAAAAGAGGTAAAGAAGAGACTGAAGAAAGACCTCTGGCTTCCACAAATACCTACGCACCCACACATGCACAGTCTTCCTCCCTACTGTGAATAAAAGAATCCTCCTCTTACATTGCAGCACCCCCCACAATGTAGCAAGGAATTTAAACATCTATAAAGAAACAATATAGAACCATCTTTCCCTTTTCTCCATATCTTCAAATATCAAATAATTCTGATACTCTCCTATATCCCCTAAAACCTACTATTGGTGAAGTAGGGTCAGTTTATTCGTTTGTAGTTACACTAAGTAGTTAATAAGGTCCCTCCCCAAAGGATGGAACTTCTAAAGCCATAGTAGAATCATCTTTAATCTCTATGTCTGTGCAAACAATGGACAACCAACCCCCGTGGTGCCTCCTGGGAAATCAGAAAAAGCAGGGAGGACGGCAGCAACTGACAGTGAGACTTGACAGAGCACGTTTCAGTTCTTGGTACCATTAAGGCATCCATGTGTAGAGTCAGGTTTTCTTATTCTCTGCAGATCCAGGTCTCCCAGCACGGCTTTTAAAAGGTAGTGATATAAAGTAAACACACTAAGATAAAGACTTCTTATAATCCTTTCTTTATTAATTATACAAGTAGTGGGTCCTTGATAGCATCTATGCATCTTTATATATGAGATATTCTTTATTACAAACCTAAAGTTTATCCTACATATCTTAAAGGCATGACTTAGGGGATCATATCCCTTATGAAGTCAGTGTAAGAAAAGTGATCCTCTATGAAAAGAAAATCTACTTAAGTCAGTTTTTTATTAGAGCTTCCCCACAGAGTACTGTTTAGTTTTTGAAAACAGATTTTGCTCCTTCCTTGTTTATTTATTTTGGAAGCATAAACATGTGTAAAAATGCAAGGGAAAACCCAGTATTTTTCTTCCATTAAAAGCTATGAGATATATGAACAAAAGTAAATAACTATCTCATTAAGGGATCAGAGATAAAAATAATGTCAATGTTTTCCTTGAATGCAAACCCTTCAGTTATTCCAGGAATGGTTTACATGGAAATCAGAATTACATCTTCGGATCACAACCTGGGTTAAAGCCACATTTACATGACGAAGAAAGGGTAGGGTGAGAGACTACAGGCTGGGAGTCTCCCAGCTTCCTGACTCGATGCCAAGAGGATTAAATAAACAACAGACTGCAATATCAAGGAAGGTGGTGCAAATGGTAAACATGTAGTTTAAAGCCAGACATGGTGGTTCACTCACACTCAAGAGACCAAAGTAGGAGGAGTGTTAGAGGTTCAAGGCCAGCCTGGGATACAAAGCAACACTGTCTCAAGAAAACAATAACTGACCCCAGAGAGTATTTCATGATTTGCTTTACATGTTAGCTAAGGGGTTAATGTCCCCATAGCCCAAGACCTCTGGATCCCAGCAGATGTTCTGGAGAGGGAGCCAAGTATCCAGCAATCATAGATTGGGTTTTGTAGAAATCAAAGGTCATCTCCAAAGCGTTTGCAGCTTCAGTCCACCCAGGCAAACGTCATCTTTCCTCTTGGCTCCTACTTAACCTTATTAACTGCAATAGGCACATGGCCCACTTATCTACAAGTCTCTCTCTCTCTTTTTAAAAGACTTTCTTTCTCCTGGATCAGGGTAAGCTGTCAAGTCAGGAACTCCTTGTCCTTCCTCAAGCCATAGTGTGGCTGTACGGGTGTGTGAATTTAACACACCATTGGGGTGGGGCTGGCAGTCTCCTTTGGCTGTTCTGCAAAACTGGGTGGGGAAGAAAGAAGACTAGAGAGGAAGGCTCAGCCTAAAATGTCTAAACATAAGCCGGGATTAACAATTGCTCTGAGAAAGAGTATTGCCAGATGTAGGGAATATATTGGTCATGACAATTTGGCTTTCACTTTACTTACATTTAAGGTCAAATAAGACAAGGTATGTCTTGCATTACTTTGTTCAAAACAGGAATGGTGGGGAAAATGTGGACTCTGTGTCACCAAAAGATTAAAATACTTTTGTCTTCTAGAAATAAGTGGACATTTAGCTGGATAAATGAAACAGATGGCCAATGGTTTGCTCTGCTCTCACTTTCCAACTTCCTTTCATGCAAACATCATGACTTTAAAGTCTTTATGCAAATCCTTCAGGGCAGGCCTGGGTAGGAAAATAGAACCCAGCTCATTGGAATGCTTGATCATTAGCCAGCACAGCTCCATGGAAACCAGTGTTTCTACAGATCAAAGGACAGTTCAGTGCTCAAGAATTGCCTCAGACTTCCCAATAATAGAAACTAGGCTGAATATGGGCACAATTTCTCAAAAGGACCATTAAAGTTTATTGTGGAAGATCACAGGTGTCCATGCACACATAGACATGCTAGAACTCACAAAGGGCTTTCCAATGTTCTCTTTCTTTCTCTGTCTCTCTGTATCTGTCTCTGTTTCTCCCCCCCCCCATTTTTATGCACACATGTGTGTGTGTGCGCGCACACACACACACACACACACACACACACACACACACACACACACACTTTTTCTTTTTGTTTGCAAAAAATACAGATAGGTTAGCCAGTGATTTCCATTTGGCCTTAGCAGATGCAAACAACAATGAGGGTTATCCAGTCTATGGGCACCAAGACACAGTGCTACCTGGGTGTGCAGGGCACACCTAGAACACAGGAGCTCCCACACCCAATAGAATTCACTTAAAAAACAGAAAATAGGCATTCAACAACAATCTTCACTTTTACCTCTCTAGAAAGCCTTGTGACATCCTTGTATATAAGCAATTTTTAAGAATTTCCTTTTATTTCTCTTTATGCTATAGAAACAGGCAATTGGATATGGTCATTTAATCTTCACTGTCAACTTGATTAGGCTAAGAATCATCATGAAAATGCTCTTTTGGCAAGATGCCCAAAGGAAAGAAGGTTTGTCTTGCATTACTTTGTTCAAAACAGGAATGGTGGGGAAAATGTGGACTCTCTGTCATCAAAAGATTAAAATACTTTTGTCTTCTAGAAATAAGTGGACATTTAGCTAGATAAATGAAACAGATGGCCAATGGCCAAGGGAAAGAAGGTGGCCCTGGCCCCCACTGTGGTCAAGAAACAAGAGGCCAAAAAGGTGGTCAATCCTTTGTTTGAGAAAAGGCCTAAGAACTTCGGCACTGGGCAGGACATCCAGCCCAAAAGCGATCTCAAACTCTTTGTCAAATGGCCCTGCTACATCAGGCTGCAGGGGCAAAGAGCCATCCTCTATAAGCGGCTCAAAGTACCTCCTGCCATCAACCAGTTCACCCAGGCCCTGGACAGGCAAACAGCAACTCAGCTGCTTAAGCCTGCCCACAAGTCCAGGCCAGAGACAAAGCAGGAGAAGAAGCAAAGGCTGCTGGCCCGAACTGAGAAGAAAGCTGCTGGCAAAGGGAACATCCCAACTAAGAGACGGCCTGTCCTCCGAACAGGGGTCAATACAGTCACCACCTTGGTGGAGAACAAGAAGGCTCAGCTGGTGGTGATTGCCCATGATGTAGACCCCATTGAGCTGGTGGTTTTCCTGCCTGCTCTTTGTTGAAAGATGGGGGTGCCCTACTGCATCATCAAGGGAAAGGCCAGGCTGGGGCGCCTGGTCCACAGGAAGACATGCGCCACTGTTGCCTTCACACAGGTTAACTCGGAAGACAAGGGTGCTCTGGCTAAGCTGGTGGAAGCTATTAGGACCAATTATAATGACAGATATGACGAGATCCGCCGCCACTGGGGAGGCAATGTCCTGGGTCCTAAGTCTGTGGCTCGCATTGCCAAGCTGGAAAAGGCAAAGGCTAAAGAACTGGCCACTAAACTGGGTTAAATGTATGTTAAGTTTTCTGTACATAAATATAATTACAAAAATAAAAAAAGAAAATGCTCTTTTGGAAATTTTCATGAGTGTGTTAAAGAGTGTATACTGTAAACAGAAGCCTATTCTATCTCAAACTCCCTTTAAGGGTCCTGTTTGGACAACACAACACAACCTGGTACCATTTGTTGATCACTCATCAAAAGAATCTCATTTGTCTATAGAAACACAGGATTGAAAAGCTACAGTCCTAAAATATTTGGGGGATGTGAAAAGGTTGAAATCTAGGAGTTAGGCAACCAAAGAAAACATAAACCAACTCCAAAGTGTATTTAATAAGGCCCTGCTTTCATGATGATGACTTAAATGCTCAGACTCCAAGTTTTAAACAGACTGATGTAGTCAATCAATTTTAAATAACCCATTGTGATCATTAGCTTTAATTGTCCATTTGATATAACCTAGAATCACTTGAGAAGAGTTTCAGTGAGGGATCTCTGTGAGGAATGGGCTTACTGAAGTCAATTAATATAGGAAGACCCAGCTGACTGTGGGTGGCACCATTCCCTAGAAAGAGATTCTGAACAGCGTAAGTGGGAAAGTCAAGCTGAGCACAACCATTCAGTCTTGGCCTTTGACTATGGATGTGATGTGACAAGCTGTCTTGGGCTGTGTAACTTGCTGCTGTAATTCCTAAAGTGATGGACTCGAAACTGGAATTGTGAAGTAAAGTCAAACCTTTCTCCCTGGGGTTGCTTTATGCCAGGTTATATCACTGCTTCATAAATGAAACTAGAATAGCCATGTTTTTATTTCTGACTACTAAATAATATATGTAATGGATGGATACAGATGCACATAGACACATACATATTACACATTGGATGTATACTCTCTCTATTCCCTTTATGGAGACTAGAGAGAATCTTACAAATACAGTTATATGATGACAAGTGTCCTAGGCTAGAAATTTTATCTTCTAGTTCAGTTTTGTTGTTGTTGTTGTTTTTCATTTTAGATAGGGTCTGATGTAGCAAGCCTTAACTTGAACTGGCTATATTGCTGAGTCTAGCCTTGAATTCTTTATCCTCCTGCTTTCACCTTCCAAGTGCTAGAATTACACTCAGAAATGCCTAGTAGTTCTAGGGATTGAACCCAGAGACAAGCACTCTACAAAGTGAGCTGCATACACCTCTTTCCAGTTCATTTTTCAATGGAGTCACTAATTTTCTCTAGATCTCAATTCTTTCACAGGTAGCATATGTTTAGGGACAGGTCTTGTCTCTGAGGTAAGCACAGATACACTAGTTCACAGGTTGCCTGGAGGGTGGAAGACTCAGGCCCCAGTAAGGAAGATAGTGCAAGATGACCAACAGACACAGATGAGGATGGAGGGAACTAGAAGGCACAAAGGATGGCAAAACACACAGGAGGAGGCACAGTCAATTAGAGAGAGACCACAGAGGCTCTTGAAGCTGGAAGCTGGTAATAGCCTCTAATGACCTTGGCTTGAGAAGAAGGTCAAATTTACCTTTGTTTCTAAACTCCCTTTCCTCCCTGGGTACCAGTCCAACTTGGGTGTCTTGGCTAATTTCAGAGGCCAACTCCATCAACTTGTAGAAAGTGAACCATCTAACCTTTGAATATATTCTGTTCAGAAAGTTGCATGTTATTTACATAACCAAAGTCTAGAATCGGGAAAAGACTCCAAATGAAGCACAGATCTCTGCTATACTGTTTGCTTAAAAAAGAGATTTATTTAATTCATTTTATGTGCCTGAGTGTTTTGTCCGCATGTTTGTATGCATGCCACATGTGTGCCTCGTGTGAATAGACGTCAGAAAAGGGCATTGAATCCTTTAGAACTGGAGTTACAGAGGGTTGTGAGCCGTCATGTGGGCACTGGGAACCAAACCCAGGTTTGTAACCGCTCTTAACTGATGAACCATCTCTTCAATCCCTATATTTGCTTTCTAATAGGAAAGTTTTGTTCAGGTAAGACCATTCGTTACTTTAAGGGAAGAAAGGTGGGTGGTGCTGATCACCTATTGGAGAACCATTCTTTATCAGCCTTGGAAGCAGACAGGTTACTGAGAAGTCTGTATTCAGTGTCCTTCAGGCTTAACTGTACTTTTTGCCCATTCAGTGAATTCCAAGGTAGGGCTTTCCACACTACCTTGGTCCATGTCCCTTTGCCAAACCTTAATACCAGGAGAGCTGGACAGCTTGTGATATTTTATAACCAAGGGCAGCAACAACCTTTCTGTTATTAGTCTATGAGTCCATTCAGGAAATTGAGATAACATGGCCCAATAGCAGGAAAAGTCAAATCTCCAACCTCAACTTTAGTGATTAAACCAACACATTATAGCTCTGACTGGCAGGAAGAAAAGTTCAATTTTTAGTGCCTTCTCATCTAATAATATAAATCATTAGGAATGGGAGACACCAATGTTGTCCTTTCATGAACCAGTGTGAAACACTGATGCTTTCTTGAATAATTTCCAACCCATAAGACTGTATCCTAAATCACTCTGAGTCCAGATTTGGTGTCTGGAGTCTGGAATGGATCTTCCCATCAGCAAAGAATTAGACGGGAAAGATAGGGTCACAAGCTGCTGACACAGGCCATAGATACCGTAATGAGTCTGTCCTGGACCACAACCCCATTCTACCTTGTGATCTGAGCCTCCAACCAACCCCAGAAGCTTCATGATTTGTCTCCGACTTTTATCCTTGTTCCCATAGCCTGCCCAAATCCTGAAAATAGATGAATAAAGAGCACTTTTGATGGTGACTATCATTAGCTCTCCCTTGAAGAAGCATCCCAGTTGTTCAGAAGGTATATAGGTTGACTCTGGCACAGGCCAGAAAGAAAAAAACTTTGCTGGCCTGGGCCAGGTTCTTGGCACAATAGGTTCTGGATCCAGTAATAGCTATCGTTGAGGTACCTTCTGTTCAAGGAGCCTGCAGATGCTTTGATCATAAGATAAAAGTGACATTATACTTGGTCATAACAGGAGGCATGTTCCCCATCAAAGTATAAGATATAACAGAGAGTTTGCAACAGTAGGTAGGGATGGGAGTTAGGCACTGACAGATCATCTTACATTTGGTTTTATTTAGAAATAAAAAGAATGCAACAATTAAATATAATGGCTTCACACTAATGGACATCATTGGTTGATCATGTGGCATTAATAACCCACTACTCCCTCCCTGATACATCCTTTCTTCACAGTCAGATAGTGGAAGTGCGGTTCACACCAACCCCAGCTCTTTATGAGGATCGTGACTAGCTTAAGGCACTCTGTGTATGGCTTCTTCACAGTCACAGCCTTATCAGTTTGAAAGAAGAGCTTCTACTTTGTGGCCAGGGACAGGGCTTCCTTTTTCCTGGTGAAGATGGACTTGGGAATATGTTATTTCATTTGTGTTCAACAGCTATTGTATGACCATGTAAGGGAGACAATCAGAAGAACAGGTCAACTCTAAGCATGGCTTAGCAGAAAATAATGTTTGTGAGTCACTGAATCAGTGAACCTAACATTCCACCATCTCCTCAGCAGTAATTTAAATTACTTTACTAGGATAGAAAGTGATTTCCATATTTCTAGTTTTTCTTCCTGAATATATAGTGATCTGTGAAAATAAAATCCATTTGTGTGTGTGTATGTATGTATGTGTATATGTGTCTATGTGTGTACTGTGTATGTGTGTGCACGTCTGTCTGTAAATGTGTGTATGTGTATGGTGTGAATATGTGCATGTATTATGTATGTATAAGTATATGTGTGTGTTTGTGTGGTATATGAGTATGCATGTGTATATGTATATGCATGTGTGTACATATAGGTGTATATATGGTGTGTGTATTTTTGTGTGTCTGTGTGTATATGTGTGAATGTGTGTATGTATCTGTATGTATGTATGTATATGTGTGTGTTTGTGTGGTGAGTGTGTATGTATGTATATGTGCAGTGTATATATGCATGCTTATATGTGTAGATGTGTGATGTGTGTATGCATGTGTATGTGTGTATATATGCATATGTGTATGTGTATATGTGTGTTTATGTATGGTGTGAGCATGTGTGTGTGGGGGATGTGTTTTGCTTGTTTGTTTTGATTTTGGGTTTTGCATTGGGATAGAATGCAAGCCCTTGTACATGCTAGGCAAGTATTGTACCACTGAGTGACATCTCCAGCTCACAAAAACTCTTTAGAACACAAGTATGTCATATGCTTTGATTCTGAAATGGTTTACTTGTGAGTCACATTTCCCTGAGTCAAGAGTCCACATCCATTGGTCCATTTACAAAACATTTGCTCAGAGATTCGTGCATTGGTATTCATGGGGGTTGGTTCTCAGATCTTTGGAGAACTCATATCTAGGATATAAAGTTCCTTATGTAAAAATGTTTGCAGGTAGCCTATATAACCTGTCTATACACTTGAAACTATCTCATTTGTGCATTGTACATTTAAACATCCTAATGTAAACATTATGCACATAGATTCTATATAGTACTGTCAGTGAATAACTCCAAAAAGACCTGCATATGCTCTGTATAGTATACTGCAATTAAAAATATATTTTCAGTCCACAGTTGGTTGAATTCATGCATTTAAACATGGTGTCGGTGACCATTTGTATATAAGAATAAATAAAACTAGCTTTCCTCTAGGGCTTTAGCCTAAATATCATAGGAATGATAATTCTCCACACATAAACATTTGTGATATATAAAATCAGTATTCACAAACCATGGATGATCTTTGAAATTAAAAGTCTGAATTAGGTTTCAGAAGAGTTATCAAATTAACCAGAAGAAACGACTTTCTTACTGTCTTTAAAGATCATCAGAGGAAAAGAAAGATAAATGATAACATTTAACATGTCCCAACAGTTTAGTGGAACCTAACACAGTTTTGTGTCACCTCTTACAACTATCTTCTCCTCTGTGAAGTGACCCCATAAGCATCTTTTTCATAAGTGCTTCAAGTTTCTCAGGTAATAAAGCTCTTTTTGTAAGAAGAAATCGCAAAGTATTGAAAGTTGTAAAATGTTTACTAAAGAATGCACAGTTGAGACTTCTCTCTAGATAAACAACGTAGGAAAAGACTTTGTTGAATCTCAAAGAAAAAAGAAAAACTCAAAATGCCCCCTGAGAACTTAGCTCTTCACCATTTTCTTTACAGTTTCTCTTGACAACAGCACAGACAGAATCAATTGTAAAGTGGACAATGTTCCAAAGGATTCTTAGGAAATGGTTGTATGGAAAAATGTGTTCCAGATTTCAGTGGTGTGTGTGTGTGTGTGTGTGTGTGTGAGAGAGAGAGAGAGAGAGAGACAGACAGACAGACAGACAGACAGAGACAGAGACAGAAAGACAGAGACAGAGAGACAGCAAGACAGAGAGAAGGGGAAGAGGGGGAGGGAGAGGGAGTGGGAGGAGTGGAGGGGTTAGGGAGGGAGAGGAGAAATCCCTCACCTTGCTAACCATAAGTTATCAATGCTTTTAAAACAATGTACTTAAACAGTTAACTATAACCAGTCCAAGATGAAAATGGCAAAGATCTCAACTTATCATATTCAAACTAACATTATCCATCTTTTTTCATATCCCCATTGAAATACATGCTGGTTCACGTTCTACCAATGCAGAGAATCCCTAAGACACTCAGCTTACAGTGGGGCCACATTTGTTTTGGCTCCTAGTTTCAGGGGTGTGGTTTGGTGTGGTGAGGCATCATGAACAAGAGCACACGGGTAAATAGAGGAGCAAGGGGCTGGAATGTTGCTATTCCTCCAACAGCATACTCCACAGTCCTAAAGACCTCGGCTTCACCTATTAAATTCTGCACTGCTCCCTTCCCCCAGTGGACAGTACCTCTATAGAGGTCAAGCCTTTACCACATAAACGTGTAGGTGACATTTGAGGACTCTACAGTAGCAGGATTTGTGAATGGGGACTGTGCTGGCTAGTCTTAAGCCAATTTAACACACAAACTAGAGCCCCCGAAAGGAGAACCCTCAGGCTAGAAAATACCTCCACGCAATCTGGCTGTAAGGCATCGTCTCCATTAGTGATCAGATGTGGGAAGGCCCAGACTGCTGTGGCTGGGATCATGCCTAAGCTACTAGTCTTGGGTTCTACAAGAAAGCAGGCTGAGCAAGCCAGTGAGCAGCACCCTCCCATGGTTTCTGGATCAGTTCCTGCCTCCACGTTCCTGTCTTATTTGAGTTCCTGTAATAACTTACTCTAATTATAATGGTGTTTTGTCACAGCAATAGAAATCCTAACTAAGACAAGGAAGGACCCATTAATAAGAAACACAACATTTCTCTGAACTAATTTTTTCTCCCTTTCCCCCTAAGATGGATGGAGGCTGCCATTTCAATTGTCCCCTCATCTTCTTGTCAGGATTCGGGCTTTATCTTACTGTTTATTTCAGCTTCCCCCCTACATAAATAAACATGTTTGCATCTGGATCTCAACAGGGTTTCAGAATTAAAACTAGAAAAACACATCAACATCTGCAGAACTTTAAGTGCTATGTAATTAGAAAGTGCCTGTCTTATTCCAAGGACTTGTAGGTTAAGACTCTCTTGAGTTATTTTTACATAGGTTCATTTCTATGTTATTGATTGTCAAAGCTAATAAGTATTAAGTATATCTCTCAGTCCCAATGGCAACATCTAGGGCCTAATATAACATGCTTATGCCACATTATGCCATATTAATGTCACACTGTAAAAGGCCACAAATGCCAGCATTTTAATTGCCCATGGAACAATGAGAGATATTAATAATGGCACATTCCTCCCCCTTTCATGGGTCTGCAACCTTCAGGTATGGCATGTTTAAAGAGTCTTAATTTGTCAGAGGACATGCTACACACAGCTTTAATATACTCTGAAATGGTTCGCAAATGAATCTTTGGAAAACAACCCAGGCTCACACTGAAGATCGGCTGCACCTACTAGGCGGTATGCAAACACATTGTTTGAATGACTGAATCCTTATCATTTCCCAGTTTTCCCTACAGAATTCTCAAGGTGAATATGCAACTGCTTCCCAAATGTTTGCATTTTTAAACATTTACTATCTGTTTATCCATTCATTTACTTATGAGCAGGCGCAGACACGCAGATGCTACAACTCACATTTAGAAGTCAAAAGACAACTCTTGGGAGTTGGTTCTCTCCTGCCACCTGATGGGAACTGGGAATCGAACTCAGGTCTTTGGGATCTCCAGTGCCTCTTCAGGCTGAACCAGGGTACCCTAAAGCTTTCTCATCTAAGACTTGATCTACAAAAAGCAACCAGATATTCAGTCTGCCGAGATCTCTACTCAAGGATTTCATACATCATGAGGAAAGCATCCTTTCACAGATGGGGAATAGGGCTTCTCTTTCCTCCGTGACCCCAATAAGAAAGGAAACCATTCCCTAGGGAGGGGCTCCTTGGAGGATCTTGCAGCACAGTGCAATGTTAAGCCTGGCAGATCAAGGGGACTTCCATTCTCCTCAGGCAAATATTTCAACAAATAACCTCTCTATAGACAGAATATTTTTAAGTTAATAAAAAGTATTTTGTTTAGAATAGACTTTGGGCAAATCCATGGGCTTCAGAAAGGAACAAACATGACAGCATGTGTCCCGGATTTTTATTGAAAATCCCTAAATTGATTAAGAGAGTCGGAATTTTAAACATTGCCTCTGGATGTGAGGATCCTAAGCAAAGCCGGGGACCTGACCCAACCCAACAGTGAACAATACTATTGTGTTCATATGAAACCACCACTACGTTTTTGCTGGATGTGAAAGAGGCAAGTACACCTTTGCAGGCGTGTATGTTTTCTTTTCCCCACCAAACTCTTTAAAAGAATTCTGTTAGGAAGGGAGGGAAGAAAACCTTTTTAGATTAAAGAGGCAAAACAGAGCCATGGAAATTTACTTGAAGAAGAAATTGAGTCCTAGAAGATAACACTCACGAAAAGCCAGCACATTACCTAATTTAGAAAGGTCCTGAGAACACATGGCTACAAATAGATCTACATTTTTTATGGATTCAAATGACATTAATTTAAAAAAATATACACCTACATTTTTAAAAAAATCTGTTTTACAGAAGCCCTAAGATATAGACTGATATGGGTATGGATGTCTTTATAATTGGCACCTTTACATCCAAGCTTCAAGTTATTTTACCCCTGATGGTCTTGTGCCAGCTGATATTTAAAAATACATTTTATGTGCTAAGAATAGTTACACAGAAGGCACTGGGCTGTGTGCCCTGCCAAAGGCCTCACTCTGCCATCCAGTGGTCTGAGCCCATTAGGACAGAAGGGAAGAAGCCACTCAGAGGCATTTCAAGAAAGATTTATTTAAGGCTCTTTAGAGACAGGTGACAACTCGTGATTAAAGTTGCTAAGTGAATCCTTCAGAGGCAAAGTGATCCAGCACCTTAGAGACAGGGCAGATAAAATCAGGTCAGAGCAACTTAAATTGAGAAGGAAACTGATCAAGTCTGAAAGGTAGGATAAAGTCTAGCTACTACTGCTGATCTACAGTCCTATTGAAACTGCCAAGGCCATGTCCTTCCCACAGCAGGCCCCAGTGCACGTTCCCTCTTCCCTGTTGCAACTGGGAGAGGTGAGTTCATTATCAGGCTCTTGGGAATGTGGGTGGCCAATCATCTGACTGAGGTTTCCCAGTGAGTTAGAGAGACAGATTCAGGTCCAACTGTACCCAGAGCCGCCTGCGTTCCTGGCACAATATACCCCCCACGCAGAGGGAGTGCACACACACACACACACACACACACACACTTATACATATACACACATTTACAATCATATACACTTACACACTCACACAATTCTCACTCACGTATACTTACATACACACATGTACACTCACACACTTTCACACTCTCACACAGATACACACACATATTCACACACATTCTCATGCAGACTCAAGCAAACACACACACACAGAGATAGACACACAGACACATACTCACACACAGTCACTTTTCTTTTGATTTTATACTGTGAACAAAAATCTCTTCTACCCTGTAATCATTCAATAATGAGTGCAATTGTGCAAGGCTAAAGGACGCAAATCAGATAACACAAACAAGTATGTAGTAAATGAGTAAATGCTCATTTTATCCTTTATGAAGGCAGTAGAGTTGGGAACCATAGGAGAAGGAGGAGAAGGAGGTACATCTAGTAAGATCTGGTGGGAACATTGGTCTCGAGGATAGGGAGGAGGAGTAGAAAGCGGCAGGGAGAAAGAAGGAGCCCATGTGCCTTAAACAATGAGGCTATGCAAAATATATTCACTTCCTCCAACAGGAGAGTGGGGTAGTGAGGCAGCTGGAAGAAGACATGATTCCAGAAGGTTCTGAGAGATCTCCAGTGAAATATACCAGGAAAAAGGATTAGAAATGAACCCCAGGGATTAGAGAGAAAGGGGAAACCCGAGAAACATGATGTGGTGAAGGTTTGGCTAAGAAGCGGTAGCTCTGATATTCCATCCCTGAGAATCTGGGAAATGACTAAACTCCACTCCCTACTGAATGAGTATGCTTCCTGAATCAAAGGTTTACATATGAAGTTACAACATTGGATGAGAACAGATCCTGCATTTTGAAGAAATAAAGAATATTAAAAGAAAATAGTTGACTTAATTCTGGGCTTGAGATCATTTGCAATCCCCCTGGTCTTTTTAACTTAGATCACAATGGTGGCTGGGCTGCCTTGCTTTAACTCTACAAAGGCCTCTTCAACCACTTAACTTCTCTACAGAACAAGCTTTTCGGAATCTCCCAGGAAGCTTGGGATGGTGAGAGGAACAAGTTGTAGATTTCTAAACCTCATGCCTTGTGGACACTGGACAGTGGGTTGGGGCAGGAGTTGGGGGTGGTATGACTAGGTTCAGGAATGAGAAGAGAAAGGGTACGGCAGAGGAGGAGGTGAGATTGGCTCTACTCCACAGAGCCAAAACCACTGGCCTTGATTCCCTGAAGCTACGTGTAGTGATCTCGTTTTATTGCTTTCTTGAACATCTGCATCTGGCCAAGGGCTTCCACCATGTTTTTTCAAGTGTTACGGCTAATTGGTAGAGCCTGGATCTGTTCCTTTCTGGTTCCAGTGGATGCATCTGGCTCTTTTGACATTGGGGTGATGATCTTTCCATGCCTGTTAGCATGGCACCTCATCAAGGCCCTAGCAGGTCTACGTAAGGTCACATGGGTTGCATGTGTCAAAACCAGGAAACCTCCAATGGTCCACCACCATCCCATGCAGATGCAGGGCTGAGTCATGACATTCTCTCTGGCTTTCTAAAACTCAGTGACCGTGTGTCTGTCTAAAACGAATGAGCAGCACACTCATAAGCTTCACTCTTAAGATAGCTTCACAGTGCGTTAAGAGAAAAATAAACAAAAAGAAGAAAATTCAGTTTATTAATGTAAGGAGAGCCATAAATGGCTCTTTCTGAATAGCAGGTAAAACAGAGAAAGATCTCCGTGTCAGGAATGAGGATAAAGCAATTCTGATTTAACCGACAGCTCTGGGCCAGACCAACAGAAAGTTGCTTCATCTCCAAGGACATAAGCATATTCATAAATAAACAACTCATGCCTGGAGACTCTTCAGGTTCCTTTCTAACACCGTTGATGGTAAGTTTTAACTTAGTCTACTTTTCTGATTAACTTCTAATTTCTTTTATCACATAGTATATCATAGAAAGGTCATGTGTGAACATGTGCTCCTTTCCCAGATTTACTCTCTAACCTCACTGTGGATGGAAAATATCATTCTTGTCTTGGGATCTTTCTCATATTTAACTCAGTGTTTAGTACAAAGAAGAAATTTACAATCGCAAAGCAGGTCACTTACAATATGGAATCCATAACAACTCACGCCAAGTAATTTTACGCCATCTCTACCTACGGAGCTGAAGAAGAAATCATTTGGGTTCTGTGAATTGGCATCAGATTTGAAGGAACTTCAGTTGCAAGAGGACACTCTCTCTTAGGCTCTGAAATGACTGAATGCCACCCTTCACAGCTGCTGAAGCCAGTGGCTTAGCTAAGTGTTTCCAGATGCCCCTCACATTTTACATGTGGAGCACGAGGTCAGACTTGAGTAAAAAGGCAAGTCTCCATCACTGGTTGCCCGGTAGAGAGTAAAGGGAGCTGGCTTGTAGGTAGAGCTTTGTCATCCAAATGCCTATTCCCTACAGTGACTGCTTTGATTCAGCTCAATTTCTTCCTGGAGCACATTTCTGGATCTGTTTGGAGCCTGACCTTGAATTGCAACAAGCAAACCAGTTCCCCAGAGAGCCATTGAAATGGGTTATAAAGGAGAGAAATGCCTGGACTGAGGAATTGTGAGCTGCTTTCCCTATAACACCTCCTTGTTTAGCACAAGCAGTCCGGAGCAGCATGGTAGAGAAGGCGGAAAAGGGGATTGATTTTAATATACATTTCACTCATTTGACCATGAAATTATAAAATTCCTTCCCACCCTCCCCAGCTTGACTTCTAACACCATAATTGCTGATTCTCAAAGCCAAGGATAGCAAGAGGTGTTAGCATCCCCTCCCTGAAGATAGCCCTCTCAGGAGAGGGCAAGTGTTTTGTTTTTGGTGTTGTTGGGATTCAAACCCAGGGCCTCGTGCATATCAGCTACATGATAAAGCCACATCATAAAGTCCCAAGCACTTAAGCAATATTTCTAGTGAATGACTCCTCCGCAAGCCCAGTGATAAGACAAACATTGTAAAGGAAAGAAACGGGCAACGCAAAGAAACAGTGCTCAAAGTAAATTTGAAGTTCAACCAAACAGAGAATGTTAAACCTAAATTGTCTAATTTAAACTACATTTGAAGAATATTCAGTGACTTTGTATCCTTCCCCAGCCATAACTGAAAGGTCTACAGCAGAGTGGGCTCAACCCCAGCTTCTGCTTGCAAAGTTCCTACAAATCCATGTTAAAGAAAAAGAGATGCTTGCCCACTGTGTAGGTAAAGTTAAATCTGGATATTTTTCTGAATGATGTAATTCTGCTGGAATTTTATATCTACTACATCTAGTTTGTGTAATACTTTTAATATTTATATCTTTAAAAAAATCATCATGATGATGCTGTCAGGTCAGACCAAGAGAGAGTTGGAAGATTTTGCTTTGTGAGACGAGATTGAAGGAAAGTGCTTCGGTGGCTTTTTAAGGTTGCACGCTGCATTCTGGTTTCTGTTCTCTAGCAGTCTGCCAAGAATTCTACCGGATGGTCATATCGGCAATGTCTAGTCTGATACAATGAGTTACTTACTCATCATATGAATCATTAATGATGTAGACTCTGATTATTGTTTTATTAGCTGACTTCCGACAAATCAATCAGCCCTGAGTCAGATACTGATAGGGCCTTGGAACACAGTAGCAAGGTCACCTACAAGACCTGTGAGGCATCCAGGGTCTGTTTTGTTCCCAGCATACTTTCACCAAACTATGTGCAAATTTTAGTGGTTAAAGTGCTACAATTCACATCCCACAAAGACATCAGCTGCAGAACTATTATTGGTTTCCACTGAGGTATCCCAGTGGATGCTACTGACTTGGGGTGGGTTCAGTGAGTGGTACTCCCTCTCTCCTGATGGAGGAATACCTCATACAGAAATGTAAGAAATGACAATGCATGGTGCATGGTGGGATCATGGGTACTGTTGATCACCATTACAGCTGGTTACTTAATCTTAACTAATGTGGGGAATCTATCACCTAGAATCTTTAGCACTTTTATTGAAAAGGAGTTCTTTGACCAGTTGCTCGACTCCATAGTATAAGGGGCTCAGAAAATACCAGCAGACGAGTACTGATCAAGATGCCTGGTAAGGCTAGAGAGTTGGCTCAGTGGTTAAGAGTACTATCTCTCACCCAAAGGTCCTAAGTTTAATTCCCAGCAACCACATGGTGGCTCACAACCATCTGTAACGGGATCTGATGCCCTCTTCTGATGTGTCTGATGCTACTATATATATACATATATATATATATATATATATATATATATATATATATATATATTTGAAAAAAAGATAACTGGTGTGACCTTGCAACAGTAAGGGACATGCTTTCATTCCTTAGGCTCCCCTTTAGTAACATACTCTTTTAGCACCTCGACTCCAATGTCATTTCATCAAATATCCTAGGTAGGAGAAACCCTAAGCAGGAAGCGGAGGAAATAACACAAAAGGGGTGGGGAGTAAATATGTGGTTTTTGTTGTTTTTTGTGGTACCTAAAAAGAATGTAGTCTTTGAGTTGAACACATACATACATATTATGCCACCCAAAAGAACATTCATTTCTGGTTCTCCTCCAGTAAACAAACTCTAAGTTTATATATACCAGACCTACTCTTCTCTGGCATTTGAAGTTTCTGTATGGTGGAATTGCCTAATCTAATCCTGCTCATCATGGTCAGTCTTCTTAATTCCTAGTCTTTGGTCTTCAGTAGTTAGAAAGAGGCAAAACATCTATCTACAATTCTCTGACCCTTCTTATTTGGTTTGTTTAAGTAGCAGCCACATTGTCAGTCCCCAAGAGGGCAGCACTGTGGTTTGTAAGTACCTGGCTCCCAAGTTCCTGTTCTTTTCTAAGGGACCACAAACACTTCTGCATGCCCTTTAGTATCAGAGAACAAAGGCTGACCAGTGCTCTTCGCTACCCAATTTGACAGCAGGCTATTTCAGAGCAGGGCCTGACTTTTCTAAAGCAGGAAATTACCTCATTCTTCCAGGAAACATTTGACTTCCTCTTATATGTCTGTTTTTTCCTAAAGTCTAGAGCAGTCAGCACAACACATAAAGATCCGGGTCTTCAGGGAGCTGATCTTTGAGAAGCAGGTTCCTCAGATAGTCAATGAACTTACTTTGAGTCACCAAGCAGCTCTGAGGAGGTGGTCTCTGCATCACTGGGAGTCACCAAAGGTGAGGACAAAGTTAGTTTCTATGAAGCCAGAATGTGTCTTTGAAAGTAAATGAAACCAGATGAGCCACAGACATTGAAAAGTACTTGCACTTAGTCATATAGATCCATAACACCAGAACTGCAATTCTGGACTCCCTTCCTTGAAATGGCAGCAAGGAGGCACAGTGGGCCAACAGTTCCCACAGAGCATAAGCCTTCAGTGCCATATAGCTAAGGGGAACCAAGGGACCCCAAGTTAAATGTCACTCTTTTCTTCTCTTACTGTTTCCATTATATCACAAACCAAAGAATATCCAGACAGGAAAATAGTTATTTAATTTTAGGAAAACAATGAATAACCACAACATTCTAATGTATCAATATTTCATTTTTTCTGTCTTTGTAGACATAGCCAAGTATCACTTTAAGAAGAAAATGTACAGATTCATTTACAGAGAACATACTCTTTTCAAAGAAAAAGGAGGAGGAGGAGGAGGAAAGAGAGGAGGAAGGGAGGAAGGAGAGGAGGGGAAGAGGAAAGGGAGGAAGGAGAGGAGAATGAGGAGGAAGGGGGAGGAGGAGAGGAAGAAGACAACAAGGATAAAGATGAAGGGACTGGAGACAGATTTATTGTAAGAACACTCACTACTTTTGGAGAAAACCTGGATTCAGTTCCTAGCACCTACTCAGGTTCTCCCAACTATTTGTGACTCTAGTTCCAGGGAGATCAGCCATCTTTTGGCCGCCACATGCACCCAGTTGCACATGGTACATATAAACCTACATGGACAAACATGCATGTGCATAAATAATAATTTTTAAAGAAAATTTCCACTCTATGTCAAACAAAACCACAAAATGTTCAACTCTTAAAAGGATGTTGTGTCTGAGTGTGACTCAGGTGGGGTCATATGGATCCTGTAGGCTTTGGGCCTAATTGGCCCTTATAGTCCTTCTTTCATAGAAAAATTATTGAAATGATGTATCTTAGTTATGTTGGTATCAAGACAAATGTAATTCAGATCCAATACTATATATTCCTTAATATATATTACTATATTTTTCTTATACTTTAAAACAGATTCTTTTTTTTTTCTTGGAGCTGGGGACCGAACCCAGGGCCTTGTGCTTGCTAGGCAAGCGCTCTACCACTGAGCTAAATCCCCAACCCCTTTTCTTATACTTTAAAGAAGTAAATTAAAATATGTGCATAGGTTACTACAAGTAGCTGTGAGCTAATGAATAAACCAATTTTGGACCACAAACCCTTGTATTTTTAAGCAAGTGAGTCTTCTAGAGAGACACAGTTAAACAAAGCAATTGATAGGACATTTTCTGGCAACAATGAAGACTTGCAGGGGGTAACTCATTGCCTCATGAACTGTGATGAGTTCAGACACAGGCTTGATTCCTTTGAAGAATGGTCTTTCTGACACCTTTGAACTCTTCTAGAAATGCTCAGCACATCAACTGTGTGCAACTACTTCGAAGCATTATGACTTTGTGGGTTAAGACCACGAAGCACTATCCCCATGGTTCTCAACCTGTGGGTTGCAACCCCTCTGGGGATTGAATGGACCCTTTCACAGGGGTTACCTAAGACTGTCCAAATTGTGATTTATAGCAGTAGCAGAATCACAGTTATGAAGAAGCAACAAAGATAAATTTTTGGTTGGGGTTGACCACAACATGAGGCACTGTATTAAAGAGTCGCAGCATTAGGAAGGCTAGGAACCATTGCTCTAAGCAATTGTTGAAGTTCAGTTTCTTTTCTTCTTTCATTTTGTCACAAAATTGAAAGTATAAACACACACACACACACACACACACACACACACACACACACACACAAAAGTTGGAACACTGTGCTTACCCAATGCTTAGAAAATTCTCATACATTCCTATCATTTTATGGAATTTCAATGTGGTACTGAGTGGTGTTCTTCACTTTACAAGTAGCCTTAATTGTCTTGGGAGTTTGATAGTCTCAAACAGTATGGAAAGGAGCAGTCAAACAAGTGCCTAGACCAAACTAGCATGGGCCCTCCCTTCACCTTTTAAGCTAGCATTTAAGTACCATCAACCACTAAAACATCTAAGAGAGGTTTTTAAACCTTGAGAAAAGGAAGCTAAAGGGACAAACAGAACTTTGTCGGGCCAATGAAAAGCACTTCAAAGGAACATGAACTCATTAGCTTACAGCAGGTTAACCAGAAGAAGCAGGTCTAGCTAGGAAGGTTCCTTTTGGACCCCATTTTTACCCTATGTGTGTATTATCGAGAAGTAAGCCTTGTCTTTATATACTTTCAGAACAATAGTTGTTATTCTGGATTGCAAAGTACTTAAAAACTATTTTAAAAGTTTTTAAAAAACTACTTGAGAATTTAAAAATGGCTTTAGTATATACTCATAAAATATCTAATAAACATAATTATATTATGGTGTATTAATATATATTTTGGTGTCTTTCACAGTCAAGTAGCCAAAAAGCCCCATCAGATTAGGAAAAAAAGAAAAAAGGAAACAGCTTACTTTTAAAGTTGAAGCTCACTCTTCTGATGTCTTCACCCACGACTCCCAAGGTTGGTCCTCAACTATAGTAGAAACACAAAAAATAAATTGAGTTTGCAAAGATACTATTTCTCAGAATTATACATATTTGTGTGTATGCATATGTGCCTGTGTATGGTGTATGTGTGTGTGCCTGTGCAGGTGCATGTACGGTATATGTATATGCCTGTGTGTGCATGTCTGTGTGTGCACGTGTATGGTGTGTGTATGTGTGTGTGTGTGTGTGTGTGTGTGTGTGTGTCTGTGAGTGTATGGTGTGTGTATATGTGTATTCATGTGTGTGTCTATGTCTGTTCTTTGAGCACAGGGATACAGTACAGAGGAGGGCACTAGATGTCCTGCTCTATCACCTTCCATTTCATTGTTTTGAGAGAGGAGTCCAGCAACCTTAAGTGATCCTCCTGGGTTGGAGGCAAACATGGCTTTTCACATGGTGCCAGAGATATGAATTGGGGTCTTCACACCTGTACAAGTGCACTAACATGTTGAGCCATCTTCTCAGCCCTAGAATGTTCTTTTAATGGGACATGGATGAGACGGATGAGAAACTTGAAGCAGCAAGGTAAAGGTTAGCTGACATAGGGCCAAATTTTCCCAAGAAAATGTCACAATTATTCTAAAATAACCATAAAATCCACAAATCTTATAGGATGCTGTATTAAAAGGATATAAATGCCCACCTACCTTTGATTTTTTTCCTTGTCTTAGAAAATTCAAGACTTTAACTTTCAGTAGTTCTAAAAGCAAAGAATCCCAACCATTTCCCATAAACCAGGAAGTGTTTCTCCTAGTAGAGGAAGGATGAACCCAGAGCCTTAAAATAGAGCAGGAGTAAAGACATCAGCCAGTCTCAGAAGCTGCATTCCTAAGATTTAGCTCCCAAGACTGTGGCAAATGTTCCTTGAGTTTCTCTCCATGTCTCTATCTACAAATCCTTCCCAGCTTCCATCTCTGTGAGGCAGTTGGAAGGTGGGATCTTCCACAGGTAAGCTGGAAGATTTTGAATTTGTATTTTGTTTTTGTTCTTGTTTTTGTTTTATCTCTTCACTGTGTTTGAAAAGGAAGAACTGTAAACATTTCAATGTTTGAAGATTCAATACATGTGCTGTCCAACTGAAGCCACCATCGTCACTTTTAAAAGAAAAAACAACATCAATTGTGTATTTTTAATAAATAAAATTATTTTTATTTAACATGTATAGTGTTTTGTTTACACAGATATATGTGCACCATATGTGTACAGTGTCTGAAGAAGCCAGAAGGTGACATCATGTCTCCTCTCTTTTTGGAGTTACAGAAGTTTCTGAACCACCATGTGCATATGGGGGCATGAACCTGGATCTTCTGGAAGAGCAGACAGTGCCCTAGTCCTCAATTCCATGTTTTTATGAACATGATAGAAATTGCCCTAGGTGAATGAAGGAAGTGTCAATATAATGTAAGAATGAAGAAGTACTTGGTGAGTAATAGCACAGAAGGCAGGATGTGGGAGGAAAGGATGACAATTATTAGAACAGTCAAAAAAAGGGTAAAGTTGTAAGACCTTTGAAAAAACTGAAATTCGAGTTCACATCATTAAAAACAAGGAATGGGCAGGTTAATTTTATTTCATATTTTAGAAGTCAAAACAATGCCATTTTGTCTATGAATCAAGTAATTGGTGGTGTTTATTTTTTAAATTGGAGAAAGCAAAGACACGAACTAAGTATTTAGTTTCACTTAAGTTAGAAAAGTACTGTGTGTGTGTGTGTGTGTATGTGTATGTGTATGTGTATGCGCATACAGTTAAAATTAAAAGTTGCATCTTTGAAAATTGTGAAACTACATAGACTTGTTTTCGGGAAATGTAGCCTTAAAAACTAAAGACACGAAAATACAATTATTCAAGTAATGCATCAGACCTGTAAAACATTTAAACAAGAGGGGTACTGAAAAGTATCTTCAGGAATCAGTGTGAAGATCTTAGAGAGAACAGTTTTCTGAGGTGAGTTTGGGTGAACCCAAAATGTTAATGCTGAAAAAACAGATGATTTTCAAACAGAGTTTAAAGGGAGGCTGTCTAATTTACTCTGCGAACATAACAGAAACCTCCTCACCAAATCTAGTACAATGTAAGAAAAGTAAAAAGCTCACTCGATTTAAATAAGACATAAGAATCCCAAACAGAGCATTCAGAAGTCCAGTTTTCAATGAATGTCATATCATTATAGAGATTCTTCTATAGATATTTAAATATAGAGATACTGTGTGTTATGAATAGACAACCAGAGCTCAGATGGATCATGTGCTCCGTCAGTATCTGCTACTGCATTTGACAGCCTCACAAAACACTTTAAATATAGATAAAGAATAGATGACCACTATACAGCAGTTACAGGCAATTTGCAGATGGGTGACCATAGGTGACAAGGCTGAATATTTAGCACAATAGAGTTTCTTTACTTTATGGAACCCAGCACCTCATGTACAGATGTGGCTAATGTTCTACCACTAATCTAGCCTCAATCCTGAGAAAATTATCTTCTGCCCCAGCCCTCCACAAAAGGAGTGTGTTGTGAGAAAATGTCTTCCATAGCCCAGGTTGGTTTTGAACTCTATGTCACTGGAAATGACCTTGATCTGACCTTCTTGCCTCCATCTCCCAAATGCTGGGGGTATGGGGTTCATCACAGTGCCTGGCTTCCAAGAGAAATATCTTTATAAGTGTAGATGTTTCATACAACAATCTGAACATGCTAAAAACAATGGGTTTTGTCCAATGGCAGTAATAGTCTAGTCACAAGCAACTGAGAATGAAGATGATCTCCTAAGAGAACTATTCAGAAAAACTACCCTCATAAAAGACACATGGAAGGCAGCAACAGAGCTCTTTCAGTTCAATACTAGTTTCTTCATGAGAAATGGAGAAAAGTATAGATGTATTTGTTTTTCAAAATAACAGCAGTGCTATACAGTCAGGAAATTCAATATGAGGTAAACTAGCACACTGGTATTTTCGGCCTGATAGGAATACAAAGCAAGTGGGGGAGGGGACATTTACGAGCAGCATGATTATTTATAGGTGGACACCTGGGAACCTCATTGGCTGCTCTATAAATTCAATGTGGTATTTGAAAAAAATCAAAAATATTTGATTATCTGACCTTAAGTGCAAAATCCACTAATGGAGTGTGCTCAGGGCATTAAATACAAATAGGATTTGATGTAAGAAACCAAAACTGAAGGAAGGCTAGGCAAATGTTATAAAATAGCCATCAATATAATATATGTTCCAAGAAAATGCTGATCACCCTTTGCTGAGGCGCAGCAAAACGGGTCTCATTTTATTGCTTTTGGCCAAAGCACAATGCTAAGCTTAGAGTCTGGAAGGCAAGCAAGGTGATGTTTAAAGTAAGTTACAAAAGCAAAAGCAGGTAATGTGAGTTCATGTATAAAAATAAATAAAATGTCAAGTTTGGTTTCATAAAGAGGAACTGTGAGTCCAATATAGCACCACGTCCTTTTAACTCCAGTGTCTAAAATAAGCTAGCTCACCTTTAATTTTAGGTGACATTCAGACATGAGATGAAATGCTGTGTGGTAAGAGACACAGGATTGAATCTAGAGAGTCCAGAATGGATGCTGACAAAATTGCCCAGGGAAGGAACCAACTTTGCATTTATATGTAGGACAAAATGAAAGGACTGTTATGTGACTTGCTAGAGACAGCTCTCAATGCATGGTCTTAAACAAGATCGATTCTAATTAGAATAATTCTTGTGTAGAATCCTAGAGCATGCACATTTGCCATAAGATATTACTTACTTGACATGGATTTGTTATTTTCTTGAGTAAGACATATGGTAGCAATGTATGAAGAAATGAAGCAGGGGTGGACACTCATAGGATCTATCAGAAATGACAGGGCTTCAGAAGAGTGCAATGGTGATAATGTCAATTAGTCAGTTAGTCAGCCAGCCAACCAACTAACCAACCAGCCAACCAGCCAGCCAGCCAGCCAGCCAGTCAGCCAGTCAGCCAGCCAACCAACCAACCAACCAACCAACTAACCAACCAACCAACTAACCAACCAACCAGCTGACCAACTGACCACAAAAAATCTCTCCATAGCCCTTTAAGTTTCTAGAAAGTATTTTTAAACCAATACCTTGGTTAATCCAGTAGACAAAGACAGTATTTTTGAGGGGATACAAACTTTTACCACAGAAAACTTCAAAGACTTTCTGTTTGGATTAGAGTCTTGCTTTCCCCCCCAGCCTGCTATCTTGGGGTACCATTTCACAAATGTCTCATCTGTCCCTGTAGATCTGGGAACATTGCTAAGATATATTGGGACTTTAGGTCTACTACAACATAGAAACACTTTCTTTATTTAATTGTTATGTTTTATTGAAAGTAAATTTTACTTCATATAATATATTCTAGTCATGGTTTTCCCTCTCTTGTCTCATCTCAGATTCTCCCACCTCTCACCTATCCAATAGCACACTTTCTTTCTCTTTTTAGAAAACAAACAGGCAAACAAACAAATCAGAATAAGAAACAAAGAAAAGTAGAAGCACATATATGCATACATTGACACACACTCACACATACATAGTTACCCACAGACATACACACACACACACACACACACACACACACACACACACCCACACACACACACCATAAAACACAAAATCAGAAAGTACAATGTACAAGTGAAAGATTGGTAAAGTAAAGCAAAACAAAAAACAAAAAAACTCAAAACAAAGCAAATCACACACACACACACACACACACACACACACACACACACACACACTCTCCAAAAATACTACTAAATTCATTTTGAGTTGCACATCTACCATTGAGCCTTAGTGTGGCTTGTGTACACTGTGGGACTCCATTGGAGAAAACTAATCTTTTTCCTCCCAAGTGAATGGCAATTGGAGATAGCCTCTTGGCTAGGCATGGGAGCTTGTGTCTATTTTCCTCTCAGTGCTAGGACCCCATCTGGCTTGGACATGTGCAGGCCCTGTGCATGTGGCCCCAGCCTCTGTGAGTTCAAACGTTCGTCAGTCCTGTTGTGTCTGGAAGACAATGTTTCCTTAGTGTCATCCGTCCCTTCTGGTTCTTACAATCTTTGTTTCTCCTCTTCTGCATAGTTCCTTGAGACCTGAGGAAAGGGGTTTGATGAATTCATCTCATTTAGGACTGAACCTTCCAAGGTCTCTCACTCTCTGCACATAGCAACAGTTTTTTCCTTCTCTGTGTCCTTTGAACAAACAACTTTATTTCATTTGTAGGCCATAAAATATCCAACTATGCTTTACCTGGTTGGTGGGATAATATTATCTGCTGTTACAGATGCCTAACATCCAGCTACCCTCTTATAGTTCTTGAAAAAAACCCAGCATTTTCCTTGACCTGATCTTAGCCCATGTGTAACAGAGTTTTACACACAACATGCCATCAGTTATGATTGACCCCCTTAATTACAGTAATTGGTTGGCTCATGGATAATTACATTGCCCAAGTCAGACCAATTCAAGCCAATGAAGCCTCACCTGGAAAACAGATACCCCCTGGTCCCCATAGATGTGAACAAGAGAGAATTTAGAGTCTAGATCTATTTACAGTAACACTGAATCATGACATCTCTGTCTCCGATGAACCACACAATCATGTTTGGTAGCACGTCTGGTAGCAATACCATAGCTATGATGATGGGTGTGCCCTAGTTACAGTTGGTAGACTATATTCCAATGACCTGACTGTATATACTTATTTTGGGGATCTTCCAATTGTTTTCAGGGTTTCTTCAAAGTAAACAGTACCACATGTGTCCTCTGTGGTAACATCCAGGACATGCCATATTGCACTTACCTGGATGTTCTTGTTCAACACGCTGGCTGAATTGTTCTTGCACATGTTGAACACCACCCCTTTCTAGACAGATTGTACCAGTTTATATTCCATGCAGAGCAAGTTCTTATGCATCAAATAATATAGCCAACACTCAATACCACAATGTTTCATTTCCATCTATCTAGAGGGGAATAAAATGGTGTCTTTGTGGTTTAAATTTGTATTTTCCCACTGTTAATAGTAGATACACAAGGCTCCAAGTTCATGCTTTACACACAGACACACACACACACACACACACACACACACACACACACACACATCACCTAAAAGTTATCCTGCTTTTCCTAAAAAGGTAATGACTAACTAAAATAAATAAACAAAAACTTATAAAAATAAGTAGAATTCAAAAAATATTCTATTTTTCTGTCTGGTTCTTCTTTTGACAGAAACCTACTGAGTTTCGATCACTTTCAAACTGACTCACTAACTTACCAGCCATCTAGAACCTGGAAGTGAGACTATGGAAAACAGAGAAACCTTTTAAGAGCTCTTATTTCTCCTAACTGGGATATCTATTAGCTTCATCCAGTTATGCAGTGAATGCCTTATGTGTGCCAGGCATTGTGCCAGGTCCAGTGGGGCCTGGTATCTCTGAGGAGTCCATCTCTCCAGGACAGTGGATGTATTCTTAGAAAACCTACATATATCAAGCAGTTTTTTAATAAACTAGATTGTTTTCTGTGGCATTTTGACAGATATATTAGGAACAATTTGTCAAAGTGAAGGTTCTAGCCACTCAATATAGATATTAAGTGTCAGATCGGCATGTCTCGCCAGGGTCTGCATGCAATACATAAATAATGTTTATGAAATGAGTTGAGCTTTTAACGCAATTTCAGCCTCTAATTTATATCAATTCCTGGCTTCCATGGACTCATTCAAGAGCATCAGGTAGAACTGATGGAGGTTCTATAAATGGCATTAAGTTGAGAACATAGAGGTGCTTCCCAAATCTGGGTTAGATTTCTTGGTATGCCGGCTCTGGGCTTGTATAAAAGAAAAGGAAAATCAAACAGCTATGCTATTCATGGATTAGAATGCTGCCATTTTTATTTATTTTGCAAAATGGACTAATGGTAAGCAAACTGATTTAACATGGGTTTATTCTTTCAAGTGCAGAATCGAAGACTGGGGTTTCCAGTAGAGGAATCCTTCCTCAAATACCCTGCAGGGTCCTCTCATTTTCACAAATAAGGAAAGTCTAAGCAAAATCAATCTCTATCTCTTTGTCTGTCTGTCTCTGTCTTTCTTTGTGTGTGGGTGTGTATGTATGTGTGTGTCTGTCTCTGTTTGGTGTGAGAATGCACATGCACATCCACTTATGTGTGTCAATGTCTGTGATTGCATACCATGGCACACATGTGAAAGTCAGAGACCCCCAGATGTTTCAGTCAGGTTGCTCCTACTATGGATGGCAAACTAGTTGGTCTGAGAACTTCCAGGAAGTCTCCTGTCTTTGTACCCCATGGCAGACTCCTAAAACACCTCAAAAATCCCCAACATTTGAGCACTGATAGTTTGTCAAGGAAGAGACTAAGGATACAGTCATGATTAAGCCATGTGCAGTCTGTACTTCTAAGGGACCCTCTAGCCAGAGGCAAGGTCCAAAGCAACTGAAACCACGTGTCATAGAATAGAATAGTGCAACCAGAGTATTAAAAGCAGGGTCTTGGTAGTACAGCAATGGAAGAGAACTGTGGGTAAGAAATGACTGCCAAGAGATCAAAGAATGACTTAAATAAGGAAAGGGGAGGTGGTTGTGAAGGGAAGTTTTTTTTCAGAGTCTACACATAATACCATGGGGGAAGCCATGGAACTTGATAGCCATTTTCTTAGCAGACACACTTCTGAAGAAGTATCTTTTCTGAGTTAGAGTTCACTAGATCAACAATGTGAAGCAAGTTAGCCTCTGTAGCCAAGTGGTAAAGAGGAGTCACTCTATGGAACACCATGAATTTCCTTTATCATGAATAATATTCAGCTGGGTGTGGTATTCAAAATGACCCAGGACCACAGAGGTGGCTCAATTGGTCAAATTCTTGCTTTTCAAGCAGAGGACCAGATTCCAGATTCCCAGAACCCACAAAGAAGCTAGAGGGGACATATGCATGCACATGTAACCACAGTGTTGGGGAACAAGGCAGAGAGAAAGGAGGATCCCAGAAGCTCTTTTTCTGGCCAGCCTAGCCAAATTGATGAGTTGCAGCTTCATAGAGAGACCTTGCCTCAAAGAGTATGGTAGAGAACAGTTGAGGGAGACAACTAGCATTGACCTCTGGACTCCACATGTATGTGCACAGGCATGTGCACACATGCACACAAACATATACATATATACATATATATACACA
Organism: Rattus norvegicus; assembly: GCF_021556685.1. Taxonomy (NCBI): domain Eukaryota; kingdom Metazoa; phylum Chordata; class Mammalia; order Rodentia; family Muridae; genus Rattus; species Rattus norvegicus. The sequence goes on along the minus strand of NC_141534.1, from coordinate 42,272,073 downwards.
TATACATACAAACATACACACACATATATACATATATACACATATACACAAACATATGTATATATTTATATACATATATAAACATATATACATATACACACATACATACAAACATATACACACATATACATATATACACATATATACATATGTATACAAATATACATATATTCAAACATATATCACACATATACACGCACACATATACATATATACATATATATGCATTATACACATATATACATATATATACACATACATACACATATATCACATATAAGAGCAGTGTTTGTACAGAAACACAAATAGTTCGATTGTCTCATAAATAAATTATATACAGCAAAGAGATTGCCTGTGATGGTTCTTTAATAAAATCATATTCAGGGAAATGGCTGGAACCACCTAAGTTCCCATAGAGCTGTGTATTTAACAGCAAGGAGATGGCTTGATTTGAAGCAGGCGACTGAACAAACACTGCTCTGATTTAGGCAACACATGGGAAAGTCTACTCCACCACCCACCAGTGTTATAGAAAGGAAGGTAATTTCCTTCTCCTGGAGGCCTCCTCCACCTCTCCACATCATTCAAAGAAAAGAGGCTCTGACATATTAGCGATGGAAAAGTGAGCTACCAAATCCATCATGGAGTATTTATTTAACATCCGTCTTGAGATTTCAGCGAGTGAGCATTTGGGAGAAAAAGGAAACATGAATGGCGAGGAAGGGCTGACTTCCAGTAACACATTTCACAGTGACTGCTCAGTCACTATTCATCCCCATGGCCTTCAGCTGCAGGGCCACCAAGACTTCCTGCAAACCTCTGGCTTTGTGAATATGAGTTTTTTTCACTTCCCAAAAGAAAGGAAATGTTAAATTTGAATAATTTCACTTACTTACCTAGGGACTTACTGCAAGAAAACCCTGCCTTTTTAACCTGCGCCAGAGCCAAGCATCGTTAACTCTATGAAACTCTCCATCTGGCATGTGAGCACACAGTGGTTTTGCTCATCTTAGCAAGTCTCCACATTTAATAAGATTATCATTTCAAAAATATGTCAGGGAGCCCCAACTTCACAGATCATTCTTCCTCTAAAATGCTGTTAATTTCTTTCAGGAAACCGGTGGAATTGTCTCTTATCTGCATAGTAAGTTTAGATAGGCTATGTTAACTGTAGTGGATTTACTATAAAGTGTGTATGTGTGTGTGTGTGTGTGTGTGTGTGTGTGTGTGTGTGTGTGTGTGTACACTTGCCTGAAGGTGTGCATGTTGTATGTGGGCATGTGTGTGGAGGTCAGAGGACAACCTTGGGGGTGTTTTTCTTCAGGTACCACCCACCTTGGTTTTTGAAACAGTCACGCAGGGAGTTGGCCTACAGTGAAGTAGACCAGGCTGACCTGCCAGTGAACCACAGGGAATCCATCTGTTGCTACCTCCTTATTCCTGGAGTTACATACATGTCACCACACCTAGGTTGTTTTCTTTCCCCCAGTACACAGCTACCTTTGTAAAACACTGTAGGTCCCTCTGGAGAAGGACTGGGGTAGGAAAGGCTAACAGTAAAATTCTTACATATTTTATAAAGATCCTTCCCCAGGAGGACCTGGCTGTCATTCAAGAGGTTCTGGGTCTGCAAACTGACTCAAGCCTAGAAGTTGGTTCACAGTCTGAGATTCCCTTTTGCCAGGACCCAAATGTAGGCTTTCTTTCATTTGTTTTAATTTTTTCTGCTTCTACCAGATCAAACAAAAGCAGTAGGTGTCTTACCTGTTTCGTGCCCGGAAACACCATGACTGATTAGCCAGTAACAAAGGTCCATGCAAGTCCTGCCACCATAAAAACCACTTTGCCCCTGCTGCCCATTATGAGTGAGAATACCATGGATACTGTTTCTCACACGCTGCCTGTTACAGTGCCTACACTCACCTTGCCAGTGGGATCCAGGGCTGCCTCTTGCTACTTCAGGGTCCAGTTAAACCCATCACATTTAAGTCATTCGACCGAGCAGCATCTGTAACCTTAAGGTGGCCCTCTCAGCACTCTGGGTCTTACAGGATTAGTGAAGGGCATATTTTCTGGGCCTTTCTGTTGTGGATGACTAGATTTTACACAGCATGCCCACTCTAGCATTGGGATCTGAGTGTCAATTGTGGTGATTTGGTGGCTGGGTTAAAATATGCTGGAGTGAATACCATCCATGTTTTAAGGAGAGTACCATGTGAGTTTAAGCCTTCCCGAAAGATACAGGCTTTCTAGAGGAAATGAAGCAGGAAAACAGTGTCCTTCATCCATTAAAAGAATGGTATTCGGTGGTGTTTAGACACGAGGCTCCCATGCTTAAAACTTAAGTCTAAATATATTGTTTAAGCAGCAAGTAAAGTAGTAATCTGCTGGAGCCAAACCGCAGTGAAATTTCAGGAATGCACCCAGGTTGTATGCTTCAATTTCCTGCTATATTTTTTTCATAGCTTCTATTTTGGTCATTGATTAACTAATTCTTGTTGGAAGAATTTTTGGAATATAAAATAATTTCAGAAATTAAATTCCAACTCAATTAAATTAGACTCCCAGGTAAGAGGCAGAAACTTAAGCCGTCAAGTCCTTTCTTACACATACCTGGCAAGAGAGTTGCTGCCTGCTTAGCAGAAATCCCCCTCTTCTCCCTATCACATTCTAGATGGTTCTTCTAAGTACTTTCATTTGTCCTAATTTCAGGAATCTGAACTAGCTGGGATGACCCTCAGCCAGAGGGAGAGAGACAAGAAAGGGTCAAGCAAGGGTCAGTGGGTGTTAGAGGAGAGGGAAGAGGGCTACCTGCTGATAGGAGTGTTCCAGAATCTTTGAGGTGGAAGGAGATGAATCTGAAGCAGAAGAGCTTGTGCAGGGGTTGGGGTGGGGGCTTGACAGGAAGAATATCAAACAACAATGACTACAAAAAGCATAGGCAGGGAGAAAGTCCTGTGCTCTTAGAGCTGAGTGTGTGAGGGCAATGGAAGGGCATTTTATGTAAAAATTAACAGATAAGTGTTCTTGATGTTGGAAAAGAACACATCTAAGCAACTCATGATCATCCTTGAGAAACTGTATTTTCCCAAGAACTAGAATGAATCCCAAAGACACTCACAGCCCTCTTCCTGGAAAGAGAAGTGAGCATGAGGAGGTCATCAAACAGATCTCTTACGGATGACTCAGAGAACTAACACCACTTACGAGGATAGAGTCTCCTCCAGTAGGTTACGAAATCTAATCTGAAAAGAAAAAATATTCATAATATACAGCAAAAATTAAGGAAAAAGAAGAATGGTAAGACATGAAGAATCGATTCCAGGAGATGACTGAGCCTCCTGGAGTCGATTGAACTTTCACTGATATGAGTGTGGAGAATTACCCTTATCTAAAGGAGATGGCAGACCCCTACATCCAAAAAAAAGGACCAGTGAGAATAGGCTATGGTGAAATTTCAGACATCTCAGAACTTAGGCCAAAGCAAAGCTCCCTAGCTGGTCATGGTTTGTACATGTCTATAATCTCAGAAGAGGACATAGGTTTAAGGCTAATTTGGACTATAAGTTCAAGTCCTAGTCTCAAAAAACTCCTAACTGCACATAACACACATACTCACACACGCACACACACACACACACACACACACACACACACACACACACACGTTTTAAGAGTCACTCTCAGAGCAGATTTACTGGCTACACTAGATGATACATGTGGCAGAAGCAATGCCTTCAGTCACAGAAGCAATGTCTTCAAAGCTAAAGAACAATCATTTTGAGTTGGTACTGAAATCACTAACCAAGTGGGCAGAATACTTTTCAAACACGTGGTAAAGGAGCCTGCCACCCAGGCAAATTATTTATCAAATAACTCAAAAGAAATAGTATACTGAAGAAATAATTCTACAAGAAATTAAAGAAAAAGATACAGCAGATGTTGACTAGAACCCCAAACTAGAAGAACTTGGTCTACAAAGAAATCAAGCTGTAAAAACCATTTTGAGTTAGCAAAATTCAGTGGCTAAGGAAGAGGCCCTATGGGTTTTTGACTTGACAACAAACGTCATCTGCATATTGACTTTAAATCACGCTCTCTCTTTTTACCACCACCACCACCAACAAAATGGCACACAATCACAATCAAAGCTATGGCCCAGTGCCACAGTGTTCCACTGTGGAACTGTAAAACATGTTAATTTAAGAAGCAGATGTATCACAGGTAGACGGACTGACTGTCCTGGGTCCAGGGGGTTCCCAGATGGGAGCCTTCAGAGGTGAATTTGGGAAAGTCCTGTGCAAACCAGACAGAACAAACAATGTCTGCATTCTCCTGTGTCTGACCCGAGTTCAGTAGGTGCTTTCAAGAAGAAATGCTTGTCACCAATATTAACATCAGGGAGTATGCCTGGAAAATGAGGTTTTACATTTGACTTTATCTCTTCCCAGTGCACGTCAAGCTTTAAAACAAAATATTTGTTTGGAAGAATCAACTTGTAATTGTGAGGCATCTAACTTCTAACAAAAAGAATATTCCAAAACTGGAGTCATGTGCAGTTAACCAGGAAGGATTCAATAGGGAATTAAAAAATACCTAAACCCCATTTGGAAACAACTTTATCAACAAAGCCGAGGACAGAAAGGTCTGTTTCCTTGTATGATGCAGGGGTAGCATTTGTAAGTCGTCACCGTGGATGGACACAGGAAAGGGCAGGGGCAAGACATCGGTAATGCCCAGAACCATGTTAATCTACAAACCAGGTCCCCAGACCATGTTACGATCTACTGCTGCTAGGAGAACGTGAGTTTGTCTGAGAGGAAGCTTCTCAGAGATGTACACAATGCTCCTTACCCCTCTGTGTGGATTTCAGAGTTCTATAACATTAGTCTAATTTTCAAAGACAGTCATTAAGGATGCCATTTTAGGCTAAAGTGCTTCTCAGTTTTTAAAATCCCCAAGTAATGATTCTTTTCATGAGCCTTAACACTCTGAAGTCTAATGACCCCAGAGAGGGACTCATAGATGACTTTTCTGTGTGTCTTCAACAGACAGCATAAATGTTAGAGGTGTGCTGACTCAGCAGTCGTTTGCATAGGAAGTCACCAGCTTATCTGTAAATGATAACTCAGACCTAGAGATGATAACTGTTTTATGCCTTCTCCCTGAACTTGCCCTCTGTTAACACCCAGAGATATGTTTATTTTACATCTCCTCTAGAAAATGCTACAGTCTTGCCTTTTGCAAATCACCAACTATTGGAGCATATAATCAAAATCCAACCTGGTATCCTTCATTGCGTAAATGGCTGGCCCCTCATACATTAAACAAACCAATGGGACTCTGCCAAATCACTGGACATCCATCAAACTTCCTTATTTTAAGGTGTACCTAATATCTTAAAAGCATACCTGAAAGCACTACGCAGTTCATAATTAACATGAAATTTAGTGTGACTGAGTGCCCTTCTGTTCCCTGTAAAGCTGTTAAACCGATTGTGTATCTTAAATGTCCCACACGGCTAATCCCCAAACTGAAGGGAAAAGAAAACACACGCATGCAGCTCATTGTAAATGACTGGTGATAACTGTGATATTTGAGTTTGTGAAATTGTAGTGCAGGTAAGTGGAGCAAAGAGAGTTCAGATTGCAGACATTAAAAAGGAGAAAAGGGTGACAGCACAAGGCTGGGGAGGCGGCTCAGTGGTTAGGCGTGCTTCTCTTGCAGGGACTATAGTTTGGTTCACAGTACCCACATAGTGACTCACAACGCCTGTAACTCCAGCTACAGCTTCAGAGCATCCAATGCCCTCTCCTTGCCTCTGAAAGGCCCAGAACACAAGCACGTACACTCACTCAGATACGCAAATGTGTGTGTATTATATTCAACATATTCTAATATATTTATTGTAATATGTAATTAATATATTTAATATATAATTCAATTTTTAGTTTATTATTTATGTGTTATATACAATTTAATTTTATTATTCATATATATTTATGTAAATATAAATAAATTATATATAATAAAATTAAAATAATTCTCTGAGAGAAAAGAATAATGGGAACCAGTGAGATGGCTCAGCCAGTAAGAAGACTTGTTTGGAAGCTGGACAACCTGAGTTTCATCCCCATGTGGTGAAAGGCAAAAAATAACTCCCACAAGTTGTCCTCTGACTTCCATGAGTAAGCTGTGTCATGTGGCCCTGCCCCATGACAGACAGACAGACAGATAGATGACATAGAGGATAGACTGACAGTAGATGATAGATGATAGACAGGTCAATAAACAAATAGGTACATATGATTAAAAACCTTAAACTATGAAACAAGACAGAACAAGCACTTATTTGTGAGTGTGCTCAACCATGAATTGCACATAATTGAGCCACGGTTTCTGGAGTTTTAAGAAACAACAGCAGGATTACAATGTCTGTCCATGGACTCCACATTTGTTGATTTTAATGAATGAACTACTAAAAGTCCCATTCCGTTATTTCAGGGAGTTAAGACACTTCTCTGCTATGTATTTTAAGCAAGATTTGCAGATTCCACAGCTTCAGTGTGTGTGGGGCAAGGGGGCCGCAGAATTAAAAAGAGAAGCTGGTGAAGGCTACAGTTTACTGGCTCTCCAGGAAACTAATTGGAAGGTGCTGGAGTAAGTTTGCTGAAGGAATGTAAAACATTTGTATGAGTCTGGAACTTTCTGGTGGGAGGGCTGGAAGGATAGGAGCCACACCCACACTCAATTCATTCTCTTTGGTTTTCAGTGACTGCTCTGTTCAGTACTCAGATCAGACAGGATTTTGACAGTTATTTTTCCAGGGAAGTGTCCTTCAAATGCTCTAAACTAAGTTTTTGCATTCCCATCCACTCACCCCAATGATACTAACTGTTCTTGGAAGGATAATATTCAACAAATTCCATCCACTCTCTAAAGTCAGTTACAAACCACAGGCAAAGACTCGGGTGTTTGGGATAACCAGAAAGCATGAAAATGATGGTATACCTCCGAGCATTTTCTATACTCTCCACAACAATCAAAGTTTACTGTCCAATTGTTTCATTACTTCATTATTGTAATGGGTTTTGCCCCAGCAGTAGGCCTAGAGTTGAGGATTGATAGTTAAATCTTTCCATATGTCTGAATGGAAACCATTTACTCTGGTGATGGAGAAATGATTTATTCTTTGTTGTAAGTTAAAATCACTTTCATTTCTGAAGCTTTTCCCCATTGCTGTTCTTCACCTTGATGAATTTTTAAAGCTCAGATAGAGTGCTAGATAGCTTAATGGGTCATACTATGTGCCTTTGGTATGGTGCTAGATAACTTATGAGGTCATACTACTCACGCTTTCCATTTCCAGCTACAGTTTAAAATGTCACTAAGTCCATCAAGTTCTTGGCCACCCTAGGCCACATGTTCTGTCGTTGTTACTCTCAGCACCATTAGCCAACAGACCGCTTCTTACCCAAATGACAAAATCCAAAACTGAGCATCTGCATGATGCCATAAGGGGAAATTTTCACATTTCATATGACAGGCCAGTGAAAACACAAGCACACAAAAATATTGTACAAAATCACACTTAAGCTGTGCCTATAACATACATACAAAATATAAATGAACTCCATGCCCAGACTTTGGTCCCATCTCTGAAATATGCCAATTATTTTTAAAGAAAGAAAATCCAAAATTCATAGGGTTTCTGCTTTATGTTTGGCTAAAAGATAGAAGCCATTATCACAAAGGCTAGGCTGTCTTTCTCTTCCCTCTTTGTTCCTGTACTTGGCACAGTGATTTGCACATAGTAGGCCTCTGCCTGAGTGAGTTCATGTGATTCATGGAAATTTAGCATCATCTATTTCTCAAAGGGAAGGGATTATGAGATTTGATTTTTTTCCTGCTGTGGGAATTTCTGTCCCTTCTACCTATGTCAGGTATGATATGATCAAAAATTTCCAGTGACATCATTCATCATTTCACGGATAGTACCTCTAATTTGAATTTTGTTACTTTTGGAAGCATAGATAGACAGCTTCTCATTTTACCTGATAAAAATGTAGAATTTGTAGTGAGTATTATAATTTAGAAAAGAGAACACTTATATATTATGGCTATCATAAAACCTGACAATGCCACTTACTAACATCTTTCTCTGTCATCTATCACACCTGATCTTACTCCTTCCTTTCCTTCTTTCCTTGTGTGTATGCATGCTCACATGTGAGGGGGGCTCATGTGTGTGTTCAGGTGAGCTGGAGGCTGGGGTCAAGAGTCTTTCTCAACTTTTCTGCACCTTAGTCTTTGAGTCAGGGTCTCTCAGTTAATCTCAGAGCGCATCAATATACCTAGTTGGGCTAGCTTGTTTGTTCCTGATTCTGTTGCTTCTGTCTCTACAGTATTAATATTACAAGCAGGCCACCACACCTACCTGGCATATATACAGGTGCTAGACATCTGAACTTTGCTCTCATGCTTGTGTGGCAAGTGTCTTTTCAGCTGAGCCGTCTCTCCAGCCCCCCATCCCCCATTGTCCACCTTCCTTTCCTCTAGTGGGCTATACTTTTCTTGGCTAATCTGCCATTTTTCCTTTCCCACTTGACCTAGCATCTGAAGGCCCCAGGCACCAGTCACAATAATGTCTGGACCCACTTCTTCCCATCCTTGTATGTTTGTAATTGTCCAGAAGAACCCAATACAAACAAATGTCAAAAGACAATGCTGGACCATTGTCTGTTTCTCTGCTTTAACTTATAATCTCAGCAGCTGGAGAAGACTCTAGACCAACCACATACACGGAATGAAATTACTGGGACAAGTGCAGGTCACTAATCTCAACCATGTTTTTAAAGCTCTTCCACAGTCTCTATTAACGTGTTGCCACTGTCATTAACTGTCACTATTGGGTGATAATTGAATAACTTGTGCTGTTACCCATATCCATCTCCTTCTAGACTTTGTCTCCGCAGCAGGAGTGGCTTCCACTTTTTTCAAATCCTCCAACCCTTTTACTTTCAGAATCTCTTGCCATGCTGAGGAAGGTAAAGCCAGTGGCAGGAAACTCAATTTCCTGAACTTTCCGTGTCTGCACCCACCTCTGTCTTCCCTGTTCTCCCCCTACCCCCTTCTCTCCCCTTCCTTCTCAATTCTATGGATAAGCTCACGGGGCTTGTCTCAAGCTCCCTCCTGGCAGCCCTCAAGCCATCTGCTGGACTCAGTTTCTTGACAACTGGAGCTATGGGAGTCTTAGCACTGACTTTCTGCTCTCTTATTTCATTCCAGGTTTGGGGAGGGGTGATGAGGACTGAGAAATGGGGCGGGCAACCACATACTATTTTCTTCCATTTATTCAATTTCTCTTTCATTGACATTTTGCTCTAGCTTACCCACAGGACATCCTAAGCAGCAACTCTTATGGCCACACCTCTATGACCCACACTCTCCCATGGTGTTCCTAATATGACCACATCTTCTTAAGGATTCCATTGTGGATCTTCTCCTTCCTGGGTATCCATCATACCTGGCTCCCCTCCTGAATCAGCCTGAACCAAAGCTTTCAGTCAAGGATTCCCAGGGACTGCAGAGCAGTTCCAGGCCATGCTCCTGGCTAGTCACTGCCTAGGGCAAAGCCCTATTCTACCTGATCATGGCCAGATGCACTCATGACTCCCTCAAGCCCCAGGCCCTTCCTCCTGCAGTGCTGACCTGTCTGTTGTGCCCATTCACAACCGTTCCTTGGAGTCCATCCCACTCTTGCCTCTACCTGATGTGCTATGCTACTCTTAGTATCTTCTTGCCTTCTCCACTTCGTTGATTCTTGGCCCCAACAAGGAAGACTCAGCCCCAACAAGGAAGAGCAGGGTGCTTCCTTCCACAATTGCCTCTTTGATTGCAACTGGAAATCCTCAAAGACAGAAGCCACTGCTCAGCTTTAGACCCTGGGTCCAGGGCCATCATCATTCAAATATGATAAACTAAATTTGAGTCTTTGAATGAAGATAATAATTATTCAACTGTTTCAGATACAGAGCCTACCTTTTAGCTTAATAACAGCATGCAGACCCCTCACAAAAGGTGTTGGATAGTATTTTCACAGAGTAGCTGAAAACCCTAAAGAGGAAAACACTTTCAACAAAATATCAACTGGGTTAGAAAGAAGAAAAAAAGGAATTCAAATGAATCCATACTAGAAATGTATGGGACATTTAGCCTGATGCGCTCTAATTTCTAATTCAGCCAGGGTCTCCTGAAGCTTTTTAGTAAATAAAATCAATGCCTAGGGACTAAAGAAAGTACTCAGTCAGTAGAGTTTGGTACAAACATGAGGCTCTAAACTCCACCTCCCTGAACTTACACACAAAAAAGCCAGGTTTGTCAGGAAATATTGCAATTCCAGTGCTGGGATGGGTGGTGAAATGTGGCAAACTGGATAGAGATCCAGGTTCAATGGGAAATATTGTCTCAAAAACTAAGGTAGAGAGCCAATGGAGGAAGACAGCTGCTATTGACCTCTGACCTCCACCTGCACATCCCTAAAGCCCTATAACTAGTGAAATGCGTAATATGTATAATTATAAAGTATTCTTTAAATTAGAACTTGAGGGTAAGTTATTCCTCAACACCTTGCCTTTTGATCACTAGTTTTTCTACTGTCCCCATCACTCACTTGAAAGAGAATAAGAAGGGTGAATCTCGGTTCTCTCTTGTCTCTCCACAGACGATACATCGAGAGACATGGATCACAAAGAACCCTGAGTGTCAAGATGAAACAGCCACTTACTAACGTCAAGACAGAGACTCTATGACACATTCAGTGTGCTCATCAGCATTATTAATTATAAAAGGCAGGCTGCGGAATGGTATTGAAACTTTTTAGGGGCTGAGGGGAGATGTGCTTGTAGGAAACATCTAAAAGGATATAAAAGCAAACTGTTTTAAGGAATTCTGACAAGAGAGTTAATTGCTCTAAGGCTCACCATCTTTCTAAACTCCCTATCTAACCATCCTGCACTACTCACGCACTGTACAAAGCATTCTAAAAGTAATAACAGAGAAGAGACAATGGAATAGGTTGTATCCCACTTCAGGTTGCATCAGGTTTCCTCAGACTGGTCCCTGGAGGAAGCTCCCCATCATTCTAAGCCCTGGGTTCAGCCTTTCAGAGGGTCAAGAAGAAGAAGGCTCACATCCCCCACCCTCACCCATGCCTGTGTCACTAAAGGTCAGAGTAAAAGAGGCAGGAAGAGGCCTTCACTGGAAGTTTATCATGCTGGTTCCCTGGTCTCAGGCTGCCATCATCCTGAACTATGAGAAGTAAATTTCTCTTGCTGAAGCTACAAAACCCAATGGCAACCCAAGCAGATAAACCTAATACTCCTAACACATGGAAGAAATCTGGTCCTCAGTACCTTTGTATGTGTCCTCCTCTGTACTTGCCTTCCATTAATGTGGTCTCCTCTGAGTTAAGAGAAGGTGCTGCCCTCAGCTGCATTCTCTGGACTTTGCCTCAACAAAGCCTGAACCTTCACACACCCTTTCAGAGGAAGGGCTTTCTCTCTTCAATAAAGTGGTTCTGAAAGCACAGAGATTTGCATATACTCATAGTTGTATTTCTGTTGCTGGGATAAAATACCTGCCTTGCCAAAGCAGCTTAGAGGAGAGAAAGGTTTATATGGCTCAAGTCTCTTATGGCTGCAGTCCATCACTGTGGAAAAATCAGAGAAAGGAGCTCAAGATAAGTTACCACATTATATCTATAGCTGAGAAGCAAAGATCAAGGAATGCATACTTGTGCTCCACTCTCTTTCTCAACTCTCATGTGGTTCAGGATCCTACAGATGCCTACAGGATGGCACCTCTCACAGTGGGCAGAGCTTCCCTTCCCAATTAACTTAATGGAAAACCACCCCCAACCCTCTGTGCACAAACATGTCCGAAGACCCACCTGATCTACTAATTTCCCACTGAGATTCTCTTCCCAGGTGATTCTAGGTTGTGTCAGCATGGCAGTTAAAACTTACACTGTCTCATCTCCCCATTCACTCTCATTAAGTAGCTCAAACAGTATTCATCTTGAGTTTCATCCCTATTATTCCTCATGCTTGGTCACACTCTTTTAACACCCGTTAACTGAGCTAATTGTTTCTCTTTCTTTTCCAAGGAAAACATGTACGGGACAAAGAGTCCTCATGCACAGAACATAAAAATCCACACACTCCGATCCATCACTTCCTTAAGAAGAGTGCCCTTCCATTCCAGACAACTCCAGTACTCACAGTGACCTCTGTAAAAATTTTAAATTAAATTAAATTTTATGTGTATGGATGTTTTGCATGCATGTGTGTCTATGCACCATGTGTGTGCCTGGTACCTGCAGAGGTCAGAGGGCAATGTTGGGTACCCTGGGACTGAAGTTACAGATGGTTGTGAACTATCATGTGTGTGCTGAGAATCTACCCTGGACTTTTCTAGAAGAGCAAGCAGTGTTCTTAAGCACTAAGCAATGTCTCTGGCCTGTTTTTATTCCAAGTTCACATCTTATTTGGTCCTTACCCTCTTTCACCTCTCCAAAATGTTTAACAATGCTGAACTTGGCCTAAGTTTCCTCTGGTTATTTGACACCATCACTAAATTTATCTGAAGCCCCCTAACTTTGTGGTTTTGTCCTAACTCCTTACTCTTCTGATTTCGTCTCGCTGAACTGCTTTAACCAATAGATTCTATCCTTGCTCCTTGAAGCATCTGCAAGCAAAAAGAGTCCACCACCCAACACCTTGGAGAGGAAAGAAATCCTTATTTCTTTCTTCCACCTCAATCTGTTCAACTTCACTTATTTTTGTATGTATGCCTATTTTCCCATATAAAATTTGGTTTCAACGTGGAGTTGATGAATTAAACACCCATCGCTGATTATCATAAACATACAAGGGGTCAGGACATAGGTCTCTGCTTTGAATTCACAGTAGGCGGTACCCCTCAGATGTCAGCTTTCTTACACCTAACTGAGAAGCAGGAGCACCCTTCTTGTCTACTTCACAGGCTGCTGGAAGGTAGAATGAGAAATTCCACATAAGTCCTGGCTTTGATGTCACTACTGAAAAATGGCCCCAGGACTTCCTCTACATCAGTCAATACATGCCCCTGTCATGGTCATGCTGTTGGGAATAAGACATGAATGAGGAGCTGGGGGATGGGGGAGAGATAAGGGGAGGACAAAAGGAAGGGGCAGAGGAAGGGGTGAGGAACAGGCTTGGTTATCCTGGGCAGTGATGTCTCTGAGTCCGCTGCTGCTGGTACAACAGCTCTAGCCTCCTACATTCTACCCTTTATAGGACAGTGCAGTTCATATCCATTCTGGGTTGCCTGTCACAGCACTCAAGATCCTCAAGAGCTGCCCTTGGCATATAGATAGTAGCTGGATAAAAAGAATCAAACTGTGAGGAAATCTTTAATTGTACCATTTAACTTATAAAAATAAAACAAAACAAACAACAACAAAAACAACCAACCAACCAAACAAACAAACAAACAAAATGATAAGATAGACACACTCTAGAAGATCAAGAGAATAAGAAAACCCGGAAAATGCCATCACTACCTAGAAATGAGAGGATTGTGGTTAATCCCTCGGTAATTTCCTTCTACTTTTTCTCATTGGTTTATAATGGAAATTGAAGTGTTAGCTGTTGTCTGACCTTTTCCCCCACTGGACATTGTAGCACAGGCAATTTTACAAGAGAGCTTTCAACTATTGACCTTTTGCTACTTGCAACAAAGAAATTCTTCAAGAATGTCAGAAATACCACATGCTTGTTTCAGGAAGCAGCGTCATAAGAAGCTATGTGGCATACTTGTCTTAAGAACCAGAAAGTTCTGAAAGCCGTAGGACTGTCTTGATTCTCAGATGCAGGAGATCAGAACAACTCTGGAGGCAGGCTTGCACAATGGCAGGGAAGGGCCACCCTAGGACAACTGGGACAGAAAACCTCCTGCTTAAAGCTCCTCTTTAGAGCATTCTGTATTCTAGGTCCCAGAGATCTCTCGTTATGTGCACTCTTTGTGCAGCCTCCATCTTCCATGCTTTCTTTTCTCTGGCCTTGTCCCACCCCACTCCTACCCACTTTGCTATGGTTTGGACTGAAAGGTCTATGTGTTAAAGAGTTGGTACCCGCAGGTTGGCACTATTAGGGGGTGGTGAAAACATTAAGATGTAGGACAGAGTAGGAAGTCACCAGGTCACTGGAGATGCTCTTGAGGGACACTGTGGGGCCCTCTCTCCCTCCTCTGCCTCTCTCTCTTTTCCCTCTTTCTATGTGACAAGTGATTTTTCCCTGCCATGGGTTCTGACTATTTGTACCATACTGTCACATTCAAAGCAACAAGGCCAACTAACCAGGACTAACATCCATAAAGCTCTGAAATCAAGTGAAGCTTTCTCTATGTCAGTCAGTTATCACAGGTATCTGTTAGAGTAACAGAAATCCAAACAATGTAATCCTCTCCAGGAGCCTTTAGCCAAGCTCTGAAGTATCTATCTGAAGTGCGCAGGGAGGAGCAGGGGTGCTGGACTCCCTCATATCAGGTGAAGAGGCGTTCTTAAACACTAGCTTAGAACTTGCATTTCTCTGGAACTCTTACTGTCTGCCATTCTCCAGGTACATTGAGTATCTTAGGTGGCCTAAAGATGTCCTCATCATAGAATAAGTGTCCATCCCACAAGGCTTGGTCAAACCACATGGGGTGTAAGGTGTGTGTGTTGTCTTATGTCAACTTGACTCACAAACTAGAGATGCCTGAAAGGAAGGAACCCTCTATGAGAAAATACCTCCGTAAGATCTGGCTGTAAGGCATTGTCTCCATTAGTGATCAAATGTACAAGGCCCAGCCCACTGTGGGTAGGGTCATCCCTGAGCTAGTAGTCCTGGGTTCTATAAGAAAGCAGGCTGAATAAGCCTTGGGGAACAAGTCAGTAAGCAGCACCCCTCTATGGTCTCTGCATTAGCTCCTGCCTTCAGGTTCCTGCCCTGTTTGAGTTCCTGCCCTGATTTCCTCCAATGATGAACTATGGTCTAGAAGTGTAAGCTGATTATACCCTTTCTTCCCCTACTTGATTTTTGGTCATGTTTTTGTGCAGTAATAACCCTACCTAAGACAATATGGCTGCTATGTGGGGCCTTTTTCATTCTAACATTCCTTGAGCATAGGGATAACACCCATTGTACCACTCTTCACAATCTTCTGTATCATCTGGAAGCATCTCAGAATGCAGGTGAGCATGTGGCTGGTTCAGGGCAAGTAGAATTACTTAGATGGAGATAGTGTGGTGGCCTGCCATCATCATGCCACACAATGCAGGTGTCTACAAATGCAGACATGAAGACATCTAGTTTGAGCATGCTGGACAATGACCTGAGTCTAGGACCCTGAGGATGTGGCCACTAAAGGGTGGAACTAGAAGCTATAAGCTTATAAACTTTGGACAGAAGAGTTCTTCTTTGCTTCTTTTTCTGGGTCATAATATTTAGTTGGGTTTTGAATTTCCACATCCTCTTCTGAGCAAGAGGAATGGGTCAGCCTTTCATCCTTCCCTGGCATTCTTTGAAATGGTTTATTCAGGTCACCAGTGACCTCATTGCTGCAAAGTGTATGGCTGGCTCCCTGCACCTTTCTCCCCACTTCAGCTGCTACAGTGTGCTTCCTCTCCTTTGCTTCTGCAGTTCAACATACTCCTGGCCTTTCCTTTCTTGCTGATGGTTCTGTCCCCCCTCTGCTGAATGAGGTCTTCCTTCTCATCCCACCCTGGAGGTGATCTAGGATCAATCACTCTCTCCCCGTGCTGACTCTCAGAGATATCATCACCAGGGTTATAGAAAATAGCACTTTGCTGACAGTTTCCTGGGTACTTCCTTCCGTGACTTTCTTCTAAATCCTGGGTTCACACATCGAAGGCCTGTTTAAGAGCCAAGATGACTAACTCAGACTTCTTGTGAACCTGTCTTTCTCCCACATTTATAGCCTCAGCAAACAGCACATACTGAAATGCTGATGGCCCTCAGATGTTCAGGCTTACATCCTTGGCTCCACCTCTTTAAATTTGATCAATTTATTTATTTATTTATTTATTTATTTATTTATTTATTTATTTATCTTCTACAACTTGGATTATCAACAAACTTTTGGTTCCATTGTCAGTAAAAACCTCTCCCACTGCTGATCTGAGCTCCCATCCTTTCCCTTCTGGACTGTGACAGCCACCTCCCACTTCCTGGAATAGCTCTTGAGGGATACCTGTGTATCTCTGACATGGAGCTACCACATAGAAGCCAGTGGCTTTCCGTTCACATTCAAGATCATGCTCACTGGTGGCTTCCAGCTCCTCTAGGGCTGCGGTACCCAGAGCAAAGCCATGCTAAGCAGGACCTGTTTCCTGGTACCCCTCTTCCACTTGTCTCCCAGCTAAAGGATACTAGCCTACACATGAAGAGAGATAGCACCCATGACTCTCTCAGATGGCCTATTGTACCAAGAACTGTTGCTAGGAAAAGGCTGTCCAGATAGTGTCTTTAATTTGTACAGAACACATAAAGTAACTTTCCTCTGATCATAAAAATCTTGAATAATATGGAAATCCTGAGAAGTAGCAAGAAATAAAAAACAAACAAACAACAACAACAAAAACAAGTGTCAAATCCCAAAGACGACCACTAGTCTCCTTACTATTTTGGGTTAATTTTGTATCATTGTTTTACATAGTAATGACTTTTGAAAAATTGTTGGTTATTACACTTTCTTATATACCTTAAAGGTTTTCCCAGGAAATCTCAATTATTCATACAATTGTGTGTATGTATGTGCCATACATTTGTCCTGTCCTCTCGTGTTGATACTTTGGGTTACTTCTATGTTATGATAGCTTATAACCATAATAACTAGGACCAAGTGTATCAACATTTCCTTTGTTCAGGGTGTTTCCCAAAATGAAAATAGTGGATCAAAAGTCAATAAATGGTTTTCCAGAAGGTTTTACTTCAAACCTTGCCAGGCAATCTAGCTCCAACCCTTATTTTCAGATTGGTCACAGTAAACACTGCTGGCATGTGCTGAAGGTACGAGCTCCGAAGTGGTGCCAGAGGTGTACAGACACGCAAGTGAGCGCAAGGCTTGAATTCCAGAACACTGGAGAGGAGGTTAGTCTTCCAGTTTCTTCATCCCAGTGTCTCAATAGAAATCTCCCTCCTACCTGTTCTCTCCACTGCCCTCTTCTCCTGTCCCCTGCTTGCCTCTGCCCTGCTCTCCTCTCAGCAGATCCCTTCTCCCTTCCTCTTGCATGCTCCCAGACTGATATCTCCATTCCCGCTGCCATCCAGTCCTCTACCGTCAGCAGCTTTGGACAGAGATAATGATGATGCTCAGCCCATGCTCTACAGCTAGGGCACAGCTTCTTTCACCCCAGGATGCTTCTTGATCACCTGGGGATATTGTTACAGTACATATTGCTATCCTTCAGGATAAATTAATTATCTTCAAACTGCTTTATTCTCCCTGAAAAATAATATCATCCAGTGTAAGGGCAGGAAATTATCTAACTCCATTGAACTACGCGAACTCAACCCTGAATTCCATTGACTAAGTCAAGCCATAATTGTGACTGAGAGGGGATAATACAACATAGCAGAGCAATGATGTATGTGCACACATTTGTGTGTGTGTGTGTGTGTGTGTGTGTGTGTACATCTCTGTATTTGTGTGTCTGAATGTCTGTGTTTTCATGTTTTTCTCACCTACATATCATCCTCAAACAAATGTCCACTTGCTGAAAGCACTGTGAAAACTGATCTCAGTGGGCTCTAAAGAAAAGCCTTAGATGTGGAAAGCTGCCACTCTGCCCTCTTCTTACAGTCAGGGCCTTTCTAACCAGCTCAACATCCCTTTTGAAATGGATCACACACACACACACACACACACACACACACACACACACACACACATACACACACACACACACAAAGCAGTGGTGGCAATTTACCACACAACGCCACCCTGGGAAGCTTACAACTAGAGCCATAGTTCATTCAAACTCTGAAAGTAGTAGTTCAAATGCCAAAATTATTACCCCAGCAATTGTGTTTGTTCGTTCTCCCTGATGGCCCCTGCAGGACTTCCACACAACTAAAACATTTGTTTTGGACTCGGTCTGCTATCCACACGGCAGACAGAGGAGGAGTTAAACTTAAGACACTCACCTTTACAAGAACAGGTTCTCTATAAAAATTCCATCTTTGTGTAGTTCCTTATAAATTTTATACCACTTCTTAGAGCATAGGCTTGAGCCGCGCAGCCCATAAAATGCCTTATGTTGCATGGAGACATGTTTTGGAAACCAAGAGGGCAAGTTCTTTATTATTATCTCTGTAATTGTGGATTTAAGTTTCTAATGATCACAGATGGCAATAAACACGAATAATGTTCAAGGAAGGGGGCAGGGATCTTTCCTAACTGCAGGGCAGATGTTGACAAAGATCGTTATAAGCAGTTCTCCAGACAAGACACATGTACTTCCCGCCGCCTAAAAGATGGAATCTATGTGTGGTGTAGGCTATAGTAAATCTAAGTTTATACCTGCAGACCCATAATGGCCTTTTTTAAATTATTGTTTCTTTTATGAATGGAGATAGGTTTATTCCCTGCGTCGGGTAGGGAGAGAATGGGGGGTATTGAATTGGGGGTTTGACCTTCATCATGGAAAGTTTTATGAAGAGAGCCCATAAATATTTGTATGGAGAAACACCATAGAGCCGGCACATTCCCAAATTCGCAGAGTTAGAGACTATATTCCCAAGCACATTCAGTTGAAAGTCATAATCCAAGAATGAAAGATGCTGGATACATTCTGGCTTATGCTTGACTCAAGGCTACAGAGCATGCATTTGAAAGTTTAGCATAGCAGGAACTCTTTGGGGCATCTTTTGACTGTGTCAAAGATGGCCGACAGAAACATTTCTGGGCATGAACAGATTTCATCACTATTTCGCAGAAGGAAAAGACAAGATGCTTTCGAGGTGTCTTAATATTAGTTTTCTCCTAAAGTTGCCTGTTTCACTAAGGGGCTCAACAAGTTCCTCTTAGGAAGGATTCATGCATATTCACCATTGTCAACCCTGTAACGGTACTGAAATAACCTGCCAATGTTGGATACAATGAATCTTCTTATAGGCAGGATAATAAAAACTTACAGGTTTTTTTGTATGTGCATGAATGTGCATGTGTTTATGTGCCCATATGTATGTGGGTGCCCACAGGGACCAGCAGGTGTTCTATAGTTAAAGTCGTGAACTCTCTCACGAGGCTGCTAGGAACTGAACTTGAGTCCTCTGCAAGAGTAGTAAGCACTTTTAATGGCTAAGCCATCTCTGTAGCCTATAATGAAGATCTTTTTAAAATTAAGATTAATGTTTTAAAAATAAAAGCATTAAATTTTCTGAAGGAACCGAAATACTTGTTTTTTTTAAACAATTATTTAATTTACAAAAATAATACAGCGTACTGGGGAGATCGTTCAGCCACTAAGAGCAGGCATTGCTCTCACAGAGCATCTGAGTTTGATTCCTAACTCACAACTGTCTATAACCTCAACTCCAGGGGATCTGATATCTCTGGTCTCTTTGGGTGCTCTGACACACGGCGTTAACATACACACATATACATACTTGTAAATAAATAAAGAAATTTGAAAATAATAGCAGGCACTGTTACCTGTTAATTTGTATTTCATTTCTCTTCACCGTGAGATTGATAACCCCCTAGACTTTGAGAGGGTCTACTCTTCTTAACAGAAAAAAATACCCTTATTCTTAACAAAGGGAAACACTTAGTGACAACAGAAAATGGAACAAAGGCAGGAAAATGAAGAAGCAAGTGGAGCCTGTCACAGACACATGTCCCTTAAGGAGCAGCTTTTGTAGCTTATAAATACAGGGCAGGAAGAAAGATGACTTAAACGCTTCCATCTCTGACTGTTACAAAAACATCTTTCAAGACTTAGATATTTTTTTATCTTTTAAATAAATATTTTGTCCTAAATTTGAAATGTTAAAGATAAATGTTAGAAGCTTACTGACTTAGCCAGTTTTTATCATGGCTCTAGAAACCTGAGAACAAACTCTTCCCTTGATCTATTACAAGAAACTGGCCATGTCCCAGAGTCTAGACAATGGCTTTTCATCTTTTCTCCTCAGAGTGTTCCATTCAATAGAAAGAATAGTTATTCGTTACTTTTTCTTTCATAAGCCTTCCTGGATCTGCTGAGAGTCCGGTACAAGGATTGTTAACTTCAAATAGCTCTACATAGCCTTGACCTACATTGGGGTAAAAACTATAAACCACACAGATACCTACAGTTTCAGGAAACAAAGATCATCTATAACACCTGATGGGCTATTGATCTTTATAGAGTCTAAACAAAGGACTTGCATTCTTCATGAGCTTTTGAGCCTTTTGGAGTTGCTAAGCACCTCTGCCTGGACCCCTCCTTACCTAGCCCATAAGGCTTAGCAAAACCACCAAAGAAGAAAACACAGACCAGTGAAGCACATGTACAGCCCTATGGGGTCAGAGTGGCGGTTTCAACATGGGGATGGTCCCTTCACCTGAGAACTTTGGGAAGGAGACTTTCAGAGTGTCCCTAACCCGAACTTCAGATTGACACACAAGTGCTCACTGACTGCTGGTCACAGATAGCAGTGCAGTTTTGGAGAGCAGCATGGACAGCCTGCCTTGAAGAGAGACCACAGACAGGTCAAAGCCCTCTGAGCCTCGGCCTAGAGCCCCCTGAAGCAGCAGCACCTTTCAGCAAACCCACAGTGTCTTTGCACATGACTCCTTCCTGGAAACACATATATGCTCCCTTCTCTCATAATTTCTGTCTGTTACCTCTGTTTTATTACCTTCCCATCATCCTATCCTATTACTTCAGTTTTCTCTGTGCTCATAAATAGTTCTGCTAATAGAGAACATTTGAAGGCAAAGGGCGATTCTCCATCCTCCTCCCCCTATGCATTTCATCATGAACCCAAATGTCACTTTCCTACTGAACCACGATCCATGATTACACCATATTATCATCTAATATTTGTGTCCAGAATTTACCAGTTGACCATCTGTCTGTCCTGGGTTGTACTGTGTCTCCCAAAATTTGCATGTAACATCTTTTCCCCTACTAGTTGAGAAAATGACTGTATGAATATAGGTTTTTTAAAGAGGGACTCCACTGAAATGGTCATTAGGGTACCCTAGTCCAATGTAAGTGCTGTCCTTATAGGGAGACATTACTATAGAGAGAATCTCTTATAAACATCACTTGTCAATAAAAAAGTATGTAGCCAATGACCTGAGGCAGAAGATAGGAGGTAGAACATCTGACAAGGATAGAGGAAATTCTGGGAAATAGTCAGAGGCATGAGAGAATCAAGCAGAAACTCGGAGGATAAAGTAAGGAGATTTTCACCTGAAATTCCGAGGAGGAGATGGGCAGAAACCAGCTAGTAGCTGAATCCAGGATAGAAGCAAGGAGAGATTTGCCCCAGGAACTTTGAAGATGTGGATGTAAGAAGACAAGGAGAGGAAACCAACCATATAGCTGAACCCAGGTTAGAATAAAAGGACAGTAAGTTAAGAACAACTCGGAGAACAAGCCGAAGATTATGGCTTAAGCACCTAGTAAGCGATTAGTCTCAGAGTTGCTATTTCTGGGAATTAAGTAGTTGGGAGGAAAACTGGATGATATTTTACACATTAGAACACTGAGAAAAGACTACTGGAAGATGGGGAAAAAGACAAGAGCTAAGTTAAGCAGAGCGATGTACAAAGAAACAGACTCTGTCAGCAATGTTTCTTAGAGTTCCAGCCTTCTGAAATGTGAGAAGGAAATTTCGATTGTTTCTGCCATCCTCCCTCTGGTCCTTTTTTGTGATGGCTCTAGTGAACCAATAGCAAACTGGAGGTGGTACTTTACAGGTATGGGGTGAAAGTTTTGGTCTGAGATTTAGTCCAAGATCATCTATTACATTAGTTTTTATGAAAAAAAATCCACAGGCTTTATTTCATTCCAGTTGGGTTTTGATAGCAATAAAATATCTGCCACATCTTAAATTACTGGTAAGAGCCAGAGATTGTGGGTGGGGAGGTAGGGGAGCCAACAAGAGACTGTTTTCACAATCCTGAAAGTAAGTCCCTTTGACGTAATACCATCACAGTGACAATGGGGGTAACCTACATACATTTATACTGCCAACCCCAGTAAGCTGGAAGCAACAAGACCCTCCTTTTATGGATGGGGAGCTTTTCCAGAGCTTCCCTTTACCGCTTGCCCATAGACAGCACAGGCCTGCACACACACATGCTTTCCCTCCTCCAATGTTCATGAAAGAAATGCATTTTTCCCACTACCTAGGGAGGTCCCTGTCTCAGAAGCTGGTCCTTTTCTGCCTACTATCTGTGATGGCTCAAATGACCCTTTCACCTCAGAGAACCCTCTGTCTTGTGAATGTTGACTTACACACTTCATATTTGAAGTCCTGCCTTGGTGTAAGGTACCCAGAAGAGAGTTCCCTTTTCCTGGGCTTTGGCATTCTCATTAGAAACCAGCTATTCCTGGCTGCCACCATGGAAACGAAGCCAATGGTTGACAGCAAGCAAAAGCAGTACAAAAATACAAATAAATGGATGTGTCAGTGGGCAGGACATTTTTGGTAACTGCCATCTTATTCTTTAACCTATACAGGGATCCTAAATTGTGTTTGAAGTTACCATGAGGAATGGACCATTCTGCCTGTTGGCCGCATGACAGTTGTACACAATTTTCATTTACACTGTAAAGTTGCCACAGACAACAACCACACTGTGGTACCATGAGGTGGATAAGACTTCTATGAAGAGGTTTTTCTTCTGTGAAGTAGTCTTTAAGACTGTGTGTTCATGAGGAGTCGGGAGATAGGCATATGATTAAATGCTTTCATTTATCGTAATGGAGGGCCATGCATGGAGCTCACATTGAGTTAGATCCATTGAGCTGGCAAAATGACTAACAAGGGCTACCTAAGAAAAGACAGGTTCACATGGCTCACAGGTTGAGGATAGAGTCCATTACAAGAGGAAAACCATGATGTCGTGAGGGTGAAGTGCCTGGTCACGTTGCAACCACAGTCAGGAAGCAGAAAGATATGAATAGTCAGCTCCCTCTCTGTTTTATTTAGTTCTAAACAACCCAGGGTATGGTACAGCCACATCTGTAATGGGTCTTCCTATCTCAATAAATTTAATGTGGGAACATGCTTACAGGTTTGCCCAAGGATTCATTTCCATGGTGACTCTAAATCCTTCCACATTGGCAATGAAGATTCACGTCTCTCATGGTCCTGTGTACTTTAGAAACTAATTTGCTCTCCACAATAATACTAAGTGTACATTGTAAAGCAATGAAGTGAGATCCAGGCATCGGGATGAGAGATCAGAAGATTCTTGGCGGGGCTGGGGACAGGAGGGAGAGATGGGCAAAGTCAGAGAGTGTTTGAGTCAAGACCTGAGCATCTGCCGTATGCCAGGAACATATAGGGGGCTTTGATGGGGCAGGATTGGAAGGAAGCTCTGGAAGAAAAGGCTGGGTCTCTTCCTAGGGATTGAGATCCAAGTGAGACATTTGTGAAAAATTCTATAGATACTAGTGGGCACGGGGGATACATGGCCTTTCAGAGGAAAACCGCTGAGGTTGGCTTTGTCCATCCACTTCAACAGCTGGGGTGGTTTGTGCTGACTTTGCTCAGCTTAGTGACAAGGTTAAGATGCAAGTTTAAAAATCTGCTTTTGTCTTTGAATCAATGCCTTTCTGTTGATACAAACATCCCTCCTTCTCTCTCACACACACACACACACAAACACACTCAAACAGGCACACGCATAGACATAATCACATAGACACAAAGACAGACACAGACACACACACAGACACAAAGAGACACATACATCGACACACACAGAGACATACATAGACACACACATGGACACACACAGAGGCACAATAGTCACACACAATCATACATAGAGACAAATACTGGCACACACAGATGCATACACAGATGCACACACAGAGACAAACACAGGTACACACAAACAGACACACATAGACATAGACACACATAGCCAGATACATAGACTTACAATACACAGACACACACAGAAATAGACACAGACACATATAGACACAAATGGACATGCACAGAGACACATAATCATACACAGACAGACATAAACACACACAGAAATAAAGACAGACACACAGAGAGATAAAGACAGACACACAGACACATACATACCCAGATACACACACACACACACACACACACACACACACACACACACACACACACACACACACACACACCACTAACACCCC
Organism: Rattus norvegicus; assembly: GCF_021556685.1. Lineage (NCBI taxonomy): Eukaryota > Metazoa > Chordata > Mammalia > Rodentia > Muridae > Rattus > Rattus norvegicus. The sequence goes on along the minus strand of NC_141534.1, from coordinate 42,247,622 downwards.
AAACCAAACTGGACAGGACAGGAAACTGCTCACCTCCCAGGCAAAGCGAGTCAGGAGACAGGCAGGCAGGGCTGGAGAGTAAGCCAGAGGTAACAGATGCACACCCAAACAGGAAAGGCCTGGGGTGGTTCTGGCTTCATAGAACTGCCTCTTCTCAAGTGGAATGAGGGCCACACTCCAGGTGACAAGTGAAGATAATCAACTGCTGCTGCTCCTCCCCCTTCCTGGCCTCCTCCTCCTTCCCCCTTCCCTTCTCCTTCCCCTCCCCCTTCCCCATCCTTCTCTATTCTCTTCTTCCTCCTTCCTGCTTCCCCTTCCTTTCTCTTCTTCCTCTCCTTCCCTCTTTCTCCACCCTTTGCTTACTTGTTTTAAGCCTGTTCTTTGACAGTTTTGTACACATATAATAGAACTTTCTCTTTACTGTTTACCCTGTCAGTTCCACCCCCTCCCTATGGCTCCTTTCTCCATTTGTGTCATTTGGTTTTGTTTTTTGACCCTCCGACTTTAATCATGACACCTTTGGAACTGTCTCTTGCAGCTTGATGGGTTCAGTACTGTTTGGTATACAACTGGAGGCAAAGCCTCTCCCTACTTGGAATCTACTCATTGATGATAATTCAGAGTGTGAACAGCAGAGTTCAGGAGGGGGCTTAAGAGCCCCTCCACATCAGTGATTAGCTGTTGACAGGCTCAGTTTGGTGCAGGCCCAGTGCTGGCAAGTAAAGCTGCTATGATGTCATGTTTGCAATGGCTGCCATGGCCAGGAGGCTCTTGATGTTGAGACACTGTTTGTCAGCTTACTTCTCTTCTTCCCAGATCATCATGGGAAAATGTGGTAGACAAGCTAGACACACGCCAAGCATGCAATATTTGTTAGGCATGTGATGAACATCCACCTTCCATCGACGAAGAGGCAGGCAATGGAGGAACTCAACTATCCAGCACTCTGTAATCCTACTTACAAATGGGACTGCCATAGGGCCTCACTACACAGCTCTCCAAAGCTGTCAGGTGATCTGTCAAGGTTGTTTAACTTGGAAAACAGAACAAAAGGCCTCCCCTTTTGTTTTTCTTTTTTTGTCTGCTCCTGTGGGGGCATAAAGGACGATGGCATGGGATGGATCTGACGTCTGAATTATCTGAGGAGCGACACTGCAGTAAGGTCAGGGTCAAGAAAAGCGAAACTGTGAGAATGTGTTCTGACACAGGATGCCTCACACAAATAACAGACACAGTCTCTGAAAGGTGCTTGCTCATTTCCCACAGGAAAAATAAAGATGTTAATTAATAATCCGTGTCGACTGGACACAAAGAGAACAATACTGGCAACCAGGCTTTCCTCTTTGAGAGAATCAGGTGCGCCTCTAAAATTCCCCCTTTGTTTCCTATCCCATAAAAGGTCCTAGCACAGGCTGGGGCACTGAAGTGTGTGCATGTGTGAGTCCCTTGAATTTATGTCTTATTTCAGTCTAAAGGAAGAGAATCCAGTTTCCTGTCAGGGTGAGCACCTGCAGCATGAGTGACCAGGGACTGTAGAGAAAGAGTGTTCCTCACAGCACATGCCTTAAGTGAAGATCTTCCTGAAGGGAAACTAGTTGAGAGGGACTAAGGGACAGATCAGAGAGTCCCACACCCATTTTATGAGAAGGGGAAGCCAGGAATGCTTATGGTCTATGTGGTAGTGGGCCCTAGGATCGAGCCCTCACTTGTCTCAAAGTGGCAGTACAGCAGAGGAATCTTGGGGTACTGCTCCGTGGGCCTGAAAAGCTTTGGTTTTGAAGATTAACCCATGTGGGTGAACAGTGGACAGAGGACTCACTAAGTCACCCATATGTCGAGCACAGCTTGGCATCTCTCCTCATTTGCATCTTTTGTACATTTCGAAAACAAGCCTGTCACTAGGAATGTCTCCCTTGGGGGTTGGTGGGTAGTATAACATACAGACTGGTTATTCTTTACCTCTGGGCTGAAGCGGACATTCATTCCCACGTCTGGAATGGAACCTAGAGCGATGCTCCTGCGGTGGTCGGCTTTTATCAAGATGTGTTCCTCTGACCAATGCCCAGTTTCTGGCCATGTGATAATCTCACTAGCCTGTTCACTCCCAAATAATCTGAAACTTTGCCTGGCTTGTGCAAACAGATCCGAGAGGAAGCCGGAACTGTAGACAGGAAGTTGTATTGAGGCAGGTAGTGAGGGCTGGAGATGGAAATGTGAGCTAGATTCAAATATGCTTCTGCCATCAGCCACGTGAAGTCAACCACAGTCACATGGCAGAATGGGATGCCACATAGCAAGACATTGTGAATCAGATCATGACATGTTCTTCAGACAAGATGTCACAAGAACAGAAATGGGCACCAAAGTAAAGAAAAGCATCCGAAATTAGTCTCTGAATTGCTTGGTTTGGGTCCCTGCTCTCTCTCTCTCTCTCTCTCTCTCTCTCTCTCTCTCTCTCTCTCTCTCTCTCTCTCTCTCACACACACACACACACACACACACAGAGGCACACACACAGGCATGCACAGATACAATATCTGAGGTCTGAGGTTAGGTAGGTTAGTATGATCTCGTTTTTCAGCAGGAAGCTGATGTTCCAAGAGATTGTCATGCTCTTCTGATTCCAGAAGAATGTCATTATGGGCCATTCTGGAGCAAGGCCTCTGGGTAAGCCAAAGGCACCAGTTACCTCCACCATTATCATTCATAACTGGAATCAATGTGTGAGGATTGCTTACTAGGCACTGGCTGCACCTTGCAGGTTTTGACTCCATTATTTTTCCTAGCGCCTCTTTAAACTCATTACTGCAAATTGGAATTCCTCATCTGACATGCTTAGACCAGAACTGCTTGAGATTTGGAAGCTTTTTTTCACTGCTGCTGTTTGGATTTTGGATTTTGCATGGCATGACTCCTAATAGCTGAGTACCCCTAATCTGAAACTATGAAATCCTAAATCTCAAGTGCTCCAAAATCAGAAATACTTTGAGCATCGTTACAGGTCAATTATATTTGGAGTTCAGAATTATTAAATTCATTTTAAAATTAAAAAACCAAGGGACCAAAAGTGACAAAGGCATTAGAAATCCAATCCACAGGGTCTGGGGATTTTCCTGTTTTGGCAGGAGCAGAATGAATGAGTTGTTGACCACCTTACACACCAACAGATGAGGTTCAGCATCGATGAGATGGTGGGATTGGTAAATCTAGGAACTTTCTTTCCTAATCATCGTTGGTTCTGTTTTGGTTTTATGAAGACACGGTCTCACTGTGCAGCCTTGGCTAGCCTGGAGCTCACTATGTAGATCAGGCTGGGCTCATATTCACAGAGATCCACCTTCTAAGTGCTAGGACTAAAGGCATATACCATCATGGTGGGCTTTCTTTTCCCCAATCTTCACTCCTCTCTCCACTCTCCACTGCCCTGATCATTTCTGTAAACAACTGGTCTTCTGCAGAACATAAGCCCCACAGGGTGAGGTCTCAGTTTCAGTCAGCCCTACACCCCAGGAACCCAGCACAAAGAATGGATCAACAGAAATAAGAAGGTATATGACAATTTAATGAATGAAAATGTGCATCTGTCTCTATTGATTGAGCCCTGGAATAAACAAGAAAAGCCCATAGGGAAGCCAAGGAGAAAAAGAGATGGCCACTTCATAAATGATCAAAAGTCACCTGTACAGTATCCACACCTCTGGTGCCATTGATGTGGGACACTAAGGCAGGGAGATTGTGAGTTCAATGGCACCATAATCTGGCACATAGCCAGATTATCTTAAAAAAATAGAACAAACAAATAACAACACATGAGATAGGATACATATTTGGTTTACCCCCCCCTTAGGTTAAGAAGGACTGGGCAAGCACAGTGGTCACTAAGGGGATGATAGTATTGATGCAGAACCCTTCCACTCCCGCACAAATCCTGGAGGAGCACTGGGGATAGAGACAAAGGACAGCCCAGCTGACTGCAACAAGCTCTTATCCAGATCTGTTTTAAACGTGATCAGGAGTCACAGAACTGAACCACTTCTTTTTTTGCTAGGCTAAGATTGCCACAAATGTCTGGCACCTGACTAGGGCCAGTCAAAGACCTGAATGAGCACAGGTCTGCATCCTCCCATGATTTCTTCATGTCCCAGCAGGCAACAGGGTAAACAACAACACAGATTAAACATAAACAATGCAGTATATGCAGCTGCTACACTGAAGAAATCAAACACTACACTGGACACTATGATCTGATTCAAAATAGCCTCCCTGTCTCACTTTTGCCATATTTTATTTTTTGAGATGGAGGTCCAATGTACTCAAGGATAGGATTGAACTCATTGTACAACAGAGGAGGACTTTGAACTTCTGGCCCTACTGCATCTACCTCCTGAGTGCTAAGATTACAGGTATGCGCCACTCTACCTGATTCATACCACGCTGGGAATGGAACCCAGAGCCCTGTGCTTAGTTGACAAACACTCTACCAACTAAGCTATGTCCCCAGCTCCTTGTCCTACTCATTAATATAAAAGAAAATATAAAACAGTGTTTATGTTGAAATTACATTCACTTATTTATATCAAATCAGAATATAAGCTGAATAAGCATCAATAGAAATAGCCATAAAATCACTCCCTTTTCATTATTATTTCAAAATTGCATTCCATGTCATTGTAGTTTACAGTATGTCTCCTGTGTACAACCACCCTCCAGACACGCCACATCACAGAAAGAGACCCTGCTCCTAACGCCTGCTGTACCCTGCATCCACTTTCTTCTGCTGCTGGCTTTGAACGTATGCCCCTGTCCCCTGCAGACCTGTTCCCACACCCCAGGCCTTCCATGAAACAATGCTTGCTTATATGACCACCCGTGAGCGCAATGGGTGTGTCCGTGCTCAGAGAATGGAAGGAAACCCCTGCATTTACAAGCCATGGGTAGGGCTCTCTTGCCTGGCCTCACAGGCCGACTTAACCCAGTCTGATGGTTGCATTTAGAGCTCACCGTCTGCATTGCCATTTGTAACTTCCTTAGGCAACTCAGAAAGAAATAACCTTTAAACCAGACCAAACCTGATTCTGTGGAAAATACTGCCAAAGAGATAGAGCGTTCTGTATAGAGGTTCACGATAAAAACACAGACACCCTTCTAAGGAACATTTGGGGGTACTTAAGTACATCTGAAAGTATGAGTCAATTTTGTCCAGGCCAGCAATTAACTAACTGATTAAAAGTCCTTGAGTAGTTTTAAATTTCATTAGAACATCACATTTGATTTTGAAATTTCAATAGCAGCAACAGTTTTAACCAGATAAAAGTACTGTTTTTAACACAAACTTTTTTTTTCCATAGAGGAAGTCTCTCAATTCTTCTGAAGGCTACCACAAAAACAAGTGTGATTAAATGGATTGTTATTCTTCAGAATCAGTGGAGTGTAATGGATTCTATCATGTTCACCAAAAGCATACCACCAAATGAGTGTTTTTCTAACTAACAAGCCTTCCGAACCCAGGGTACCCTGTTACAAGGATTTCCCATAATTCACTGGGAATGTGCAAAAGAAGAAAAAAGGAGAATGAACATTTCTGAAAATACACGGTGAAAATTCAATTCTCTCATCTTGGCTATTTGCTTTCTTGTCTTCTCAATATTCAAACCATAACCTTCCCCCATTCAAACCATTATTCTAAACATCGGCCTTATTGGTGCTCTGACTGTAGTAGATTGAGAATATTCAGTCATGCCTCTGATTCATCAGGTCAATTAAAATGTGGAGCTGTTAGAGCTACTGTCGGGGTATTAGACTGCTGTTTTCAGATGAACTTGTCCTCATAGCACGTTACCCAAGAGGGAAACACCACATTGATTCTCAAGTGCTTCTAGTTGTCACCATGAATGACTGGCAAGCCTCTGGTGACTGGTTCATCTTCAATGGTTTCCCCTCCAGGCTGAATTTGGCAATAGGGAGTCATTAACACAGTGAAGTGTTAGCTGCACGTGTCCAGTATTTAGGTCAACACTAGCATACACTATTCAATTGTCCTCAAGCATGGCCTCTCAACAGCTGTTAGACATTTTAGACACAATTTTGACCCAGGAGAAAACACCTCAGTAGTCAGCTAGGTCTGTAAGACTCAGCTCATAAGAGCCTGACGAGGTTAGCCTAAGGACTCTGGCCACAGTGCCTCCTGGTCTGCCACCTCTTACAAGATTCATTGTTCTTCTATTACCAGACAAACTGTCTTCCAAATGGTCACCCTTTCTGTCCACAATAACACAGCTCTGAATTTTAACTTGGTTTGTGTCTGCTCATGTCATCTCTCAGGACAGGTAGGCGAAGTTTGAATTTTTTAGGTGGAGGTCAGTTGCTAGCCCTGAACTAATTCAGTCCTGTGAGGAAATGTCAATCTCTCCTCATCACCTTCACCTTAACTCCCAGCATCACATCTAGGAAGATCACAGAATCTGGACCAGTCTGATACATGCAGATATCCATACTGCTGGGGATCATCTGGGTTTCTTTTGTGAATTCACATATGTACACTTTTGTGCTTTCATTTCTTCCTCTATGATGGACTGTGTATATTTAAAGTGCTTATGAGCATGAAATTCATGACTACATGCAAAGCCTCTCATCACTGCCATGCCCACCTGCAGTCCATCAATCCTGTACCTGTTGTTCTCTAGTACAACAGGGAGCCATGTTCAGCAGGCCAGCAGGAACTGAGAGAGAAGACTTCCTAGCCATCCCTCTCCTCTCACTCCAGACTCTCTATACCTAGTCTCTTCAGTCTCCCTATCTCTTCCAGTTTATTCTTTACAGTAGGTCCTGCCCACTCTGATCCCTTTCTGGTCTCATTCTTCTCAAAGGTATCCATGTGAATTCACATAGACATACAGACAGACACACACACATATATACACACATATAAACACATGCATACATACATATATACATGTAAAAATACACAAATATATTTACACATACATATACATATTCACATGTATACACACATACCACATATACATGCATATGTATAAACATATACACAAATATATACAGGTATATAAACATACATACACACAAATACATACACATATCATGAAGATGTACACATATAAATATACACAAACATGTACACACATAATTTTGCTGTTATAGGGATTTAAGAAAGTGCACAGTACAAGCTTCTTACTGGGGAGATTCAGAAAGATGAAGAGGGCTAGGGTTAGGGTTAGGGTTAGGGTTAGGGTTAGGGTTAGGGTTAGGGTTAGGGTTAGCAGGAGAGCAAACATGGCAGATGCCAGCTCTGAAGGGGCAGGTGAGGCCAAGGGAGAACACTGGGAGGGAGGCCTTTGGGGTTTCTTTGATGTAAGGGATTCAGACAGGTGATGTGGGAAACAGTCCAGGGATATGTGATGTAGTGCTATAATCTGGGTCAGGAATTGCCTGTCAGGAGAGGGTGACTGAGTTTATAGATTACCCAACACAGTATTTGTTTCAAATAGCAGTTAATTTGCCTCAGTTCAAGGGTGATCTTGGAAATATAGGTGAGTAATTCAAAAGATGAAAGGGCATCTCTACATGGTAGGTGAACAATGGGAAGGCAAAACACACCTTGTGTGTAAACCTATGGGAAAGGGTTTGCTGATGTGTTCCCAACAAGCTGGTATGATCATGTCTGCATGAAGTACTCCACCATACCAGGCAACCATCCAGTTCAGGTGATATAATAGTTGCAGGTAGAGGTTTCAGGCCTCTACAACCGTGAGAAACCCCAAAGGGTTTGGATGTAAGAACAAGGAGTCCATGGCAGGACACAGCTGGGCAACAGCTTCCTTTAAGGCTCCCTCTCTCTGCCTCAACAATTCTTGCCTTGGGATGTTGTTAACCATGTGGCTTCGAGATAAGATAATGTTTATAACAGTTCACTAAGTCGCTGCTCAAGCCATGCAGTAAGCTAGAACACTTTAGCCACTATTGGTAAGTGCTCAGAACAATCTTATCCAGCAGTATAATTATCCCGGACGTGAGGGTGAAGAAACAGCTAATAAGACTGCAGATCAGAGCAAAACACAGCTCTGAACCAGCTGAAGAAAGCAAGAGCCAGGTGACCTTTGTTCCCCATTCAAGATGGAGAAGATAGACAGGACTACACCTGAGTCAAGGCACAAGGATGTTGTATCCCAAGGTAATACTCGAAAAGTATCTGCTCACTTGGGTGATGATGATGTCTGTTCTGTGGTGTTAACAACACAAGGCAGCCGAGCCTCAGTCACTATCCAAGTCCTGTGGCCTTCATCATCAATTCAGCACCAGTCCCCCTTCATCTTAGCCAAAGAACCAAAAAGCAGTAACCCAAGACCACAGCATCACTTGCACTATTTTTTTAAACAGCACTATCTCCTAAAATTAGGTTTGAATATAACTGTTCATTCATTGATTCATTTAATCATTGCCTTACCTATTACATGCTGGGGGTCCAACAATAAGCTAAACACGATCAATCTTGCTCTAACAATATTCAAATAGACTGTAAACAGGGTAGAAGTGGGTAGTAAGGAGTTGGGTTGTTTTCATTAGAGTTGTGCAGTGGTAGTAAAGTGTGTCAGGCAGAAATTGAAGTATTTGTGGGCTGAGAACAGAATCTCGGTCCTTGCACTCACTAAGCACACACAAGTACTGAACTACACCCCAGTCTTTGTATTTACTTTTAATCATTTAAAGTAGGGGAGGGAAAGTGGATGAACTAGGACTGGCACTAAGTTTATGATTGCTGAACATTGAGGTTGGGAATGTGGGGGTTCATTACAGTATGTTCTCTGCTTACCTCTGTTTGGAAATTTCCCTAATTAGAGGATTCATTCCTCCCTCCAAGAAACTTAGAAAGATAATAAACAAATAGCAGTTTATGGTACGTCAATTAGATCACAGAAGGGAGGCGAGAGGCGGGCAGATAAACATAATCTTTGCACATCCATATGATATTTATTCTATATAATTGTCAAATATAAGACATGGATAAGCTGACAGTCTATATTAAGGTAAGCAGCTAATATCCAAGAAACAATAAAAATAAAAATATGTTTTTGAGAAATAAGAGGATAATCTGAATTTTATAAAATTTACTTTAATGAAATTTGAAGAAAATAATGGCTGACATTTACTTAACTTTTTCTCTGTTAGGACGGGGCTCTGTAAGCATTTTAAAGGATGACAAATTCGACCCCACTGTAACTCCAGGGAAGCTGTTGTGCATTTCCCGTGTGTAAGATGTCCTAGGCTTACATGGTGACTACTTTGTCCAAGGCTAGTGAACCTCTGAATGATGAAGCTGGCTTTGAACCTAGGTCTAGGTCCAGAGTTGAAATCTTCAACCACCACACCTTATTTCATACTGCTTGTTTTGATGAGAACCTAGAAGGCAGAGCCTGAATGGAACAGAGGGCAGATATGGGGCAGTGATGCAGAAAATCTAGATAAGATGGGATGGAGAGTAAACTCACCAGTATAGAGGCAAGGTTTTCCTCTGGATACTTCTCCAGAGCATGAGACCAAGAATGGAGAAAGGGGAGTCACAGGAGAGGGGTTCTCTATCTTCTGTTTCACTTCTACACCCAGCTCCTTACCCCCCATCACCACCATCACCATAGTCACCACCATCACTGCCAATTTCAGCACACCCACCACCATTATTACTACCATTATCACCTCCTCCATTATCATTACTATTCAACCATGCACAATATTCCAAGCCGTTAGTGTCTGTTCTAGAATATGATGTAAAAGAATCGGGCACCAGAAGATACCAAACAGATGTAATCCAAACATACCAAACAGATGGTAATTCAACATCAATTACAAAGCAACATCGATTTGATGAACAAACATTTAACCTTCTCTCCATGATGGGTGCTGCACTAAAACTTTGGAAACAGAGCAGTGAACAACCAAGACCTCTGCTCTGAAGAAGAGACAAAAGGCAAGCAATTCCTATGACACGTGCTGATAAAAGGTAGCCATAGAAATGAAGTAGGAGCAAGAAGGATGTGCTTGCAAGAGTTTTATGAATTCTAATTGTATAAAAGGGAGAAGGCATTTCTTTTTTTTTTCTTTTTTTTTCAGAGCTGGGGACCGAACCCAGGGCCTTGCGCTTGCTAGGCAAGTGCTCTACCACTGAGCTAAATCCCCAACCCCGAGAAGGCATTTCTTTAGCAAGGGAACACCTAAGCAGGAAACCAACAAGAGAGAGGGACAGTAAGGCCCTGGTAAGTAGGCAAGAATGTTCTAGGCAGTGATCATGAAAATGGTGTGAGGCTGGAGCTTAGAATGTCTGAGAGTCACAAGGAGGATGGTAAGCTGATAGAGAGTACAACAGAGGATCAGGAGAGGAGATGTTGAGATGAGGAGATGACATGAGATGACATGAGATGAGATGAGAGCAACATAAGACTAGGTCAGGAGCATCTCTTACAAAGCTCTATGAAATACCTTATGAATGAATGAGACGGGGACCCACAGAGAAGGTCGACATAACTAACGGTGAACAGGGTCACTTTGATGCTGTACAGAAAACAAAGAGTTGATATATAAACAAGAGGACAAATTAGACCTACAGCAATACCCTAGGGAGAGGTGACAGTGACCCTACCAAATAAAATCATTGAAGACCAGATAAAGTAGTTGGATTCTGGGGGCTTTGCAAAGAAAGCCTATGTGTTTTCTTATGGGCTAAGGCTCAGCTATAGGAGAGGGATATGACCAAGAAGCCCTAAGTGCCTTACATCTGGGACTTTTAGATCTATCTACTTTATGTTTCTCACCAGACTTCACTGGAATTAAGCCAACAGAAGAGAGCCCTGAAAATGCATTCACTGTTCAGATTTGGTCTTGGTGCAGCCTTTGGTATGGCCATAGAAGGTATTCTAAGAGTCTGGGCAAAAGATGGGATTCTAAAAGGATGGGGAACAGGCACAGGTGGGTGAATATAGATTGAGGAACATATAAGTTGTTGCTTAGTGGCTAAAGCATGCAGGAAAGGGAAGAAAAATGCCTTGCTGTAACCATTGATTATGATGCTGTTAAAAAATAATTGGAAAATGAGGGGAGGGACAGGAAGTTAGGGGTCTGTCTGGAAGTGAGATTACGAGTCCAATTCTAGGTGGGTAACTTTGAGTCAGCTATGTAAAAAGCCAGATAGATAAATCACAGAAGAGATCAGAATAGAAGGGCTTGGAGGCTCAGGGCAACCTACGGCATCACGGAGTCTCCCTCTTTTTGTTGACTTATTTCAAAACACAACTGAGACTTACTACTTGAATCAGAAAGTTTGTCAGAATATTCCAGAAGTGTTAGTTGGCAATTTTTCTAATTAACATAATTATTAAAACCAGGGTAGTAGAATCTATTCTCTTTTAATATGAAGAAGCGTGATCAGAAGTTCACCTATTTTGACTTCTTGGAAGTAAGGACTCGATCATCCTATTTTAGAATCAGGCTATTCCTACCAACCAGAGCTTCCAGGGACTAAGCCACTACCCAAAGACTATACATGGATGGACCCTGGACTCCAATTTCGTACGTAGTAGTGAATAGCCTTGTTGGGGCACCAGTGGAACGGGAAGCCCTTGGTTCTGCCAAGGTTGGACCCCCAGTGTAGGGGATTGTTGGGGGTGGCAGTAATGGGGGGTGGATGAGGAAGGGAACACCCATATAGAAGGGGAGGGGGAGGAGTTAGGGGCTAGTGGATAGGAAACTGGGAAAGGGAAAAACATTTGAAATGTAAATAAGAAATACCCAATTTAATAAAAATGGAAGAAAAAAAATATGAAGAAGCATTTTAGACCTGTCTTTGCAAACTGAGATTATACATCATAGGGTAATTACTGTACCATTTAACATTTTTCAGTTTGATTTAGATGTTACTTTTTTCCTATAATAAGACTGATTAATTCTGATCCTGAGAATAATAAAAGAAGTCTTTTCACAGGTTAGGAACCTTGTACTCCAGTTTGTACATTACCATATATTATTTCATACCTTACCATTGAACACACTTCCACCAGAGACTATATGACGGTTCAAGTCAAACCATTGATTCAAGGTCAACAGGGTAGTCTCTTGCTCTCTGGTGTGAGCAGAAGAAACTGGGAGTGATTGCTAAGTCCCAATAAACACATTCTTTACCAAAGATTCAAGATGCTTCTCCAGATGCAAAAGGGAATGTGTCATATTCAGATATTGTTAGTAGTTCTCATAGTACAAGAGTCACTCAGTTGATTGGGGCACTAGAAATATTTCTTTTCACTACAGTATCTCTGGAGGTTACTTCTGTTCCAGAATAAATGCAATCTCTGTTGTGTTTGCAAGTTTACAGCAAGATAGGGAAAAGTAGTTTTACATGACAACCTGAGGAGAGATGAACAAATTTCACAGATGGGGCGTCAAAGACAGATTTAAAAAAAGACTTCATTTTAGGCTAGCCTGATAAACCAATGGGTTCAATGGGTTTAATTGAAATTGGTTATAAGAGCACCAGTGAAGGGTCAGTTACAGGAGCATCAGTGAAGGCTGGTTACTCACAGGACCAGGAACTAAGGGTTGTTTACAGAATCATGTGCAATTTATGGTGAGCTAGAGTACTGAGGAAGTCTTCCTCACTCCCCCACAGCAATTGTTAGGGGAAAGAAATTGTGTGTAGCTCATGTGTCCTCCCCCTTTTTATGGGGGATTATTAGTGGGCATGACCTTCTGAGGGTCTCTTGTGGGTAAATGGCAATGGTCATAGCATGCCCAGAGGACCGAGTTCTACAAGAGAGACTGGCAATGAACAGGCACACTTACAAAGCACAGCCTTTACTATAGAAAACCAAAATATTTAAACTGAGAGAGCACGCCTGCGAAAGAAAGAACATTGGTAGATCAAAAACACATTCTAAAGAACTGTTAATGAACCGGGAGCTTGGATCTCCCTGGTGAGTTTTCTTTCCATCTTTTTTCTCTTTACTCTCTCATCTCCTCCTCCCTTGTCTCTCTTAATTCCCCCACTCCTCCCCTTCCCCTCCCCCTCTTTCTCCTCTTCCTCCTCCTTTTTCTCTTATTTATATCTTTAGCTACCTGCTCAGACTTCAAATGATTCATGAAATAGAAACTGAGTTTTGTTTTCCTAATATTTCCTTAGTAGGAGGAAAAGTGAGTTGGTTTGCATTTGCTTTCAAGGAGCTGGCCATCTAGAGAGATGAACAATTAAATGGACATCAAGATAGACACAACAAGGGGTGCGGAGATGGTTCAGCAAGGCAAGCATCTGCCTCACAAACATGACCAACAGAATTTGAATCCCAAGAACCCATGCTCAAAGCTAGGTCTAGTGGTGTGTAGCCATGACTCCACAGATGGGAGAGAGGAGGCAGAGACAGGAGGATCCCTGGAAGCTCACTGACTAGCGAGCCTAGTCTGCTTGGCAAAGTTCTAGGCCAATTAGAGAGCTAACAACCAGACAACTGCGAAAAGCACCCAAAGACCAACACCAAAATTTCTCTCCTGACCACTACATGTCTACTATGCACATGTGCACATGAACATGTACTTATTACCCACACAAATATACACACATGTACATATACAACCACATCCTAAGTGATGGGCTAGAGAGAGCTAAGAACAGAAAGAAAGAGAGACTGGCCCTGTGAGTAGGTGGTGAGATGAGATTGCTTACAGTGTCATGAAGAGCTTAATGCACAACCATATGCTACTTTGGTTACCTTGTGTAGTGGAGACAGAGGGCAACAGAAGTGAAACCTGAGTTGGGCAGGCAAAGCAGATCCTAGTGACAATGCTGCTCATGACCCCACGAGTCTCTACTAGAGCAACCATCTTGAACAACATTCAGTTCCTAGGCTGCCTGCTCTTCACCAATTCCTTTGCTATTGACCTCCTTCTATATCACTGCAGCTCTGCTTGTCTCCAGAATTTTCTAATACAGTTTTCTTCAAAGCAGCCCAAGAAATAATTAGTCATTAACTAGGGTATGTGACTCTTTTGTTTCAAACCCTCCCATAGCCTGCTGTCACATCCTGAACCACGGCAAAGATCTTGCACATCCCCAAAATGGTTACAGCTTAGCCTCTGCTTCCCTCCTCAGTGTTGTCTCTCACTTACAGTTACCCTGCTCTTCCCTCACTCTATAAGATTCTCCATACTTACCTTTTCTCCTAGACCATTCTTTTCTCAGATCACCTCAAGATCTCTCATTTGTTCTGACTCAACTTTGACTCAGAGGTTACTCCCTGCTGTGGTTTAGCTCTCAAAGGTCCCTGCTACCTTTTGGATAATCGTGTCCCACCAAAGCCCATGTATTAGATGTTTAGTCCCTAAATTACTGGGTCTGTAAGTCTCCCAACAGTCCTCTGATGCTATTAGGAGATAATGGAACCTTTAGAAATTAGGACCCAGCTGGAGGAAATGAGGTCATTGGGAACATGCCCTTACAGCTGACATTGGGGAACCCCCTCTCTGCTAGCTGGTGACCATAATGTGAACAGCCTTTCCTGTAGTGGGTTCCACTATTTGGTGCCTTGCCACATGCTGAGAAACAGCAGTCCAATCACAGTGGGCCAAAGCAAACCTGTCCTCATTATAAGTTACTGGTCCTAGGTATTTTGTCACAGTGATGGAAAGGTGACTAACAGTACTCCCAAGGGTTTATGGGTTAAAGGTTTGGCCCCAGCTTGACACTCCTGGAAAGTGATGGGATCGTGATATGATAAGGCTGATAGTGGGAGCTGGCTAGGTAACTGGGTCATGTCCTCAAAGGAAAGTGTTAAGGCTTCCTGAACCTTCTTTGCTTGTTTAGCTTCCCAGTGAAATGAGTGGTTTTGCTCTACAGACATGTTGCTCCTGTGGTTTCTCTCATCTTCAGCAGAGGTTACAAAGGGATGGGCTGACCAATCACAGACCTTCTTAGGTAACTGTCTTGGGCTATGGTTAGAATAACAGCTATGTAATATGCACCCTCCAACTAAGCCTTCTCACCATGCTCAAATTGAAACTTCATTTCATCAAATTGTCCATTCAACTTCCTTTAAAGCACTCATATACAGTTGACCCTTTCAGCCCCCAGACTTGGTCTGTTCTGCAGCTCACTGTATACCCAGAACTAAGAAAGTATGTCTATTGAGCAAACTAGCAACCTGAATATCATGTCTCTACCACAACAAACCAAACGCACTTCCTTGTCTTGAAAGGTGGACTGCTGCCTCAGGAAACTCAAGGCATAATCTTATAACACCAAGATAGCCTTGCCTAGTTATTTTCACATTGGTTTATTGCTCCAACTATCTAGCAATAGACCATAAAACTAATACGATGTGCAGAAAAGGCAGTAGGATAGTCACTCCTTACCATGGGTTTATTATGCACTTAGAACTCATAACATTATTTTTCTTCTTCTCTTTTACTATTTTTTGAGCCAGGATCTTCCCATGTAGCCCAGGCTATCCTCGAACTACTTGGCCTCCTTGATTCTTTCTGCCTTGGCCTCCGTAGTGCTGGGATTTCAACTGCTTGTTACCATGTCCAGCTTCATAAAATCATTATTGTGTAGTAATAAACTTCTAGTTTAGGTGGCATTTAACCTTCCAGTGACATATGGGCCTTTCGAGTTATATAGTAGGTTACTTATTCCAATTCTAACTGAGACATTAGGAGAACACACATGTATTTTGCATGCATGTAGTGACTTCATGGTGAATTACCCCAAAGCAGCATATAATTTAGATCACAATAAAGAAGAGATAAAGCAAAATGGTACTAGATGTGAACATTGAGGTAGGAAGGATTTTCTCACTGGAAGATTATTTTTTTATGATTTACAAAGTGTTTTCTGCATAGATGTGCAACCTAAAACTGAGTATAACTTTGGAATAGTTCTTGCTAGTATGTCTATATCTAGTGCAGGAATCTCTCTCTATTTATCTCTCTGTCTCTGTCTTTCTCTCTGTGTATAAATATGTATGTATGTGTGTGTATGCATGTGTAGGCATGGATGGACATACCTGCATAAGTATAAGTATACATATAGGTATACACACACACACACACACACACACACACACACACACACACGTAGAGGTCAGAGGTTGATGTTGTTTGTCTTCTGAAATCACTCTCCACATTGTTGTGTTGTGGTTGTGGTTGTTGTTGTTATTGCTATTTTAGATAGGGTCACACACTGAACCTAGAGCTCACTGATTTGCTAATCTAGTTGGTCATGCTGCTCTGGGGACCCACCTCTCTCTCTCTCTCTCTCTCTCTCTCTCTCTCTCTCTCTCTCTCTCTCTCTCTCTCTCTCTTTCCCTCTCTCTCCCTCTCTTTTTTACATATTTTACATGTGCACTGGGGATCCAAACTCAGGTCCAGAAATCACTTTACCCAAGGAGCCATCTCTACAGCCTTCTTAGTTCTATAAGACTTCAGGAGCAAAGTAATATTAACTTCCAGTTTAGAAATTCTTTAAGCACTAGTCTGGATAGAATTTTGACACATGACAGATCACAAACACAGAATGAGACTTCCTTTTTCCCTCTGGGGGTGTTATGGATTTTGAAAGCCATTGCTAATTATGGAACCCATTCTAGCTGTTTTTATAACCTCATAGTATCTGTCTCTATTTCAGGTAAATTCAAAACAGAAGCAATTAGGAACAAGGAAGAGCCCTTCATGATGAAAACACTGTTGAGAACCCACCCGAGCTCTCTGAGCCCTTGTGGCAGGACACACCTGTGGGTCATGATGTCCTCATTTTCATATTATTCTCATCGTTGTATTAATTTAGAGGTCAGATACGAAGGACCAGGATCAAACAGCCTTCTTTACAATCAATTCCGGACTTCTGGTTTCTAAATCCTCATGCGTATGATGTGGGAGAGGATAATCTTATATAGATAGCAAGGAAAAGTGGACGAGAGCCAAGACCACCAAGATTTTCCTCTGTAAATATGTCCCAGAAGTTTTCAAATAACTCCAATGCAATTTCCTCAGGAGAGCCAATACTAGTAGACCCTGCCACATTCCCATGTCCCATCTGTCACCAGACTATCTCGTTACTGTCACAGCCCCACCCTTACTAGTCCTCATTAAGCCTATATAGAGCAGGAAAGGCCCTGATACAATTTATTCATTTTTTTAAAAAGCCTACATCTCCCCCAAAACATTCCCTCAACATATCTTCCCCTTCAGTGATTCCAACATCTTTGAGTTAGACTCAGTCTTGGACTCCTTCATTCATGTGTTCAATGGTCTCAAAGGTTAAAGAGTATGAGATCCCTGGATATTTTAACACTAAGTCAGTTCAGAATGGGAGCTGTCTCCTTCTTTGAGGCAGCTCTAACATGTTAGCACCATATAGATACTTAGACTAATAACAGGGTTATGTGGTTCAAGGGACTATTTATGCCTCAGATTACAGTCTTACTCTCTCGCAGCAAGCACATCAGAGATGTGTCGATGTCAGGTTTGGAGGATACCTGTAATTCACACAGCCATGGGAGCTGAGCTCTTATAGTCACAGCCCCTTCTCTCTTCCTGGTGGCCTCAGCTCTTCCCAGGCTTTCTCATTCCAGGTTGGTGACAACTTTAAGTCACCTCAATCCGGGCTGGACTGTGCTTACCATGCATCCCCGAATGCCTAGGAGTGACTTCTGTTTTTAATCTACTTGTTTCCAAAGACTCACATTTCAGTCAGACTGGTTGTCTGTTCTGAAGGCCTCCGGGAACATGGGACCTTTAATCACATGGCAAGGGTGGCTCAGGGAGGAGAGAGACCTGCACTCTGTTTCCTTCTAGGCCAGGCACTGATCTACCCTCCTTGTCAGACATGGCACAAGAAGCAAACTTCACTCTGATATCAGCAGCTAGGTTGGGAGAGAGTGGTAGGAGGGACAGTGGGGGGCTAGGGACTTGGGTAACTTATTGAGAAGAAAAACAAACCAGCCCAAGGGTGCATTTAATCACAGCTGGAAGGAAATACACATGCTCATTGGGACTCAAAGACTCAATTGCTGGGGAGAGAACTGGGGAAGCCAGCAGGCTCCAATAGGAGTGGAGAGCAAAGGTCCTGACCAGGGCTGGGAGTTTGGAGGGTGGTCAGAGAAACAAACATTTCAGCAGCACAGGGCTCCTTCACCAGGAGAAGGGTGGAGCTCTATTGGAAGGAAGTCAGCTTGGTGTGTAAACCCAGAGGCTTGCCAGGGCAGGGAAGGAGACCTGGCTGAAGCAGAGCCTTCTCTGCTTGATTGTACAAAGAAACCTCCGTCCAAGGGACAGTGAGCCTCCTGGGATAGGGAGGGGTAAAGACACAATTTGTGTTCATAAAAATTTGTGTTAAATAAAATCTAAACAAATGGAAGAAAGGCAGTTCGGAGCTCACCCCTTTGGAGCTTGAGAGGCAGCTACAGTGCAGGAAGGATTTGCAGACATCTGCCAAAGGAATCAGCTGCTGTAGGAACTACTCAACCTCACCCTTTACAAGTTACATGTAGGTCAGATTCACTTAAGGATCCACTTGAGACCCATTGGCCAGACCAACATGATTTTTTTTTCTTTTTTTCGGGGCTGGGGACCGAACCCAAGGCCTTGCGCTTGCTAGGCAAGCGCTCTACCTCTGAGCTAAATCCCCAACCCCTTCCAACGTGAATTTTTAAACTATTAAAACATATACATCAGGTCATAGATGTAGTGTAATATGTTTAATTACTAGGTTAATATTGAGTTGAACTTTCTGTCACATCCGAGTCAGCATAGAGAGCTAAGAGACAGAAAAGAAAGTTCCATCTCCATGTCGGGTGTCAGTGGGTCACTGTGCAGCCATGAATATGCATAGGGTACAAATAAAAACCACAGTTCATTGCAGGATCCTGGGGGCGAATGTAGGAAGGGGCACAGAGTCTAAGGCTGCCTTCGCCTACAAAGACCCAAAACACGGACAGTAATTTTTAAAACAATAGAAAATGGTAATTTGGGGTCTGGGAATCCAGTTCAGTGGTGGAATGCCTACCCCACATTTTGATTTCCAGCACATCATACAGTATATTCCAAAGACACCTTAGAACTCTTTATCATTATGGTCCAAAGTAAGTGTCGGCCCAGAACTCTTATTAGGACTCCGGACCACCAACAAAGAGCAGCCCATCCATCACTCTGAATTTCCCATCACCCTCATTCTATCTCCATGGAGACCATCAACATGATGGGGACTGTCTGTGTTGGTCAGACATGATTGTAGGCACAGCAAATGATGTAAGGATATAGGTAAGTTTTCAATAAATGGAGCTGAGCCGAATAAAACTGAACACTCGCTGATCCATTACTAACATGAGATTGATAAACTCCTGATGTGAGAACAGATGCATTTCAGCAGGAAATCTCACCCATTTCTACCAAGAGTCTATTGCCACTTACTGTAGAGAGGGAAAACAGGGTTAGCTCAACTGGTAATGTGGACTGACCAGCATGTGCCCAACCTCAGTAGGACCCCTAGTACTGAATAAAGCCAGTGTGTGGTGAATGCCTGAAATCCAAGCCCCTGGGAGGTGGAGGCAAGAGGATGAGAAGTTCAAGGCCACCCTTAGCTGTGTAGGCATAAGTGTGGCTAAATGTAACTAATGGCTAGCCTGGGCTACATGAAACTCTGGTTTTTTTGGGGGGTTTGTTTTGTTTTGTTTTAAAGATGAGTAGATTACAGCAAATGAAGGGAGGAGTTAAGACTTAGCTTGGTAGAATGTCTTGATAGAACGTTGATAAAGTGCCTATCGACAGGGATCCCATTTTTTCTGGAATCTTAAAAGCTTCTTCAACTACAGGCTTCTGCATAAGCATAGAGAGATAAACAAAGTATACATAGCTTTGTCTAGGGTGATGAACAAGGCCTCTGGAGAGACTACACGCCCTTACGTGTGTATGAAAAGCTGCAGTGTAGGTGAGGAAGAGCCCGCTCTGGGCTCTATAAGTGCTGCTGACTAAAGGGGACACAGGAATACATGGAAGGTGCTAAAGGAAGGGAAGGTACACAAGTGGTGGCTGTCACGCTCAGGAGCTTGGTTCATATTCCATATGGAGTCACTGATGATAGGGTCCAATGTAGCTTTATTTCAACCCAACCAACCCTCGCACAACACACATTTATGTCAACTCAGGGCTGAATGAGGAAATGCAGCATGGCCATTCCCAAGGTCCCAACTGACTGCAGTGTCCAGCAGCGACTTCCAACCCCAGTGTAAAGAGAAGACAGAATGACAGAGGGAAGACAAGATCTCAATTTCATACCAGTCAGTATTGCGTCAACTCAGGTTTCTGTGAGGTTTCCTACTTTGTGTCTCCATGGCAATATTGAATGATATTAAAAATATCAACTATTTCATACAGAAGAGTTAGCAAATTACAGCTACAGGCCAAATACAACTTGTGCTTGCTCTCTCTCTCTCTCTCTCTCTCTCTCTCTCTCTCT
This sequence comes from Rattus norvegicus, assembly GCF_021556685.1. Taxonomy (NCBI): domain Eukaryota; kingdom Metazoa; phylum Chordata; class Mammalia; order Rodentia; family Muridae; genus Rattus; species Rattus norvegicus. The sequence continues at coordinate 42,227,122 of NC_141534.1, read as the reverse complement.
CTCTCTCTTCTTCCCCCTCTCTCCCTTTCTTCTCTCTCTCCCTTCCTATCTCCCCTCCCCCTTCCTCTCCCCCTCCCCTCCCTCTGTGTTTGTGTGCGTGTGTGTGTGAGTGTGTGTGTGTGTGTGTGTGTGTGTGTGTGTGTGTGTGTGTGTGTATGTATACCAGGTAATCTTCCCTAGGTGCCATATACCCACTTTCTTTCCTTTCTCCTGTCCCTTCCTTCTTTCCCTCCATTCCTTTCTCTTTTAAGATAGTCTCTTACTGGCTTGAAAGTCATCAAGCAGGTTAGGCTTATGGGAGGGCGAGCCCCAGGGATCGGCTCATTTCCGCTGCTCCAGCACTGGGATTGCTACTAGCCTGTGCTATCTACTAACTCGCACAAACTCCAGTACTGATGCTGGCAAGGAAATTTACCACCTAAGACATCTCCTTGGCCTATATCCCGTTTATATGTTTGATGGCCAAAGTGTGTTTTTACACTTTTTAAAAATGTTTGTATTTGGGGTTGGGGATTTAGCTCAGCGGTAGAGCGCTTGCCTAGCAAGCACAAGGCCCTGGGTTCGGTCCCCAGCTCCGGGGGAAAAAAAAAAGAAAAAATGTTTGTATTCATGTATTTTCTTTCTTCAGACAGAATTTCAGACTGCATCCCATGCTAGCTTGGAACTCACTCCAAGCCAGTTGTTCTGAACTCATGACGACATTTCTGTATGATCCTCCTCAAATATAGGATTATAGTCACAAACCCCTATACCCACCAGTTTTTACATTTTTCAGGTGGTTGCAACCAAAACATCCCCCCCAACCTAGAAACGCATGACAGAGACTCTTAATGAACCTCAAAGCCCCAAATACTTAAAAAGCTATCTTTGTGTAGAAAGTTTGCAGAGGTAGAATCCAGCCCTTCTGTTCCTCATCTATGCCTGTCTAGCCACAGGTTACACTCATGTGCCCATGTGACCCAACCTCAGTAGTATAGTAATTGCTATAGCTAACTCAATAGCATGACAGCTCATGGGTCTGCTTGTTCCTTCTGAACCTTTAGCTATCAGGAGACTGACACTCACCCAACATTTCCCCTTTGACATTTTGAAAGAATGCCCCTGCCCCCTCCTCCTGTCAAAGGGATGCTTAACTTTTAGCCAAATCATAGTCAGCCTAGCTTCTGCTGATAAACTACTTCTGTGGCCCCTTGTAGCACTGTGGTTGTTAAAGCTACCAAAACAGGGTTTTTAATTAAAGGCTCATGGAAAATCCCAGCTCTTCCTCCACCCCACCACCATCGAGTTATTACAAGTGAATGTAGCTGGAATTTCTTTTAAAAAAATTTACCCTGGCATTAACTCTCTTCAAATTGACTTTCTTCTTGGATTGTTGGGGAGGGAGGAAGAGAAGGGTTATGGAATCGTGGATCTAGCAGGCTTTAGTTTCCTGTCAAACAGTAATTTAATACAGATGTTTTTTGGTATTCTGATGGGATTGTCCAATGAATGTTCAAATCCTTTATAGAAAATTGAATGAAACTTTCAGTTTATACAAATTTTCCATTTTAGAGCCAAGGGTACTGGGGGATTGAACCCAGGCCAGAATGAGAATTCAGTATATGTTCTACCAATGAGCTACATCTTCAATGTCTCCTATATACTTTAGGAGTGTGTGTATGTATGCACTTGTGTGTGTACACACATGCATGCATGTGAATACATGTGCCAGAGGAGGTCAGAAAAGAACGTGAGATCTCCTGAATCTAATGTTACAGCCAACTGTGAGCCACCAGATGCTGGGAATCAAACTACAGTTCTCTGCGAGAGTATTGAGCTCCCTTAACCACCAACTTGTTTCTGTAGTTCCCTATATACCTTAAATTGCTTTCACATGTCTTAAATTACTTATAATATCCAGTGCAGTACAAATGCTACAAAGCCATTGTGGCCCTGGGTGTTTTGGAAATAAAGACAAATCCTTTTAGTGAAGAGCGGGTTTATCGAAGGCTGAAAAAATGCACAGGTACAGAGGCCGCCTCTGGTCACCCAAGGAAGATGTTGTTGGGAAATTTTTTACTTGGTCTGTAGGTCATTGGAAAAAATATTTAGGAACCTATGGACACAGTTTGAAAAGATACTCAGACTCCAAGATGAGAGCTAGCGTTCCATTGAACTCTTATTCACTGGCAAGAAGGTTAGCCAGACACATATGAAGTTGTTCTGCCACGTTAAGGCTCCCAGGGGCCAAGCCCTGCAGCGATGAACCAGGGACCACTGCCAGAAGCTCAGCAGGCATGCCTAGCCTCCTCGCTGAGGCATCCATTGCGAACTATGTCATCAGTCAGATTCTAATCATGTGGGGCTCCCTCTTCTGTCAGTGAGCTCTACTTGGCACAGCTGCCCATGATTCTGAATGGTCCGATGGATTTGGGTCAAATGTTCATTTCACCAAGAGAGATTGATACAGGAGGTCTGGGATAAAACCTCAGATGCCTGCTGCACATTATAGAGAGACTGTCAAAAAGAAAAAGTTATTTTGGTGTTTTTTTCCCTGTCTCTGCCTGAATATGTAAATGCTTTGCATTAGAAATCACTTTTTTCCCTACATCAAAAGATGATATATTTTTCCTTAAAGAGTGAACAACAGCCTGGTGTAGTTACACTCACTTGTAAGCCCAGTTAAAGTGGCAGAATTGTGAGTTCAAGGCCAGTGTGAACTTCATACTGAAAACTTGCTTAAGAAAATTGAAAAGAACACACTGCCTGGACCTGAAGGGACACAGTCAACAGTTCTCTGCACCCAAATCCCATGGGAGGGAGAGCTAAACCTTCAGAGGGACAGACATGCCTGGGAAGCCAGAAAAGACTACACTATGCGCACATTTCTGACTCCAGAAGAAAACACCTAACGCCATCTGGGACCCCGGTGCATGGGAGCTCCCAGAAAAGGCAGTGCAGGCCCTCCTGGTTGCTGCCCTCATGGACAGCTCAAAAGCAGCCCCCCACAAGCAACTTGAGCCACGGGACCACAGGTAAGACCAACTTTTCTGCTCCAAGAGAACTGCCTGGTGGACTCAGGACACAGGCCCACGGGAACAGCTGAAGACCAGTAGACGGGAAAGACTACACGCCCGAAAGCAGAACACTGTTCCCATAACTGGCTGAAAGAAAACAGGAAAACAGGTCTACAGCACTCCATAGGACGGTCTAGTCACTGTCAGAAATAGCATAACAAGGTAACACCAGAGACAACCTGATGGTGAGAGGCAAGTGCAGGAACCCAAGCAACAGAAACCAAGACTACATGGCATCATCAGAGCCCAATTCTCCCACCAAAGCAAACACTGAATGCCCAAACACACCAGAAAAGCAAGATCTAGATTTAAAATCATATTTGATCATGATGCTGGAGGACTTCAAGAAAGACATGAAGAACTCCCTTAGAAAAACGCAGGAAAACATAAATAAAGAAGTAGAAGCCTATAGAGAGGAATCACAAAAATCCCTGAAAGAATTCCAGGAAAACACAGTCAAACAGTTGAAGGAATTAAAAATGGAAATAGAAGCAATAAAGAAAGGACACAGGGAAACAACCCTGGATATAGAAAACCAAAGGAAGAGACAAGGAGCCATAGATAAAAGCATCACAAACAGAATACAAGTGTTGTGGTTTGCCTTGCCAAGATATAATATAGATAACATGGTTAATGAACAGAATTGATGGACTGGGTGATCAGCATATTGTTGGTTTTATAAATTGCAGAATGGTAATAATGCTTAGTTCACCTATGTATAGGGAAAAGGTTTTTTAACTGGACAAAAAGGGGGAAATGTTCTGGTTTGCCTTGAAATTTTCTCTGAATTTGTTAAATAAAGGCAAGAGCGTGAGATTTGGACAGAGGGAAAAGTCAGGAGCAAGAGGGGGACTAGATTCAGAGAAGAGGGTTAGAGAGGACAGTTGGCGACAGTTGAGCCAGTGGAACCTGAGCAGGAGGGGGGGAGGATGGAACAGTTGAGAGTGTGAGGGGAGGAGAAGGGAACGGTTTAGAGATAGGATGGGGAACTGAGAAGAGTTAGAAGAGACAGGAGATGGAGAGAGGGGAGAAGCTAGGAGTCGTTGTAAGAGAAGGAGAAACTAAAGAATAAAAGAGTTGATATATTTGGGAGAGTGAGTAAAGAAAAGAGAGAGAGAGAGGAGAAGCAAGGAGTGGTTGTGGGAGAAGGAGAAGCTGGAGACTTGGTAAATAAAAGGTGCAAGGGATAGATGGTACCGGGCTTTGTATGTTTAAGTGGGCAATTATATCTTACCAATTGGATCTAAGATTATTGTGTGGTGTGTTTTTATATGTAAGAGTCTCAGTGTAAGAAAGTGTGTGGCTGGGCTGTGTTTCCGCCAAGATATCCAGCAGATATCTGGGGCACTGAGGTGTGGAACCCAGGCAGGGTAAAACACCCAGAGAAAAACATTTACCGTTTCATTTTTATTTTTTTATTTTTATTATTTTTTACAACAATATACAAGAGATAGAAGAGAGACTCTCAGGAGCAGAAGATTCTATAGAAGTCATCGACACAACTGTCAAAGATAATGTAAAACAGAAAAAGCTACGGGTCCAAAACATACAGGAAATCCAGGACTCAATGAGAAGATCAAACCTAAGGATAATAGGTATAGAAGAGAGTGAAGACTCCCAAAGGACCAGTAATATCTTCAACAAAATAAATAGAAGAAAACTTCCCTAACCTAAAGAAAGAGATGCCCATAAACATACAAGAAGCCTACAGAACTCCAAATAGATTGGATGAGAAAAGAAACTCCTCCCATCACATAATAGTGAAAACAGCAAATGCACAAAATAAGGAAAGAATATTAAAAGCAGTAAGGGGAAAAAGGTCAAGTAACACATAAAGGCAGACCTCTCAGAATCATACCAGACTTCTCGCCAGAGACTATGAAAGCCAAAAGATCCTGGACAGCTGTCATACAGACACTAAGAGAACACAAATGCCATCCCAGGTTACTGTATCCTGCAAAACTCTCAATTAACATACATGGAGAAACCAAGATATTCCATGACAAAACCAAATTTACACAATAACTTTCTACAAATCCAGCCCTACAAAGAATAATAAATGATGAAGCCCAACATAAAAAGGCAAGCTACACCCTAGAAAAAGCAGCAAACTAATCGTCTTGGCAACAAAACAAAGAGAAGGAAAGCACACAAAAATAATCTCATGTCCAACCACGAATATAAAAAGAAGCAACAATCACTATTCCTTAATATCTCTCAACATCAATGGTCTCAAATCCACAATAAAAAGACATAGATTAACAAACTGGATACGCAATAAGGACCCTGCTTTCTGCTGCCTACAGGAAACACACCTCAGAGACAAAGACAGACACTACCTCAGAGTGAAAGGCTGGAAAACAACTTTCCAAGCAAATGGTCGGAAGAAGCAAGCTGGAGTAGCCATTCTAATATCGAATAAAATCAATTTTCAACTAAAAGTCATCAAAAAAGATAAGGAAGGAAACTTCATATTCATCAAAGGAAAAATCCACCAAGATGAACTCTAAATATCCATTGTCCAAATACAAGCGCACCTACATACATAAAAGAAACCTTACTAAAGCTCAAAGCACACATTGTACCTCACACAATAATAGTAGGAGATTTCAACACCCCACTCTCATCAATGGACAGATCATGGAAACAGAAATTACACAGAGACACAGACAGACTAAGAGAAGTCATGAACCAAATAGACTTAACAGATATTTATAGAACATTCTACCCTAAAGCAAAAGGATATACATTCTTCTCACCACCTCATGGTACTTTCTCCAAAATTGACCATATAACTGGTCATAAAACAGGCCTCAACAGATACAGAAACATAGAAATAATCCCATGTGTCCTATCAGACCACCACTGGCTAAAGCTGGTCTTCAATAACAGTAAGGGAAGAATGCCCACATATACATGGAAGTTGAACAGTGCTCTACTCAAGGATAACCTGGTCAAGGAAGAAATAAAGAATGAAATTAAAGACTTCTTAGAATTTAATGAAAACAAAGGTACAACATACCCAAACTTATGGGACACAATGAAAGCTGTGCTAAGAGGAAAACTCATAGCTCTGAGTGCCTGGACAAAGAAACAGGAGAGAGCATATGTCAGCAGCTTGACAGCACACCTAAAAGCTCTAGAACAAAAAGAAGCAAATACACTCAGGAGAAGTAGAAGGCAGGAAAAAAAATCAAACTCAGAGCTGAAATTAACCAAGTAGAAACAAAAAGGACCATAGAAAGAATCAACAGAACCAAAAGTTGGTTCTTTCAGAAAATCAACAAGATAGATAAACCCTTAGCCAGACTAACTTGAGGACACAGAGAGTGTGTCCAAATTAACAAAATCAGAAATGAAAAGGGAGACATAACAACAGAATCAGAGGAAATTAAAAAAATCATCAGATCCTACTACAAAAGCCTATATTCAACAAAACTTGAAAATTTGCAGGAAATGGACAATTTCCTAGACAGATACCAGGTACCGAAGTTAAATCAGGAACAGATAAACCAGTTAAACAACCCCATAACTCCTAATGAAATAGAAGCAGTCATTAAAGGTCTCCCAAACAAAAAGAGTCCAGGTCCAGACAGGTTTAGTGCCGAATTCTATCAGACCTTCATAGAAGACCTCATACCAATACTATCCAAACTATTCCACAAAATTGAAACAGGTGGAGCGCTACCGAATTCCTTCTATGAAGCCACAATTACTCTTATACCAAAACCACACAAAGACCCAACAAAGAAAGAGAACTTCAGACCAATTTCCCTTATGAATATCGACGCAAAAATACTCAATAAAATTCTGGCAAACTGAATCCAAGAGCACATCAAAACAATCATCCACCATGATCAAGTAGGCTTCATCCCAGGCATGCAGGAATGGTCTAATATACAGAAAACCATCAACGTGATCCATTATATAAACAAAATGAAAAAACAAAACCACATGATCATTTCATTAGATGCTGAGAAAGCATTTGACAAAATTCAACACCCCTTCATGATAAAAGTCCTGGAAAGAATAGGAATTCAAGGCCCATACCTAAACATAGTAAAAGCTATATACAGCAAACCAGTCACTAACAATAAACTAAATGGGAGAAACTTGAAACAATCCCACTAAAATCAGGGACTAGACAAGGCTGCCCACTTTCTCCCTACTTATTCAATGTAGTTCTTGAAGTTCTAGCCAGAGCAATCAGACAATAAAAGGAGATCAAGGGGATACAGATTGGAAAAGAAGAAGTCAAAATATCACTATTTGCAGAGGATATGATAGTATATTTAAGTGATCCCAAAAGTTCCACCAGAGAACTACTAAAGCTGATAAACAACTTCAGCAAAGTGGCTGGGTATAAAATTAACTCAAATAAATCAGTAGCCTTCCTCTACACAAAAGAGAAACAAGCTGAGAAAGAAATTAGGGAAACGACACCCTTCATAATAGCCCCAAATAATATAAAATACCTCGGTGTGACATTAACCAAGCAAGTGAAAGATCTATATGATAAGAACTTCAAGCCTCTGAAGAAAGAAATTGAAGAAGATCTCAGAAGATTTTCCATCTCAGAAGATCTCCCATGCTCATGGATTGGCAGGCTTAATATAGTAAAAATGGCCATTTCACCAAAAACAATCTACAGATTTAATGCAATCCCCATCAAAATACCAATCCAATTCTTCAGAGAGTTATACAGATTTATTTGCAATTCATCTGGAATAACAAAAAACCCAGGATAGCTAAAACTATCCTCAATAATAAAAGGACTTCCAGGGGAATCACCATCCCTGAACTCAAGCAGTATTACAGAGCAATAGTGATAAAAACTGCATGGTATTGGTACAGAGACAGACAGATAGACCAGTGGAATAGAATTGAAGATCCAGAAATGAACCCACACACCTATGGTCCCTTGATTTTTGACAAAGGAGCCAAAACCATCCAATGGAAAAAAGACAGCATTTTCAGCAAATGGTGCTGGTTCAACTAAAGGTCAACATGTAAAAGAATGCAGATTGATCCATGCTTATCACCCTGTACAAAGCTTAAGTCCAAGTGGATCAAGGACCTCCACATCAAACCAGATACACTCAAACTAATAGAAGAAAAAGTGGGGAAGCATCTCGAACACATGGGCACTGGAGAAAATTTCCTGAACAAAACACCCATGGCTTATGCTCTAAGATCAAGAATCGACAAATGGGATCTCATAAAACTGCCAAGCTTCTGTAAGGCAAAGGACACTGTTGTTAGGACAAAACGGCAACCAACAGATTGGGAAAAGATATGTACCAATCCTACAACAGATAGAGGGCTTATATCCAAAATATACAAAGAACTCAAGAAGTTAGACTGCAGGGAGTCAAATAACCCTATTAAAAAGTGGGGTTCAGAGCTAAACAAAGAATTCACAGCTGAGGAATGCCGAATGGCTGAGAAACACCTAAAGAAATGTTCAACATCTTTAGTCATAAGGGAAATGCAAATCAAAACAACCCTGAAATTTCACTTCACACTAGTGAGAATTGCTAAGATCAAAAACTCAGGTGACAGTAAATGCTGGCAAGGATGTGGAAAAAGAGGAACACTACTCCATTGTTGGTGGGATTGCAGACTGGTACAACCATTCTGGAAATCAGTCTGGAAGTTCCTCAGATTATTGGACATTGAACTACCTGAGGACCCAGCTATACCCCTCTTGGGCATATACCCAAAAGATGCCCCAACATATAACAAAGATACATGCTCCACTATGTTCATAGCAGCCTTATTTATAATAGCCAGAAGCTGGAAAGAACCCAGATACCCTTCAACAGAGGAATGGCTAAGAAAATGTCGTACATCCACACAATGGAATATTACTCAGCTATCAAAAACAATGACTTTATGAAATTCATAGGCAAATGGATGGAACTGGAAAGTATCATCCTGAGTGAGGTAACCCAATCACAGAAAAACACAGATGGTATGCACTCATTGATAAGAGGCTATTAGCCCAAATGCTTGAATTACCACAGAACACATGAAACTCAAGGATGACCAAAATGCGAATGCTTCACTCCTACTTTAAAAGGGGAACAAGAATACCCTTTGCAGGGAATAGGGAGGCAAAGTTTAGAACAGAGGCAGAAGGAATATCCATTCAGAGCCTGCCCCACATGTGGCCCATACATATATAGCCACCCAATTAGATAAGATGGATGAAGCAAAGAAGTGCAGGCCGACAGGAACCGGATGTATATCTCTCTTGAGAGACACAGCCAGAATACATCAAATACAGAGGCGTATGCCAGCAGCAAACCACTGAACTGAGAATAGGACCCCCGTTGAAGGAATCAGAGAAAGGACTGGAAGAGTTTGAAGGGGCTCGAGACCTCATATGAACAACAATGCCAACCAACCAGAGCTTCCAGGGACTAAGCCACTACCCAAAGACTATACATGGACTGACACTGGGCTCCAACCTCATAGGTAGCAATGAATAGCCTAGTAAGAGCACCAGTGGAAGGGGAAGCCCTTGGTCCTGCTAAGACTGAACCCCCAGTGAACGTGATGGTTGTGGGGAGGGAGGTAATGGGGAGAGGATGGAGAGGGGAACACCCATATAGAAGGGGAGGGGAAGGGATAGGGGGATGTTGGCCTGGAAACCAGGAAGGGGAATAACAATCGAAATGTAAATTAGAAATACTCAAGTTAATAAAGATAAAAAAATTGAGGAGATTGGGCTAGAGAGATGTCTCAGTGGTTTAGAGCACCGACTACTCTTCTAGAGGTCCTGTGTTCAAATCCCAGCAACCACATTGTGGCTCACAACCATCTGTAAAGGGATCTGTCGCTCTCTTCTGGTATGTCGGAAGACAGCTACAGTGTACTTATATACATTAAATAAATAAATCTTTTAAAAAATGTGAGAAAACTCCCAAAGAAAACAACAAACAGTTTATAAATAGGAAAATGTGTCCCATGAAACTCTCTTTGAGGAATGTCAGTCACAGCTGAATTCAACCAGAGCTTTGCCAATGAACAGGGTTGAGCAAAATCCCCACCTCCAGGGACCAGCTGATCAGCCACTAGCATCTCCAAAGCTCGCCATATGTGTGAAATATTTAATACGGATTACTTCATTTAATCCTCAGTCCAGCTCTGGAGCTAAGGGGTATTCTTTCAGAAATATATGGAGAAAGGAGGCAAAAACGAAGAAGGAAAGAGTTTTAAAAAGCCAAATAATGTTTGTCTGGTTGCTTGTTTGTATATAATTGTTACTTTCCTTCATCATAAAATGATCCATGTCAGCTCAGAACCATAGTAGGCTCCTGGTCTGCAAGCTCATGGGGCACAGACAGTAGCTTCATATACAATCAAGGGCTAATCCTAGAATGCTTGTCCCTAATCATTCTAAATCTCTAAGACTCAGAGGCTGGCCCACATCATCCAAGAGCCGTCCTGTTTGAATAGCCTGGAGATCTAATCATCTCTGCAGCAGGATTACAAGGTGACAATTGTTTCAAAGACCCAACTACCAGCAGTTAAAAAAAAAGAAAAAGTCAACAAAGGGGATTGCAGTACCCAGAATAGAGTATAGATCAGAAACATTTTGGTTTACTATAAAAACTCAAAAAGGTGCGGTTACTCCATCATTTTTCCATTTTCTTTTCCCATACAAACTGGTAAAGCTGAATTAAATCACCAAAAGAAATCATAACAGTGAATGAGCAGAGTAGTATACTACTGGCTGTCTTTGGTTTTGAAAAATTAGGCTGGCAATTTCTATGGGTTACAATGTGATCATTTAAACCATTTGAATGATAGCTGTAATCTCCCATGGAAAGTTTAAAATATATATACATAAACATATGAAATGTATTATGTAATATATGCATATGTAATTATATATGTTATATATTATTTTATATATTATACATTGTATAATATATCAATATATTTACACACATATTTTATATTTATATTTTATATATTACATTATTTATATTATATAATATAATATATTGATACATATTAATAATTGTCTAACCTAAAGGCATTGAGAAACGTGGACTCAAGGGAAGGACAGGCGCAGAAAAATTCTATCAAAGACAGATTGGGGACACAAATTTGACTACCAAACAGGTGTTCCAGTTCTCACTTTGTTTTATCCTTTTGCAAAAGGCTTTGGGAGAATCTGTCACGAAAGGCAAATGGTAAGAAGGTCACACAAGGACCCCAAGTGGGGATCCACTTGGGGAGGAAGCCAGGAAGGTCGGTGAACTCTGGAAAATAAAGTTTCTTCCTGGTGGTTTTAGTGGCTTGGACATGGTATGATTCCAAGAGGACAAAAAGCTAAGTCAGGAATCAGGAAGCCAGACTCAAAAACGTTAAAGGGTCAAACACTAACCCATCAGTTTTGTATAGAAGTGTTAACTACGGTAGAATAAATAAATACCCTGGACAGGAAGGAGTAAAACCAGTTAAAACTATGTGGTTCATATACACTGCTTTATCAGGGAAGAATCGAAGCTACCGGGATTGCTTTTGCTCACGTCCCACAGTGCAAGGTTAAAGTTGAGAGGTTTTAGATCCCTGACATGACAGGCTTAGATAAGTTTTTACAACAGTTTGGAAAAAAAAAATCCATCTATTCTTTGAAAGTATGCAAACTCCAGAAACTGACCACAGGTTTTAACGCAATCTAAGCCTGGAATTCAATTAAACGTTAAATCGGACCCAGACTTAACATCCTGGCATCCTACGGGTTTTGTATCCAGTGTGTATTCAGTTTGTATCCAGAGTGCCCCAAATCCCCAAAACAACCCTCCCTGGGTGACTGGGCTTCCTGAGAAGATAAAATCGCTGTCCCCGGCGGGGCTTCAAAAATAAGTGCAGTAGCTCTGGCCACCTGAGGGTGGTACAAAGAGAGCGCAAAGAGCCGCCAGAGCTTAATGAAATTCCTGGCTTGCACACAGGGTCAGCTTTACACATACCAACTTCATACAGCACATCCAAGGCAATCAGCTACATCATTGTTTCTCACCAAAGCTGTGAAACTGAGCAAACCAACCACCTCTCATCCATTGGGCGTCCTGACTTTTCTGACTGTAGAGCTCTGAAACTCCATGGGGACACAAAGAGGGGACTTGCTCTAGCAATCACCCTGGGGCCTGCTACTACCCCTACCAACCCTTTCCTCTGGCTAAGAGTCCACACAATCGTACCCAGCTAGATATTAACCTGTGTTCGGTTGTCGGATGGGGCACAGGTTCTAGACTTCTCAGCTCACTCCTATAAAGCCCTGACTTGCTGATTTGGGAGCGCCCACGCGAGTTTCTGCCCTCCCCCCCCGCGCGCAGGGCTGCTCCTAACTGGACCACACAGCACTCCCCGCCCTCGCGCCCGTACCGCTTTTGGGGTGTTGATCCAGAGTGTCCAATTTGGGGACAGTTCCGCTGGATTTGGGGGCGCGGGTGGTACCCAGAGCGCTTGAGCAAACTTCGCGGAGCTGCAAACTGCAACCCGGGTGGCTGCAGCAAGAGGCTGGAGCGCCCGGCTAGCAGGTCCAGGCTAAGTCGGGCTAAGAGCGGACTTGGGAACTCCCGGGACGGAGAGCAACACCGCCAGGGACCCCATCAGTCTCCTCCCTGGAGCAGCGCTCAGAGACACCCTCCACCCCAGGGCCCCGCACTGCGATCCCGCTGGTCCCACCTGCAGATTCGGAGCGCGTGTGGCCGAGGTTCCCGGTTTCCCTTGTCTGGTCCGTGAAATAGTCCGGGCCGCGTTTACCGGAGAGGGGCGGCTCCGGAGCCCTGGCTCCGCGGTGCGCTGCGCTCCAGCGCCGGCTCCGGCGGCCCCGAGCCCTGCAGCACGCCCGGCTCCACTTCCTCTTTCCCACTCCGCTCCCGGCGCGTCCCGCCCCGCCCCGCTCCTCTGGCCGCTGCTGCTGCCGCGGGTCGCCGTCCCGGACCGCCTCCACGGGGCCCTGCGGGAGGACCAGGCAGAAGAGGAGGAGGCTCAGAAAGAGATTAAGCTTGCTCTCTGGAACTTTGCCAAAGACAGCAATCAAATTACAGCCTCTGGGGGAGGAGAGGGGTTCTTTTCTTTTCTTTCTTTTTCTTTTTCTTTTCCTTTTCCTTTTCTTTTTCTTTTTTCTCTTTCTCTCTCTGTTTCTTTCCTTTTTCCCCCTTTTCTTTTCTCTCTTCTCTCCTTTAAAAAAAAAAATCCCTGCTACTGTTTTTACAGATGCATCACTCTTTTTTCTTCCCTTCTACGGGCTGTTCAGGTACAGCTAAGCCTTGGACCTGGCCATTTCCTAGATCGTTGTGAAATCCGATCCAAAAACGGTTGCTTTGCATCCAAACTTGAATTTCACATTTTAGCTTGTGGGGTGGCAACACTAAAAACGGGGAGAAGGGCGCTTACTGAGTTCAGGCATCCGTACCTCCACCACCGCAGAGAACATACAGGATGACCTTTGATTAGAGAAAGCAAAAGTGGAAAAAGAGGCTGAGATCTTTACAACAGCCAGATGTTTAAAGGCAAGGATATGGTAGGACAATAAAAGCAGGATCTCTACCACAGGTGCCTTCGCGGTGACGTTCTTTGTCATACTACTTGCCACCTTTCAAACAGGTGTATCAGAGGTGCCTGTGCTTCACCAGGTCTAGTAAGGCACAACCATGCACTCTTTGCTTGCTTCTTTTATGAACTCTTATGGTACTGGGTGAGACTTTTTTCCATAAATAGACAATTCATCTTTCAAATTGTCCACGTTCTTAAAGCCCTACTTGGTGTCATTCTTTTGTCCAATGTATAGTTACTACTGTTGTCATGAAACACTATGACTAAAAGCAAAGAGGGGAGGAAAAGCACAGAGGGAATGTGGTTTTTTTGGCCACATCATTGTTCATCAGGGCCGGAACTCAGGTAGGGCAGGAACCTGGAGGCAGTTGCTAATGCGGAAGCCATGGAGGGGTGCTGCTTATAGCTTGCTTAGCCTGTTTTCTTACAGCACCAGGGACCACCAGCCCAAGGGTGGACCCACCCACAATGGGCTAGACCCTCCTCCGTATCACTAATTAAGAAAATGCCCTACGGGCTTGCCTACGGCTGGATTCTATGGAGGCATTTTCTCAGTTGAAGTTTCCTCCTCTCTAATGATTCTAGCTTGTATTAATTTGATGTAAAACAAGCCAGCACAAATATACTGTATACACTATTAATCACTGTTAGCTGTCTCATGCATCAGATCAGCTGCTATAGTATCACAGTGCTAGTGTTTCAGTGACCCCTACTTTACTTACTGATGGTCCTGAAGTCCAAGAGTAAGGATACTTAGGCCTTGTATTATGGTATATCGTTAGAACTGTTCTATCTTATTAATGACCCTCACTACTCTCTTAATATACTTTATAAATTATTATTTCTCATCAGTAGGTAAGTATGAATGGCAAATATTACATTGTATATGGTTGACTTCAGGTACTGACTTGGAGTTTTAGAACATATCCATTCAGGATTCAGGAAGACTATACCACATCAATCCTGTGAGTTGGCATTAATTCTTCTATTAAGACCCAGGATTCAGAGAAGCCATTTGGTGAGTACTGGGGGGTACTTAGAGAGGAAGGGAACAAAGCTGGGGTTCTCCACTCTCTGATTCTTTCCTCTCAGGCCCTTGCAGGTCTGAGCCCAGTGGGAGATCCCAATCCAGTGACAAGACAAACTCTGCTTTCAAATTCTATAACTAACTACTGTCATTGGGGAGTGACAGTTCTGAGTTATGGGGCTGTATCTATAGCATGGTTATAAAATTTCTTTCTCAGTCTTCTTTTTTCCTGTTTGCCTCAGTTTACTAATGAGGCAGAATTCAGGAATTGGCAGAAAGAACAACAAAGTCTCATTGATTCTGTGTGCCAAAGCATGGACTAGGAACCCAACTCACATTGGGATCTCAAGCAAATATTGCTTGCCCTTTACATGATTAGAACAGTGTCCCCTGGGTCCCCTGTACTGTTCTTTTGAGGGTCTAATTCATCCATGTGTGCCCAAACAGTTACTCTCCCCTCCCAACACTCAAAGATTGATGATGCTGGATGATGAGTGGGTGGGTAGATGGAGCAGAATGTAGGCGCTGTAAGACTGCTATCACAGAGCATTTTATATTAGCAATCTTGTACTTTTCCCCCTTTAAGGAAAAGAACTAAAGGAAGGGCTTTCCTGGAACATTTCTGGTAACAGGAGAAGTCTTTTGCTGGGAAGCATTCTTAATATTCTGGTATCAGTCAAGGTCAAAAAGGAGAAACAGAAGCCATTTAAAGTTTTTATGAAAGAAGGGCTTCAATTAACACACACACACACACACACACACACACACACACACACACAGGAAAACTTGCACACAAACATGTCCATGCCTCCCACCCTCCCACAGAAACGGAGGGCTGCAGAAACAGAAGAGTTAGACGGATCTGATAGTGACAAGCCCAGGCATGGTCTATGTTCAAATCATACCTTGTTTCCTCTCAAGGAAGGTCTGTCAATTAGATGTCTGCCCAGAAGAAATGTGTTTGCTTTCTGAGATTATCAAACGTCTCCTGTAGCTTCTTATTTATTCCTCAGACAGAGCTATTAAGGCAGACAGACACTGTAATCCATGAAGTGGCAGATCTCTGAGAAAGCTTGCTGGTATGGCCAAATGCAGCTACACCAGGCCTAGCAGCATGCAAACACAGCTCTGCAGGTGGTTCCCAGTCTACCAACTAACTCAGCTATTCTGAGGAGTGTGAAGCCCAGAGTGGCATCTGCTGTAGATTCTCCCATCCAGGCACAGGAGGGGGTTGATGTTTGCAAACCTCACCAGGTTTAATGGCTCCATCATGCTATGCTTTAATTATATGACTTTGGATGATAACCTTTATGGCGTTTATGGTGACTGTATTGAATGTATGATTTTGCAGGATCAGAAAAACCATGTCTCCTGGAATATAGATAGAACTCCTCAGAGAAGGCCCAGGTGACATTGATCTACTTTTTTAATGGAAAAAGCTAATTTAATTTCAAATTTAGAAGTGTGGGGCTTAACCCCTTCCCCCTTTTTAAATCCTCTAGAAACCGTAGTACCTGCAATTCTAGCACTAGGAAGGCTTAGATGGGAATGTTGCTAGTTCAACCCAAGCCTGCAGTGAGACCCTGTCTCTAAGACAAGTACATTCTAGAGTATCTTAGCCATGTAAAAGTTTATGGTAAGGGGCCTATGGTGACACTTTAGGAATATGTACTGTGGTTGTTAATATGTCAACTTCATAGGGTCAAAAAAAAAATCACCTAGGAGACACATCTCTGGGTATGTAGGAGGGGGATTACCTAGATAATATTAATTGTGTGCAAAGTCTCATTCTAACTGTGGGGGCGCCTTTCCATGGGCTTTGGAGCTGCACTAAAATAAAAGCAAGCTAAGCACCAAAATCATTGCTCCGATTCTTATGGGTAATGTACAGTCTCAATCTCCTGCAGCCTTGACTTTCCTGCCATGATAGAGTGTACCCTTGAACTGTGAGCCAAAACAAACACTTCCTTCCTTAAGTTGATCTTGTTATGGATTTTGTCATGGTTAGAAGGGAAGTATTTAATACAAGCCTCATGGAGAAAAAGCAAGTGTGTGTATGATGAAGTGTGTTCAAATTCTCCTCAGCCCAGAGCAGTCAACTGAATATAGCATTCAGGTGGATAGATTCAGCCGGATGTTGTTTCTCTCCAAACTGTGATTGGATAGAAGATGTACAAACTGTATTTTCTTCACAAAGCAAAGGGTAAAATAAGAAGTGTGTGTTGTTCTTAAACTCTTGCTCAGCTGAACCTAAAAGCAGCTAGAGGAAAGTGAAGTCTGGAAGGAATCTGGATTCTAGAGTAAGCTTGAAATCCTACTACATACGAATCTTCTCCACTGCTATCCTGCCTTGTTCAAGAAGAACCTAAACTCCACATCACTGGTAACCAAGAAGGCAAAGGCCAAGTGTCCAGAAACATGGTCATTGTCAGAAACAAGAAAGGAAAAACGTTTTGGTTCACAGATTCACAGGGCCCTTTGTGTACAGAAAGCAAGGCAGCAACAGTAATTGGATGAAAGGCATTGGAAGCCTGTGGTGAAGACTTGCTCACATGCAGAACAAGGTCAGAAATGGATAGGACTTTCAAAGGCCTGCCTTACTGAGCCATTTCCAGCGGCCAGGCCCTACCTCTTAAAAAACAAAAACCAAAAGAAACAAATGCCACAACCTCCCCAGCCAGGGAATGGACTTAAAATGCAAACTTCTCACAGACGTTTCCCATTTAAACAATGACAAGAGCCTTAAAGGTATTCTACTGAGGCCGTGCTGGACAGTTTATTCTTGTGCTTCACAAATTAATGTTTGTTCCCACAGTGATTCTTTTGGAAGGCATTGACAGTGTGTTTGAGGAGCTATTTTCTCTATCGGCTTTGCAAAAGGGAGTGAGTACCTCTATGTTTCTTTTCTTAACAATTATGTGTTTAGAAAAACCCCACCAAATATCAGTACACCCTCTAGAGTCAGTTGGCTGATTGAAAATGCGGGGGAGGCTACCACATGGAAGGGGGTGTCTATTGTTATTTGGTGGTAGGATAGAAGGGTCTCTTGAACTTTTTACATTGTTTAGACCCTCATTCAAGACAGAGAGGTGTTCCACCCAAACTCCAGAAGTATCTTGAACACATGCTGAGCCATCCTGTGCCATACCCAACATTTTACATGGGTAGGAGGTATGTGAGCTTGTTTCTTCATGTGTGTGTAGCAAATACTTACTCACTGAGCCATCTCATCAACTGCCACCCTCCAGACTGTTTATTTTTCCTGTGGCTCTTGTCATCTGTGTGACTTTTTATGACGTTACAGCTCCTTTTTTTTTTTTTTTTTTTTTTTCCGGAGCTGAGGACCGAACCCAGGGCCTTGTGCTTGCTAGGCAAGCGCTCTACCACTGAGCTAAATCCCCAACTCATCAGACTGTTTATTTTTAATGGAAAAAAATACTGTTATTGACATTTTTAAGGACCTGAAATATAAACAGAGTTTAATAATAAAAGAGGAGAGCATCTATTGGCAGGTATATGAAGCTTGGTCTAGGAGAAACAGAATGGTAACAGGGAAGTGTTGGTAAACTGAGACCTGAGGGGTTCATGTCCTGTTGGAGGTTCTTGCTGTGAGCACCAGGGTGTCATCATTCAACTCTGACATACTTTCCTCAAGCAAAATGACCACACTCGCTGATTTGCTAAAATATTCTACTGAGCTGAATTTTCTGATATGTGCTAATTAATAATAAGTATCTCAAACTCATTTTCTCCAAATCTCTTTATTAGGAAATCCAGGGAAATTTTATTCATATATCACTGATAGCAATAAAATCAAGTCCATATTTACTAAATATTTAGTAAGTATCTAGTAAAATATTTACTAAAATAGAGTATACAGTTAGGAATTATTAAGAATAATGATTTGTGAGTATCATAAATTTTCTTTAATTTGTAATTCCTAGATTTTGTATAGTCATATGAAATCATATATATGCACATTAAATATATAATACAATAAATACATATAATAAATAGGTAGAAGTAATATTATCTAGAGGAGCAAAGAATACTAATAGGAGGGTGTCAAAAAGAGAGGAGAGTAAGATATATAAATATATATGTGAAAATATTTTTAAAATAAGTAAATAAGTAACATGAAAATTATAAAAATAGAAAATAAAAAAGAGTAAACAGTTCATTGTCTTGTTTTTAAAGATATATTCTCAGTATGCAGCTCAGGCTGCTCATAAAAGTCTGATCTTCTTCTTCAATGTTCCAAGTGCTGATATTGCAATCTTGCACTGCAAGGTCCAACAAAATATTTTGGATATATACTGGTTGTTGAGTTGTGTGCTCAGTGAATTTACCCTAAATATTCAAATTACATTTTACATCAATTAAGGACTAGCAGAATTATCTGTATCATTCATACACACACACACACACACACACACACACACACACATATATATATATATACATATATATATATATATATATATATATATATATATCTCACCCTTGGAAGGACAGAAATAAAATCTTTTTCTGCCATAGCCACATTTGCCCATGTATTTCTAGCTCTCAACAGTGTGTGTTCTTCCAGCTTTTTTTCCTGACTTTAAATTTCTGAGTCCTACCTCACGAAGCCCCCTAAAACAGTGGCTCTCAACATGTGGATTGAGTAATTTTTGGTGGGGAACAATGACCCTTTTCAGGGGTGAAACACCAGATATCCTGTATATCTGATATTTACATTACAACTAATAACAGTAGCAAAATTACAGTCATGAAGTAGCAACTAAATAATTTATGATTGGGGCACAGCATGAAGAACTATATTAAAGGTCACAGCAGCATTAGGAAGTTTGAGACCCACTGCTCAAAAACTTAACTTTATTCTGAATTACCAAAATCTTCGCTCTTGTTAACAGTTCTCTTCCAGCCTCAGTCAGCCACGCTGATTCTGTAACTTCGACACACAATGAGTGCCTATGTATAGAGAGGAACACCACTCATTTTGGGGATTTTGTAACAAATTAAGGCAAAAGAAATTTAATTTTTCCTCCCTAAATCTGTTGTCTTTTGGGGGGGGGCAAAAACAAAAAACAAAACAAAACAAAAAAACAAGCCCTCTTTGAAACAGTCAGTTTCCTTTGTTTTGTGATTCTCAATCACACAAGTGACTTACATACTGGCATAAACAATCTGCCAAAGATCTAGTCAGGAATATGAAGAAAGATGGACAGCCCTGCAAATCATGCAGCCCCAGCTGCCTGTGTAGGTTGAATTCCTTTGGGATGCCATTAACGGAAGACCCGCCCAGCACACTGGTTTCAAAGTAACTTTTTTCCCCCTGAAATTACAGAAAGACTCAGGTCCTGAAGAATCCAAGCACACGATCAATTTCCAGCAACCCAATACTTGCCTGAGCTGATTGCCACATTCCTAGCAAGATGTTTGATCTCCTGTTTCCTTTAGGACATGGATCCTTTCAATTTTCGAGGACAGAAATGTCTTTTAAAACTATTCTGCCAATTTTAAAGAAAGAAAGAATAAAAAGAATGAGAAGATAATCTCGATAGTGATTAACGGAACTTGCGAGCACATCTGTAACCCACATAATTCAAACTATAATCCCTAAGGTGAAATCCCTTCTCACCCACACCTCTTCAAGTCTGCAATGCTTTCCTTTCATTCCATTTCTTTTATTCCAGCCTTGTGGTTCCAGCTATGATTGCATAGCGAATAACACACATATGAGTCCATATGGTTCAGAGCAAATCCAATTTGTGATACAAAGACTTGGAGACTAGGATCCAGGGAGGAAAGAGGGAATCCATGGACTTCTCCATTGTCAGGAAACTGGCCAAGTGGCCTGCTACCTTCACATCCTCTGTCCCCATTGGAAACTCTGGCCATAGCCCTTTTATGTTGTAAAGTGTACAACAGTTAATGTTGTTCTGGCCAGAAAGGAAGCTATTCCTGGCCAGTCACATGGAGCCAGGCAGGTGGTTTATCAGGGCGTGCATTGGAAGAGAATAGCCTAATTAAATGGCAACATTGTTCAGACTTGCTCAGGCATAAGTGGAAAAATGTGGCTGAGTTTTAAAATCACCATTGGGGAAAGACTCTCACACCTTTGGGGGAAATGCAGACTTGATTGGGAATTAATTCTCTAAATTATAACCCTTTTAACTCTGTTGCAAGGAAATAATCTCCCCATTGCCAATTAGTGTGAAACATGACTCAAATGGATAGGTACGTGTTATCCAAACTCAGATGGAAAACTGAATTTTATAGATCAGGGACAAAGATATCACCTTTAAGAGGTCACAACCCCTAAGTTATTTGTTTCACAAATTTCTTATAATGAAGGTGCAAAGCCTCACTGGCCTGTCTATTATGCAACATTGTTCCATGTGTGTATTCACTGATGCTTAAACTATATCTGAAGAGCCCGCCCATAAAGCAACAGCATCAACTTTCCATGGGTTTCTTCTCTGATGGCTTCACAATGTTGTACATTTAGAAGGCCCACCAGGATTGGTTAACCAAGGTGACTGGAACCTAGGGAAACTCACTGTCAACTCAGAGAGTGCTAAAAAGGTAACGTATACCTACATGCTCTTGTGTAGGTGGCCCTCATGAATTAGCTACCCTTTGCGCACATTTCTGGGACTTCCTAGTGTTGAACAAAGTTCAAACCCATCAGCCTTAGAATCAAAGTCGATTAATCTAGCAGGTGTCTGGCCACAGTGCCTTTTATTATCAATTTCTTCTCTCTCACCCAAACGTCAAACCAAACCTACTGGTGTAGAAGAAGCCTCTCTGAGCATCTCACACACATTTCTGTGCTTGAGGGTGCAGTGGGCTTTCCTGAGTTCTATGAAATGAATCCTCTTTCCAAGAGATGCTCCATTTCCAAAGAGACATAGCAGGGTTTCTCTGAATACCACCAGAATGCCCAAACCCTACAATGGCTCCCCATCTTCTCTTGTGCTGGCAGCAAGGGTGACGGGACTCAGCTTCATGTGCTTTCCCCGTGTGACTATTGGCAACTCTACAGGGAGGCAGGTGAGACCTAGTTAATTTCCTAATGGTGAGACTTGTGAGTACATGCATTTGTGCTTTCTGCAAAGGCTCAGCAAACACAATTTATGTAATTGAAGGTAGCTATTCATAAAACCAAAGTGATTCATTGACGGATTTGCTAGTTAAAGCCTTTCTGCGAAAGTGTTTTATACCAGACTGCCGGCTAACTGGCAAATGTTTAGGGGATAAATCAGCTTAGGCAGGATTAAAGGAAGCATCCGCTTCATATCTGTTTTCTGCAGAAGCAGGTCGTCTACACCTGGTGATTTTGCTATCTAGTATCTTACCCTGTTGGGCTGAGCTTGAGTGCAAATCCAGGAACACCCAGAGCATCTAGTGCAGCTTTTCAACCCCTTTCTTTAATGAACTCTTTCCTAGGAGGTAAAACAAAACGAAATAAAATAAAAAGAGAGAAGAAAAGAATGAGGTAGAAAAACAGAAGATAAAATCAGAGAAGTGTCTGTTCCAGATGACTAGTTTGTGGCCTTCTGAGAATTTATCTTAATTGGTTCCCAATTACAAAGACATTTTAATTAACTTACTTTTTAAATTAGCATACAAAGTAACAAATTGCTTAATGGCAGTGAGTAGGATGGGGTGTTTTTGTTTGTTTGTTTGTTTGTTTGTTTGTTTTTGCTGACTGAATTCTGCTGTGAGAAGGAGTGAGGCATCTTGGGAGCAGTGGCTTCTCTTGGCTGACTTGGTTGCAGCGGCCACCTAGGAGCAGATCTGTGGACAGGGTTCTCTGTGTGAGGAGGTAAGGAATATTGTTCATGCAGCCCATCAAGTGAGAAGTGGATCTCGTGTGATGGTGGAAAATGGTACTTTCCAGCCCGGATCTCGGAGGGCTTTTGAGTGGCTGGCAATGACACATTTTCACTGAAAAGGTGCTTTGGTCATGTCTTGGACTTGATGTGGTGATAATGGAAGCAGAGGTATGAGGTGCGTCATTTAGAGTTGCCAGGGGAACCCACACAGGCTGGGCTACTTGAAAAACCCATCCCTTGCCTACCTGAGAGACAGCTAGATTGCCTCAAAAGCAACAGCAGGAGGCCTCCCATTAATGATCCGACATTTGCTGAGTCCCGCCTCTGAGCCAGGTCCACTTGAGGCACAGGTGACACAGTATGAGGCAAAGGAGCACTGTTCCTATCCTTATAGAGTCTCCTCTTAGTGGAGGAAGCAGACCTTCGTGAGGTAATGTCTGAGTCATTATAAATTAGTAACTGGAGAGAGTAAAGGAGGAGATGAGACAATCTACCGAAAATTAACCTAGCACTGTGGCGGGAAATTACCCTTGAAACTCCACTTTGATGGAGGGATGTCAAGGATAAGTTAACATGGCAAAGGAGAAAGGGAGAGCCAGAGTGTGTCTGTGGTATCTGCACTGCTGTGAAGCAGTGGGAGCAGCCATGGGGACCCTTGCAGGAGGGCCTGGGTTAGAGGCTCTTGCTGGGAAGGAGGCTGTGGGTGCTTGGTTAGAGTACTTGGTAACACAGGCTGAGCAGCCAAAGTGAGGTGATTCAGACAGAGTTCCAGGTCAGTGTGCTGTAGAAAGTGGAGTCACCAGACTAATGGCTCTATGACCCACTGCACGGTGCTCCATCTTGACAACTTCTAGTTTCTCGATCACTACAGAGAGACCATGCTTAGATAAAAGTCAGGGCTGGCACCTGTTCTCTTACAAATTGGGTGACTCTTTTTAAAAAAAGGTTAAGTACTTAACTCTTTAACTTTTCATTTGGAGAGTGTAGATAACTATCCTGTCGAATCCCCTTGGCAGGGTGGTTATGAAGAGCAATTTGAGATAAGGAACATGGGGCTAGAGAGATGGCTCAGTGGCTAAGATCACTTGGTGCTCTTCCAGAGGACCAGGATTTGATTCCCAGCATGCATGCAAGGACTGACAACTTTTTATAACTCCTGTACAAGGGGATCTCATGCATGTATAGCACAGATATAACTGCAAACATATTTATGCACATTCATTAATGACAATAATAATAAAAATAATAAAATTTATATGATTGTAAACGACTATGTTCTAAAACACTGGGAAGTGTGATATGAGACACTTATAACAAAACCATACACCCAACAACAATCAGAGAGCATGGTTTGCCAAACCATGGGCATCTAAGGCAGTTCTGGGGAAGGTCACTGGATACTGACCTGATGTCTCAGGAACTCTCAATCTCAGGAGGTGCCTGAGTACCTGGTCTATGGAATGAATCGAAGGAGAGTTTCCATCTATAGAGCTGTGAGAAAGTTGCTTTCCATGCTGGAGTCACCCTACTCCTGTAAATAGCCCCTCATCTATACTCTGTAAGCCCCCAACATTCCCAGCTTCTCTAAGTTGGACTTTGGAGGAATTGTCCTTTGGTTTGTCGTTGGCATGTATAAGGAGGGCATAAATGTTTGATTGTATCTCCCCAGTGAAAGAGTTCCTAAAATAGGGTCACTCTCAGCTCTTAAAGGCTCCACTCTCCTTTAAAGCCGAACATGGTAGAGCTGGTACTCTCCAACTTCTTCCAGTGACAGAGAGTTTTCTGTTTTTAAGGACTTCTGTCATGGAGTTGGGCATTGTGAATAATCTCTTTATCTGAAGTTCAGCAGGGCCACACATCATAACAAAGTCATAGAGTGATATCATACTCACAAGCTCTGAGGATGAGGTCATGGACTCTTCAGAGCATTTGTAGATTTCTACCACGGTGCTCAAAGTGACCTTGACAATGTCACCCACCCTCTTTCCATTTGTGTTTCCTCATCAATCATAGCTCGATAGGCAATTGAATTTTAAGTTAAATAAGGCAAATATGAGGGCACATTTCCTGCCTTCTCCCACTGGGTTTTGTGACTGGGGAACCCAGTTAGTTCTCCCAGCACCACTCCAGGTCTATTAAATAAAGGAGTAAACCCAGAGTTCCATGCTACTACATTGCCTCTCTACTGGCTGGAGTGTATTATTTCTAGGTATATACTAAGATTCTGAAGAAAAGGAGAATTCTCTGGAATTCAATTCAGTCCTAGTGTGTTTATTTCTGCACACATGTGCACACACACACACACACACACACACACACACACACAGAGTCTTGGCAGTAATAGCAACTTTTTGGTAGCAATAGTGGGTAAGAAGAAAAGAGGCTTAAATCTAATTGCTGGAGTTGAGTTTATTCTGCAGATTTTATGGATAAATTCTGCCAAAGTCCACTTACTTCCTTTGAAGAATACAGAAACCCGACAAAAGGAAACACACTACTTACTTCTTTAGTGGTGTGACTATAATAATCATTGCATTGTGATCCCTTGTGGATCTCTGTATGTCACAGTGAGTTTTTATAGAGCCCCTTTCTGTATTAGTATGAATTTCAACAAAGAGCCAGCAACCCTTAAATCTATCAACTGGCCCTAAATCTCAGTGGCTGATTTTTGAGTCCTTCTAGGATCAGCTCAGTGAATGGGCCACTGTTCTTTCAGTCAGGGGGGCCAAGCACTGCCTCCCCAAAGCAATCATTCTCCCCTAAATCAGTTGCCTTCCCTCTGAAGTCAGAACCACAGCTCTTTGCAATTCTTTAAAGGCTATAGGAGAGGATATGGGTTGGGGGTGGTGGTGAATAGAGACTTGTACGTTAGGGAGAGGTGCCTCCTGCTAAAGGTGTCTGTAGCCTTTCAGTGGCTTATTGTCTGTGTCTGTCCAGCAAAAGACAGCGTCATTTCTGAATCTATTATTTGCCCAGAAGCCTATTTTCAGGGCTAAAGCATGAACAAAAATGCTTTGCATAGAGTGCATTATTTGATAATTATATCTTATGTGCTCTATCCCAGGACCTAAGTGATAGATAATGACATATGACATGGTCTCAGAGGAGGACATAGGACATAAAACAGAAATGTAATGCACACCGGTTCAACCACACACAGCCAGAGGCCTTCCAGCCCACAGGTAACCTTTATACAATCCGATAAAGTCTGGAGGAAATGAAATCTTGTGAAAAAGGATGTTTTATCTTGTTGAATTGGGGGTATGTTTACTAGATTATTTTTCCTCTGCAATATGTAGGAAAGATCATTAGACATACTTGTTCATTAAACCATTTTTTCGAGGTACCTGGGTGTTTTTGTTCATCAGTATAGACTTTGTAATATCTCAGGCTCATCTTTCAGTATATTTATTCTTATTCTGGAGCAATTATTATTATTATTATTATTATTATTATTATTATTATGTGAAAAATGATTGTGACGAGGGTAGGCCATTTAAATAAAACATATGCTGCTTCTGTATATTGCTTTCTCCTAGAGCAGTGGTTCTAAACCTCTGGGCTGCCAACCTTTTGGGGGGGGTGGTATCGCATATCAGATATCCCAAATATCAGATATTAGATTTCGATTCATAACAATAGCATGGTTACAATGATGAAGTTAGCAACAAAATAATTTTATGACTGGGGGTAGCCATGAGAAAGTATATTAAAGGGCTGTAGCTTTAGGAAGGTTGAGAAGCACTGTCTTAGGGTAACGTGTACAATTATTTTATGAAGCTGAGTTCTACTTAGTATCCAGATGATGGACACATGGTCTAACAAGCTGCTGTTAAGTATAAGGTGAAAAGTAGGGAGTGGGGGCAAGAGAGATGTCTCAGCAGTTTAATGTGTTTCCTGTTCTTACAGATGACCCAAATTCACTCCCTAGTACTTACACCAGGCAGCTTACAAACACCTATTATTCGAGCTCCGGGAGACCCATTACCTTCTCCTGGCCATCTCAGGAATCTTGCACACACATACACATAAACAAAAATAACTTGTATTGAAGTTGAAAAATGCCTAGAAGGCCTACAAGTATTGTGGGATGCAATAGAATGTGGGGGGTGAGAAAGAACACTTAATGGTTACTATTGAGATTTCTGTATTACTGAAAGTTTGCTTTTGTTATTTCACTTAGGGTAAAGCATCCTATGCAAATGACATAACTTGTTATCATCAGCATCACAGGACCTGAGCTTTCTGGGTAAAATACAAGAGGACTAGGGAAGCTGTGTTAATGGTCCAGTGGAACACATGTCTCAACACTGAACCAATGATCCCCTATGTGCTGTGCAGTGGCATGTGGCAACCTCCCTGGGCTTTCAAAACCAAAGAAGCTGAAAGGCCTTTTCTTTGGAAAAGGAAAACTCCATGAGGCAAACAAGTCATGCACAGAGACCCTTTGGTTAGGATTGGTTGGGGCCCAGCTCCTGACAGGGTGCGACTCCACAGCCCTGTCACCACTGGCTTCTGACACTTCAGAGGGGCTGTCAGAAGCCACTTAGGTAAGCTTTTGGGAACAGGCCTCTGATTCTTCACTTTAGCTGGGAATGATGTAGAGCAAAGGGTTAGGGCTCCACTGCACTGTCTAGAAAGAACTGCAGAGCTGCAGGGTGAGGCTCCCTGCGTCTCTGCTCCCTGCTGTGCCTCTGAGACACTGAGGGATGGCGCTGCCAATGTCTGTCACTCTCTGGCATGACTAAGGTAACAATCAAACTCATATCACCATTCTCTTAGATCTTTATGGTTTTCCTCCGTTAGAGATAAATATTCCATACATATCTTCAAAATTTTAGTATGGGTTTTAAAGAGGAGAATAAGTTAAGTGAACTTGGTGCCTTGTCATTTGCAAGACTGGGATGATGAAGAGTATAATTTTATCTCCCTGTTGTGTTCTTTCTTTCCAACAGAATTTCTTGATGTGGACTTGTGATGTCACAGCCTAGACTCTCTAGCCTGAAGACAGCTTCAGCCTTACTTAGATGGAGAAGATGGTCTTGGGAAGCCAAAGACTGTCTTCTATTCAGAGCCAGTTGGCCTTTAGCATGTTCATAGAATACTACCACAAAATGTGATCCACTTGCTGATGAGACATGAGGTTTGGTTACACTCAGGGATGGGTTACCATCCTGAGTATTAGCAAGGCAGTGAAAGAAACTGATTCTGGAGATTATGAATCATCTCAAAAAGAAATTGTGGAGGAAAGTTGGAAAATGCCATTGTTTCCCTGTTCCTAAGTTATCTTTGACGTGGTAACTTCAGTGGAAATCATTCTAAAGACACGGTAGAAGAAAAACATCAGCACACCTGTCCTGTCAATATTTTTGAGCTATGCTAATATCCATGCAGTGACTCGAGGATGGCCTGATGGCTAGTGGGGTCTATCACCTGGAACCCATTTATGGGGACTTTTACCATCTCCATAAAAACTGATCCCAAGGCAATTTATCTTTGTTCTTTACAACAAAGGCAAGAGAATTTCCATAGTATTTGACAAATCGTCAACATGCCATTTTATTGAAAAATTTTAAAAAAGAAGACAAATTATAAGGGGAAAGCAGCATCCCTTTAGCTCACACACAGATGATGACATCACAGGCTCAATTAGCCATGCCTCTTTAAGAAGCAGAACCAACAGTTAGTTCACCAAGAATGAGAGCTCATCCTTGGTGAGACATGACAGGAAATCGCAGTAGAATGACCTTTCTGTTTCCTATACTATGGGAAGCTTGTTTGCTTTATCTTCCAAGTGAAGAAATCATTATTGTTGTGTAGGATGATGTCATTATGCAGCAAGGCGGATCCAGGAGAAGGCAAAGCCTATCATTGGATGAGAAGGAAGGGTAGGCAGGGAAAAGTCTAGGAAGGTGAGAGAAATCAAGATGGAGACAATGGAGGAAGATGATTCTGATCCAGGTGGTCTGGGTCAATTTTATCTTGTCTAGGTGGGCGGTTTCTATCTTTATTAATTAGCAGTGAATTTATTCTGTGGACGTATTGTGGATTGAGAATTTAACATGTAAAACTAATTGCTAAATTACAAGTTTCTGGAACTTTGATTTACAGGGCTAAAGAGGACGGTGTGTGAAAGAAATGGCTGAGAGGCAGTTGGAGCGTGCGGATCTGGTTCTGTGGCCCAAGTGGAATGAGAACTCACGCGCGCGCGCGCGCGTGCGTGCGTGCGTGCGTGCGTGCGTGCGTGTGTGTGTGTGTGTGTGTGTGTGTGTGTGAGGTGTGGTAACTACCACCTAGGGGATTGCGCGGAGAGGGTGGCTAAAAGGGAGACAGCCCGGGGAGGGAGGCTTGTGGACCACATTGCAGAGCAGCAGCCGAAGTGAGTGGATCCAGTTTGTGGGAACTGATAGAAAATGTTCCTTTCTAATTATTACTGCAACACTGTTAAGTTAATCTATAACTAACTCCAACTTTCCCAGCCTAAAGACAAGCAAACAACTTTTCTTTCTTGGTGAAATGTGTCACTCTTCAAGGTTCTGAGTCTCCTCACACAAAGAAGGAATTTTGAGTTAAAAAGAAGACAAAAGAGCTTGCCCAGAGTCACTATTACAACAAGGACATAAGCAATCCATGGGTACAAATTCCTATGCTCTTGGACTTTGGGACAAGCTTTTCTTTGTAGGAATGGTGGGAGCTATGGCAAGGGTACCCTAGCTGTTTGACTCCTCTCACAGTTGGTGGTGGGCCAAAGAGGACTCTACCCTTCTGTGAGTATAGACGAGGCAGCCTGTCAACTCCTGTGTTTCTCTAGTTGCAAAATCCTGCCATGCACTGTTAGCTGTGTCAGTCAGCAATTGTGTGGGGCAGGAATCTAGCACAGATTTCCACAGAGAGACAAGGAATCCAAGGAGGAGACTATCGGGGCAAATTTATCCTTCTGTATCTTCTGAACATGGGAAGAAAGTCCAGCCTAAACCAGACACATATTTCCAAATATGAAGGGAGCCCTACCCCAATTCTACCCCAGCATGCACTGGGTGGTCTATTCACATCCCATCCTCAGACCTTTAATTCAAAACTGCATCAACGATGCATATACTAGATATATGAACATATGACAAGGATATATATGTTCAGATAGGTAAAGATATAGTAAAGAATGCTGGAATTGCATATAGCATGATATTAATAACAGCTGACACAGTAGAGAGGGAGGGGAGGATGAATGGAGAGACATACCTGCAACATAGATATATCATCAAGGGGGTTCAGCCTTCTTTGTATCATGTTGACATTTTACCTAGAGAAGAGTCTGCAGTCACATTGCCTTATTTCTAGAAACTGCTGTATAGGCTCGCCAGTTATTCTCACCTCCAACTTGGAGTATAGCTGAATAGTTCCGATTTTGGAGGGCTGCATGTATGCATGTGTGTCCTGAACCAAGTTTTATATCAGTGGCAGAAGAAAACAGCCTGCTGACGCTGGTTATAATTAGATGCACTATGCTCAGTGTGGAGTCTTTCCACAAATAGATAACAATACGGTCCCTTCCTCCTCTATGGAGAATGCTGTCCCTAAGCCTGAGTTCTGACTCTCAATGGAAAGCCATTGTTGTAGGCTCCAGTCAGTCTAGCTTCAGTTCACATAGGAGGCTAGGAAAGTCCCTCCATACACTTCGAAGGAGGAGCTGATTCTCAGAACCACAGGAAGAGGAGTGGGAGAGAAACCGGAAGGAAGCTGGCAACCCCTCCTCCCTGCTCCCAGGCTTTCCTGCTTCCCAAACTCATTCAGCATAGCTGAGCTCTTCAAGCTGCAGCTGAAGGAACTACCCTCCAGTTCCCTGAGGGTTCCGTACCTTCCCAGAACACAGCATGTCTGTTCTTCCACCTACTGCAATCCTGCATGTCCTTCAAGGCACACAGCCCTGATATCAGAACCCTCGTTTAGCCTCCCTCCATCTTCTTGGCCACCTGTCACTGTTGTCTGGCCAGTCCCTTACCACTCAACAATTCCCACATTAGGTATGGTCAGTTGGTTCTGAAGAGAAGTGATTGTAAACCCATCCTGCTCAAAGTCTTCCTCCCATGTGACCCAGATGGGAAGGG
Organism: Rattus norvegicus; assembly: GCF_021556685.1. Lineage (NCBI taxonomy): Eukaryota > Metazoa > Chordata > Mammalia > Rodentia > Muridae > Rattus > Rattus norvegicus. The sequence goes on along the minus strand of NC_141534.1, from coordinate 42,196,512 downwards.
CTTGGCTCTGGACACCGAGCCTTGGCATCCTGTTGGATTTTCCTGTGGTGGCCTGAGAGATTACCTCCCTGCCAGGCAGAGGGGAGGTGGAGAGTCAGCCTTCCCTCAGTAGCTCTTTGCTGTAGGCTTTCATGAAAGCTTCTTTGGTGTTCAGAGAGGGAAGGGAAGGGGTGGTGTTCTGCAGCCAGAGGCTACAGAGACAAGGACCTACCCCTGGCTTTGTCAGGGTCCCAAGAGTAAGAAAACCCTCCCTTGCTCTCAATCAAACTGGGAGGGGGGGCATCATCTGGCTAAGAGTGGAGCCTACAGTCCTGGGACCTGGGTTTGAATCCTGGAATCCCTCATCTCCAGGTTGAGAGCCCTGAGTTGCTAACTTAAAGGTTCCATTCTTTGGTTTCATCCTCCCATCTATGCATCTCCACAGAGAACTGCTGTGGGTGCCTTAAAGGCAAAGAGCTTTAATTAGAACATGATGCAAGATTGAAGAAGCCCTAGCTTTTTATTAGAGTAATGTGATAGTTCAGGTATTCTAGAGCAACAGAACTTATAGAATAAGTCTTTCTATCTTTCTATCATCCATCTATTATTTATCATTCATATATTTATTATCTTTCTATGTATCTATGTATCTGTGTATCTATCATCCATCTAGTATCTATATATCATCCATCTAGTATCTATCACCCATATATCTATTATCTATCTACCTATCATCCATATATTTATTATCTATCTATCTATCTATCTATCATCACCATCCATTATCTATTTATCATCCATATATTAATATTTATCATCTATCTTTTTGTCTGTCTGTCATCCATATATTTATTATCTACCTATTAATTGATCATACATCTGTTTATCATATCTATCTATCTATCTATCTATCTATCTATCTATCTATCTATCTATCATCTACCTACCTACCTATCTATCTAAGGGATTACTTTGAGTGGCTTACAGGCTGTGGTCCAGCTAGTTCAACAATGCGCTGTGTGTGTGTGTGTGTGTGTGTGTGTGTGTGTGTGTGTGTGTGTGTGAAAGAATTCTGTTATATGTCAGATGTACATACTGTGACTCATTCTATTATTATTACTGAGAAATGAGTTAAGTCAGCAATAGTTTAGAATGCTTGATTTACTTAACTGACGTTAATACTGACCCCTTAGGTAATACTAATTGCATAGATAGAAGTTTAGGAATAGAAGAAACTGGGATAGCCCCCAAACCATTCCTGCTGGCACTTGAAACTACCCCACAGAGCAGCTCAATACTCCATGTTTGTAAACCCTCGCCTTTTGCAGAAATATATGGAACAAATTTCATGTTCTGTACCCCATGAAGAAGATTTGAAATGCCATTACTGTGACCCATTTCTAACCAATTTTCAGTGACTTGTGTAACATCCTGAAATGTTGAACAAAAATAACATCTTGCTTTTGGTTGGTAGTCATAAGCTCAAAGCCCTTTTTCAGTGGTTTTGACCACTTTCTATTTGGTTTCATTTCACATTTACAGCGTCAGTTGCTAGTGTTGGAAATAATTTGTAGAGGAATGGTAAGCAAAGACAAGGACAATATGAACTGAGCAGACTGGGAGGGTGCAGGTATCTACCAGTGATTTTAAGGGGATTTTTGGTGAGGCATTAAAAATAATCTCTTGCCTATTCTGTAGATGGGGAAGTTGGGGTATATGGATTATCTGGCTTCCTTTGTGAACTCTTGTTGTAGAAGCCATGCTTGGTTCCCATTCATACTGCCTCTCATTAAAGAAAGTGAGAGTAGAAGGCTTTAGAATCAGAGTAGGTGAGCTGGAGGTTAAAGCAAAAGATGACTGGAATTGAATATGCAGGAATGAGGCCAGCATAGCAGCTGGCCAACTGTCAATACAGCTACAGAAACCAGCAGCATCCCTCTCTTTGCATGAGCTGAACCCCCTGGGATGCTGTACCAAAGCCAACCCCTGCTGGGGGGGGCTCCCTCTGTCACAGCTTTTGCTTTCTTCTAGGCCTGCTGCACTGTACCACTCCTGCTGAGGACACCACTGCCCATTAGCCTCTGTGCTGGGTCAGGGCACAATTCAGAGTGATCCTTGATGATATTGGAGAGGGCATGTGACCCATGCTAGTTAGGGGTCAGTGCACTGTCTGGTGGAGCACAGGTTGTGTCAGAACAATGTGAGCAGGGCTGACTGGAAAGTGCTGACCATCACGGGCTCTGGCAGAGCAGACCCCTCACATGGCAGATAGACAGTCCTCATTAACTCAGCTCTCCTCACTCCCACACAGCCACCCAGGACTCTGAATGGGCACATGGAAATCCGGGTCATCTGAACCAACCACAGACAGACTCCAGGTTATTTTCTCAAGATTTGGCGAACTGAAGAACAGTGTGTTCTGGGGGAGGGTAAGAAATCTCCATGCCTTTTTGTTTTCCCTACTTCCTGCTTGTTACATGTGCATGTACTACTCAAGTCTCTTTACTTCACATTTACTTTTCTGCATCTGTTTCTGAGCAACACACAATAGGAGTTTCCTTTTCTGTTTACCTTTGGTATCCTTTACCAATTAGCTCAGAACCAGAAATGCATCAGATTGCAGATTTCTTGTTTGTTTGTTGTGTTTATCCTCAGATTTCTTGAGTATTTGAAAATACATCACAGATTGTCTAGGACACCAGTCTTAAGGTGAAATTCCCATGTCTCATGTGTATCTCATATACACATAGTTTTTTATAAAAATATGCACCTGAGTTTATTTGCCTGCATATGCATATGTACACCACATGCACACCCCACACCAGAGGAGGCAAGCATAGAGCATTGGATTCCCTGGAAATGGAGTTACAGATGGTTTATGAGCCACCATGCAGGTGCTGGGAAGAGAACTATGATCCTCTGTAAGATAAGCAAGTGCTCTTAATCACTGAGCCATTTCTCCAGTCCCCAGTAGTGGTTCTACTTAATATTTTAGTACATTTTTGAATAATGTAAAGTTTCATGATATGGAATTTTCCCTTGTGGTATCACATTGATACTCAAATAATTTTGGATTTTGGAGCATTTCCCTTTAAATTAGAAATTCTTTCTCTCTCTCTCTCTCTCTCTCTCTCTCTCTCTCTCTCTCTCTGTCTGTCTCTCTCTCTGTCTCCATCTCTCTCTGTGTCTCTGTCTCTGTCTCTGTCTCTCTGTCTCTGTCTCTCTCTCTCTCTCTTCCCCCTTCTTCCTTTACTCTCCTGCTCTCCATTGTTTCTTTCTTTAATATTTTGAGACAGAGTCTCTGTGTAGATCAGGCCTTTGTGGACCTTGGAACAATCCCCCTGCCTCTGCCTCTTGAATGTTACTGGTGTATACCTACCAGGTTGAGCTACTTCCTCATATTTGTAGATTACTGTGGCTGTTCTCAGGGCCTTAGATTATAAAACAGGCTGAAGTTGGGGGACGAGATGCATGGATACTTTCCCTGAAGTACATACCATATACACACATCATACATGAGGTAAAGTGGACATTTCTGGTTTCTTTGGAGACTTGGTGAGTCATGTGGTATTTTTTTCTGGAAACTGTCTTATGAGAGGATGTTTTTCCTGACATGGACACATGGGAAGATGTTTTGCTAAGACTATACACATGGTGTTTTTCTGGAAGTAGCCTGGAAAAGGGGCATGTGATAGTTTGCTAGAGAGTATGTGATATTTGGAAAGGGTATAAATAAAGCCTAACAGACAGTGGATGGTTCTGTGTGGTATTGGTTCACCTTGTCACTCGTTGCTGGTTGTCGTTTGTCATGATTTCATATAGAGAAATGTACCAGAAAACCTCTGGTGGTATTCTGGCAGCTTCTTGCAGCTTCTGCTGACTTGGGCCAATTGACAGAGCCTCACAGTTTCTGCTGCATCAAACTGCCATTGCTGATTTGGGAATGGTGCTTTCTGGTGGATTGAGTTACCACTGCTGATTCCTGATTCATGCTGATATGCTGACAATGTAGATTGGAATCACTACAAAGAACTATTTCTAAACAGGTTCACATTCTCCTTTGCCCTTTTAACCTTTTCCCCCACTACCTCTGGTTAAAGCATTTAAGTACACATATTAAAGAAGGTTTTGAAAAATAGAAGCCTACCTATTTTACCTGGTTTACCTTTCCTGGAACTATACCAGGATAAACAACTTGCAACTAGTGCAAAGGAATTCTACCTTGAATGAGGACAGACTGAGGAAGCAAGACTCTCAGACTAGAGAGATGGCTCAGCAGTTAAAGGTGCTTGCAGCCAAGCTACATGACCTGAATTTGATCCCTAACTCTCACATGGTAAAACCCACTTCCACAAGTTATCCTCTGACCTCTGCACATGTTTGCTACACTACACAGGGTTGTTATAGGGATGGTAGAATAGGAATAAGTGCAGGTAATAAAGCCTCTGGTAACCTATAACCCAGAGTTAGGGTTAAGACCCTGGCTAATCAGATACTCCATGTACCCATATCCTGGACAAGTCCTAGATTAGGCCTTGTTAAAGCAATAGGTACAACAGCTCGTACATCAGTACTGGAGAAGAGGAACATGAAGTCAATGGTTGTATCTTCAAGGACAGGAAGTACAATGAGTGGTACCAGGTGAGCACCAGGAAGAAGGGAGGTAGCATTGGGAGGAAGATGCTCAGTTTAGACATTTTCAGCTGATAACTGGGACAAACCTTGTAAGCAGCTGGGCAGTGGGGAGGAAACCCAGTCCATGTTGAACTAAGTTGAGTAGTCCATGGCAAGTGACAGGGAGAGGGTTATTTTGGAAGTGACATTTTAGGTAGAGCTGCCCATTAAATGAGTCTTGAGAAGAAAACGAAGAACAGGGATAATATAAAATGTTGACATTTGAAGGCATCATAAGTAAGAGATATGGGAGGAAGCAAGAGAGAGACAGAAACAGAGACAGAAACAGATATACAGAGACATACACAGAGAAATAAAGAGACCAAGACAGAGGTGAAGGAGGAAGAAGATAGGGATGGGGGCTAGCATTGTGGAAGACTTTAGAAGCCCAGGTCCTATGTGGATTTGGAACTGGAAAGTCCAAGAGTCAAAGAAGGATAATTGGACAAACACATTGTAACTGATCTTGGACACAGCCTAGAGGATTTAGAATCAAAGCCACAGAGGTTAGATGGTAGGTGGCTTCGGTGCACATATGAGCAGGGCCACAGGGTCATTAGAGGATCCCTAACATATCACTGAAGGAAGAGAAGGACTGACTCTGATGTTGACACTGAGTGATGTCAGGTCACACAAAGGTTCATTCTATCTTTTACCTTTGGCTGCCTTCTGATACTTTGGATCTAAGGCAACAATAAATCACTTTTTAAAAGTCTACTGTGACTTAATTTTCCTTTTAACGTGCACTGACATAAACAAATCGATTTATGACCAGAAAATGAAAACTCAACATCATAATGTTTTCATCCTGCTAGCCACAGCAATTCTTGACAACTCCCAGGAACTGTGTCCTTAAGAGCTGAGATGAACTGACCCTTTAACATCTCTTGACTATTTGACTGCAAAGGCTCTCCATTGACAGATGCAAGGCATCTTGTTCGCACGATTGGCTCGTTTATAAAGGAAGCCTTGACCCCTTTGGCAAAGAGTAGTTGTGTATATGGGACAAGTTCTCTGTCACCGTGTTACCTCCGTAACCCTAGGAGTTGATTTCTGAACAGGAGTTACACACACACACACACACACACACACACACACACACACACACACACATTACATCTTTTATGAATCAGCAAACTCTCCTGCTTATGTCAAGGTAAATAAGAATCTTTTAGGGTCTCCAGTTGGGGGTGTAATAGAGTCAATCCCTGGCTTTCCTAGTGGCATCAAGGCATGAACCCATGGGTTTTGCTTTTCAGCATTAGGTAAAAAGCAGGCATATTAGTATATTCTTGTAATTGTAGAACTTGGGAGGCAAAATGATCAGAAGTTCAAGGCAAAGAAGAATAGCTCCTCCTGTGTGTAGATAACTATAATTTCTCTTCAGTCATATGAGTGCTTGTTTGTCTTTTAAGAATACCCTGACCTCTGTCAATGTCATGAATAAGCATGTTGGAAATGAGCACCCATGCATCTTACATGTATGTGCCTTTTCCTTACTGTGGTCCTTCCTTGTGAAAGGAACTCCTTTTCAATGAGCATACTATTTAGAAAGATATCCACAAGGTCCCTTCATAGATTAGTAAAAAGGATTAGTAAAATGATGGGTGGAGAATGGAGGAGTCTGTAGGCCTTGGGTGAGCACAAGCCACACAGTATGTGGACTCAACAATGGAGTCCTCAGAAAGACTCTTACGAAGCATTCATGAACCTGTCCGTGTGCTTGACTTGGAATGCTCTTGCCATACCTTGGTGCTGACAGCAGGTACCGGCTGGATGGTACAGGAAACCTGCCTGCCATCCTTTCCTCAGCTGGCATAGGGCATCACCTCCATCATCCCGCCGCATCCCCCAGCCTGTCAACACACCCTGTGATAAGAGCAAGCAGGCCACAGGTGAATTGCCTTCCTGCCTGTTGGATGACAGCTGCTGTCAGATCCCTGGGCCTCTGCCAGCATCCCTGCTCTTCAAGACTGGGTGAAACTCTGACCTCCCAGGCAAACTGTATCATTGCCTGTGGAGTCATATATGGGGGATTGTCAGAGAACAAACAATGATTGTAGAATAACTGATCTATAAATGATTGCCTCACACCTATGTGCAGGGTGGGATTTTATATGTTCATATGTGTTTGGAAAAAAGTAGAGAAATAAAGTCTTATCCATGAGGAGGAATGGTGCTCTCTGTTCAGATAATTAAAGTTAAACTGCGTCTGCGGGCAGGGGAGCCCTGGGACTCAAAGGATAATTGCTTCAATTTACTGCTTGACTTTGGCTATGTGGACACAAGCGTGTACAGTATTTAAAGTATCTGATATCTCCCCAGATGTAAGCCCAGGCTCTGTGAGTGAGCTTTATGTTAAGAAGCAGTGTACAGAAACCCTGGCCAGAGCCAGTGCCATTGTTTGAAGCCCATTTTTGTGTCACCCAAGTCAGAAAGAATTTCATTTTAAGAATAGTGCACTATGTTGTCGGAGAGGGCTTCCTCCCTGGCGGGTGAGAAAATTGAGATGCAGGGCTATTCAGGACCAGTCTTCTGAGACATATCTTGGGGGAGGGAAGAAGATTAAATAACAACAATCTCCACAAAAAAACCTTGGTTTTCAAATGCTCGAAGAGGTTGAGTTTTCAGAATGTTAGCATCCAGTCTGACCCTAAGAGTTCCTCTAAGTGCTAAACACTATTCAAATGAGAAAGGTTTATCTACATTGGTATCTTAAGAGTGTCTCACATACCACAGAAAGGGCTATTGTCTTTTCTAGCTTGTTAAAAACAATCCTGGGTAGAATATTTCAGTAGAGGAAAATGGTTGATGTGTGGCTCTTCAGAAAGAGAAAGTGAATGTTCCAGGGTAATTAAACCAAAGCTTTAATATTTCTTTCTTCAAGTAATGATTTCTTTAAAAAGGGGTGGGGGTTTTGTAGGTAGTATACAGTAGGGAAGATCATGAGTGTATGTGGTGGGGAGATCATGTGTACAAGTGGTGGGGAGATCACATGTGCATGTGGTAGGGAGGGAGATCATGCATACATGTGGTGGGAAGATCACATGTGCACGTGGTGGGGAGGGAGTTCATGTGTACATGTGGTGGGGAGGGAGTTCATGTGTACATGCGGTGGGGAGGGAGATCATGTGTGCATGTGGTGTGGGTAGGGAGATTGTGAGTGCAGTGAGGAGACAAGCACAGCAGTAGGGAGCTATGTGGAAACTGTGTGTACTTTATAGTTGCATGACATTTTCCTTGGGAAATGTCTACTCATTGCAGACAGGGAACCATAGTCCAACTTGGCAAAACAGTGAGTTTATTTGGGCTTCCTGACAGCACATGGGTGACAGGTTACTAATGGAAGTGTGGGTGACTCCACCCACATCACTGAACAATCTCTCCTCTCCTTGAGTGATGACTTCCCTGTAGCTGCATAGATTATGTCTTCCCTTCAGCTAGCCTTCTCCCTTGCTGTGTTCTTCTATCTTGACACCAGAGGGTCACAGGCAATGGCAAAAGAATTAGACACAGCTGGGTGGGAAGTATGTGGAAAGACACAGCTAGGACCTAAGATGAAGGTCTAATGACCTTTGCCATCTGCTTATTTATTGGGGATGTCAACATGCATGAGAGTCTCTTGCAGGTAGTCATAGCTGTGCTGATATAGTTGGCAATGGTTGGGATGATTGGAGGACATTGTGCGACAACATTTATTCAATCTTGCTGTAAACCCTACACAAAATTTTTAAAGTTAGTTACAAAACATTTATAAAGAATTAAATATTTTTTAGGAATTAGATTTTTGAAAACGTCTTAAAGGTCTTGCTACAATTTGGAACTTCCAAGCCCCATGTACTGAAAGCTTGGTCCCCATACTGTGTGCTGCTGAGACCAGAGTGAGATCATGGGGTTGCTAGGATTGTGCTTTTGAAGAGGCTTGTAAGACTCGATCCTATTCCTTTTCCTGTCTGGCTATGAGTTGAGTTGCTCCTCCACATTCTCCCACTCTATCTGCCCTTGTCACAGGCCCAGATCTACAGGGTCAGCTGACCATGGATTGGAACCTCCAAAATCAGCAGGCAATACAAATTCTTTGTCTTTTCAGATGAATTTTTCCAGGGATTTTCCTGCAGCAATAGACAGCTAACCAAGTTTTCAAACACTGTCTGAAAGTTTCTCATCATTCCTCACCCTAAGTCCCAAGGGCCAACAGGAGTGTCTCTAATGTAAGGTGACAACTGGTACCAAGGGTTCTTAAAAATAGAAGTGAAGAAAAAGGCAGCTAAGGTCAGGAAAGCACTGAAGAAATCACATGGCTATGACCTTCCAGGTCCTCTGACCCCTTTATACATGGGATGCTTAGCAAAGCCTTCTGGACCATATTTTTCCTGCAGTTCCTCATCTTTGAGCTCTTCTGAGGCACCTTCACTTTCAAGTTCATTCTCTGGTTGCCCATATGCCCTGTTGCTGAATATATCAACCATGTGGCTCAGTTGCTAAAATTCCTGCCATGGGGAGACAATGTCTACCCCTTCTCCCAAGGTGCTAATGACAAACTATTAAACTTCACTTTGGAGAACCAGTGAGTTTCTTGAGCTCACTTACAGAACATAGGTAAGAGCATACCTAAGGAGTGTGGGTATTCTCCCCACAAAAGCTTCCAGCTGATATTGTGCTAACATTTTTGTGCACCACGTGAAGCATTCAAATGCTAAATACTGGCCCCCAGGATCTGGTTGCTCAAAGCTGAGTGACTCCTCATGCATAGCAGCTTTTGTGGTGTAAACCTTGCCTCTCAAGTTATCCCTGATTGGTTGATAAAGATGCCTACAGCTGGGCAGAGGGAAGGTTCCTGGGCTTTAGGTCTCAGGCAGGACCCCGGAGGAGAGGATGAGGAAGAAGGAAGAAGTCACTATGGGGGTAGGTGCAGGGACACAAGGGAGGGTCTGTTGGAGAAAGAATGGCACAGGAGGAACAGGGCAAATGATATCTAGGATTATTGACAGGGAAGTAGAGAAACTAGCACAGATGGTTGGTATCTGCTCAGGTTTGGTGCCTTTAAGCTTATTATAAATCGAAAGTTTTTTGTGTTGTTTATTTGTTAATTAGATGGTTTAAATGGGGCTAAACATACTACAACAGTTGTCTTTGTATTATTCAATTATTAATTCTATACCAGCAGAGAGCTAAGTACTGTCTGGATGTTCCTGTTGGCCCTAGTCCCTTCTGCTGACTCCTGCGGATTCGACAGAGGCCTGCTAGGTCGTGCCACCGCTGCTGCCATCCTGACACTACTGAATTGGACTGCTGATATATCTGTGAAGGGTTTGTGAGTGAATTGAGCTACTGCTACTGACCTGTGAACCAAATCACTGATTTCCAGACAACATAGATAGGAGTTGCTCCAAAGAACCTTTCTAAACCTTTCTTTTCCCACTACCTCTGGTGGATGATGGGCTAGAGGGGAGGTTAAAGTATTTAACAACCATCATTAAAAGTAGGCTTTGAAAAACTTAAAGCTACAGAGGCCACATGCAACTAAGGAAGCATTACATATATTAGGAAGTAGGGAGAGGCTGGATACTAAGGTGGGGGTCTTGTGACTCTTCCCAGCCCTCCATGAGGAGATGCAAACCCCAAGTCCAGTTAGAATAACACTGTTGCCAAAGGGTGAGGTTGAACTTTACAAATAGAAATAGGAGGATAGTTATACACAACAGGCCCCCAGTCCACTTGTCTTTAGCAACAGGCTACTACTTTGGCTTTTGGGAGGACATATAACTCTTGGTCTAGCTTCAGAAAAGTTCTAAAGTGGGGCCCACCCCAATTTCTCTCTGAATGCCTTTAATCTGGGTGAGAAGTTCACAGGACTTTCTGGAAGACTCTAAAACAATGAGAGAGAATTAGAACACTGAAAATGACTCAAAATCCACTAATGAGATAGTTGGGACTATCAATATCAAATTTAACATCTTGTATAAATGACCAAATCCCACTGTATCATGTTAACACTAGGCTTGCTGAGGTGTAGGGCTGGGTCTTCTGCATTTCTTTTTACCCAAACACCACCCTTTCTACAAAGAGACTTCCAATAGTATGCAGAACAGGGAGAGGAGTAGAAACCTGCAGAAGCTTAGGGGAGGCCAGGCCCAAGAAGCTCACACACGGGTTCCTTTTATTAACTGGCTGAGTCTAACTCTCTAGTCCTCTATACCTGTAGGATCCTTGGCTGAGAGAGCTCTTGACTTGGAAAATCCCCACTTTCCTGCCATCCTATACTAGGCTGACCTTTTTCCATTTCTTTGCTTTTTTTTTTTTTCTCTCTCTCTAAACCTGGTTGTCAATGTGCAGTAATGGTTGAGTGATTGGACAACTAAGCTGATCTCATAGCAGAGATGCTCTACCCCTATTTTGAAATCAAACTCTTTAAATTAAGAGAGCTATCTGGTTAGAAGTTATAAGAGAATCATTTTAGTTTAGCTTCAGAAAAAATAATCTAAACATCCTTCTCTCTCTAGGATGCCCTGCTATCTTGGGAAATGAAGGAAATCAATTTCTTCAGGCCATGAAAACTTTCTTGGATTGAGTCACTTTTGCAAAAGGGTGAAGATGAACTCTACAAGATGGAGATTCTTGGGCTAGGAGGATAGTTATATAAATTAATTTTACCTGACCATGCGGCAGTGGATAAACATCCTTATCAATTATTCTTGAGGAAGGAGTCCCAAGCCCAACCTGCCTGTTAGAACAACAGGGAGAATGAACATTGCACCAAAGACGCTCACTGCCTAAATGGCTTTGTCTCCTATCAGCTCATTGGACTTTCTGCCCTTCTGGCTTGAAGAAAATGCAATTAGAATCCTTCTCTGGCCATCCAACAACATGGGCAAGTGAGTATGCCAGTAATGGCTGCTCACTTGTTAGAGGGGGCCTTGCGTGTGTACCTGTGTGAGTGGACATGTGGGTGTACTCGTGTCCTCAGCTAATTTACTTTGGATTCATGGACATGAAAGCCAGAAAGAATTTGGAGATCAACAAAGACAATCTGTGGATGGGTTAGAGATTCAAGTCTGGTCTTTTAAGAACAGGTCATGTTTAACAAAGGGAAAGGCTTGGAAAAAAAATCAAGTGACCAAGGGCATCAAGCCTGGGAAATAAGCCATAGCACAGGAGACGGGTCCAGCATCGCGTGATGTCATTGAGATGTCTGTGACTTAACCTTTCTTGTCTATCCAGTCCTTCTCTCCGTCTTCCAGACCTGCTTATTAAGGAGATATGAAAAGTCTAGGAGAGGCAGGGAACCAAGCTGCATGCCTCACTAAAGAAAGCTCTCAGCTGGGTCTTTTGGCTTTAGAAACATTGGGGACCCCATTGGAGAATCATGGACAACCCACACAGAGAGATTCTCTAGAAAATGAGGTCACAGCTCAGAATTCAAAAACACAGTAACAGTTTAGGAGATGAATCAGGGACTTCCTTCCCTCCATTTCCTGGGTTCTCCTATTCTGTGCCTGTTTCTTGCTCCCCTGACCCTTTCCCTCTTCCATAACCCAGGAGAGAGAAGATGGGACAGGAAGAAAACAAGAAACACACCAGGGAGCTCCTGTCCCAACTTCCATTGGTGGTGGAGTGGGACCAGTACATGATAGCCAAATTACCCCCCTCCTTCCCGAGTAGCTTTTGGTCAGAATGTTTTGTCACAGCAATAGACAGCAAGCCAATAGAAGCCCCAATAAATTTAAATTTACCACAGGAATCTCAGGTAGGAAGAAGGAATAGACTGGTGCCTGGTGCCAGCCAGAGGAGGAATTTTATCTCCTAGGAAAAGATGTCACACAGTTCTGACAGCCTCTCAGCTTACCTGGCAGAAGCTGGAGCTTAAACAAGATATTTCAAAAATTCGCAGGGCATGCCTTGTCTGGGACTGCTTAATTATACACACCTCTAGCCACTCCTATCTTTAAGCCTACACCTGTTTCAGGACCCTGCAGGTAGACTTCAGGCAGTCACTGAACGTCATTGTCTTCTTCCTAGCATGGCCTCACTGAATAAATGTCCTTTCTTTGATGGAATCCAGGTTTGGCCCTAACAACTCCATAAGGTGTATAGAGGTTCTTGGTTTAGATGAAATTCCCAGGGCCTAGAGCACATATGTGTCTGTCTGCTGGAGAGTTAGCCTGTTCATTTCCTACTCAGCTGCCATACAGACTGAGCAGGCAAAGTAAACAACTAGCCATACATTTTCACATCTAAGTATAGACACAGGAAAAGAAGCACAATGTAATGCTTAGTGTTAGCCTGTAAATCCCAGCATGAAAAGTTACTGCTGAAATATGTGAGACCTGGTGAAGGCAGAGATGCTGAAATCCAACCGTTGGGGGTTTAGGGTTATGACATAGTCAGATAGATACCCGAGAACCTCCAAAGCACCTCTCAAGTGATCGTATGGCTCAAGGGTGCAGTTCCGATATCCCCATATTTTGGAGAATTCTTCTCTAAGGGGAGACTTCTCTTCTGGTGGCTCCTGTTAAGAGGGTCAGTGTCAGCAGGGAAAACATTTGGTTTCCTTTGTATTTTAAGATTTCCTGTTGTTGGAATCCTCCTTTGAGGATGGCTTTATCTCCAGGCAGGGGCCAGGAAGTTGATTGTGTCGATGGGAGCATCCTCTTAGACTGAGCCCAAGGCCAGCTCAGGCTTTCCCCAAAGTCCACACTGGGGAATCCAAGACAGTTCACGAGTTACCAACCTTGTTTGTCAGGTGTTATTTTGCTGTCTGCAGATGAAGAGATTGAACTCCTCCGTAGCTCTGATCCATTTAGATATGTCTCTGTTTTTGCAGCTGTCCTAGCCAGGTGTACATGAGCTCTACCGTTCATGCCCCCGTAAGTAAGTAAGATTTTCTGTTTCATTACTTACAGAACAGAGGGCACTGTGAATGGCTGGGGATCCAGTGGCATCCTCCAGCAGTGGTGGGTGGAGTGAGGATGTGACCAACAAGTTTGCTTCAATTTATTCTCCAAATTTATTGGTTATGTGATTTCAAGGAAGTGTTACTTTTATTAACACTTTTATTTTATTTTTTTTATCTCTTTGGGACTCACCTACCAAACATACATATTCCCAAATTGCACACTTTCTTACTTTAAAATCTGTGCTATTTAAAATATTTTTATATAAATATTTTTGTTCTAAAATAGATAAAAATAAATAATATAATGCTACAGGCATATTTTCTCATCCATAATTGTCAATATAGCTTTTAATATTTTCATTTCCAATTCTTTTATTTTCTCTCTTTTCTACATTCTAAATAATTAAAACACCATGCATGTAGCCTTAAGGTGATTTCAACTCCATTCTTAGTTCTGTGTCCCTTTGGTATACTATCCCAGTTTAGTGCATTTATGTGAAGAATCTGATAGATTTGGAGTAGATCACTCAAGTGTATTTTCCTATTTTACAGGGCATGCACATCCATCAAATATAGTGCATTTAATATGTAAATTTTGGTTTTTAACTGAAGGAGAATGTACATGAATAGGATAAATATGCCAAAACCTCAACTCTACTGTTTTTGAATTTTTCCCGTGACATGGTTTATGTCTCTCTTCCTATAAGCAACAGAAAATTAGCATATGCTTCTGTGTGGACTGACGTGTCTGTTCATTTTCACTGTGTTGTAATCTCCAGGCCGGTCCATGCACAGCAGCATGGTTGTTATGTCTTATGAACAGTTGTTCAAGAGTTTCCAGTTATTATAACTAATTCTTCTGTAAACATTCCGGTGAACACTATCTGGAGATGAGAAGAGAAAGAGATGCACTGATCTCCAACCCATTTTGGGGACAATGACATGAGATTTATACATAAGTAGAGAGTCAGGTACAAAGACCTAAGCAGTTCTGAGTGTGACAGAATCCTGCCCATCTTGACTATGGTTTGTTAGAACTGTGTGAAATATCTTTCTCAGAGACAAGTTCCTCCTCTGCCTGGCACAGGTTCCAGCTTTCTCCCAGAGTAAGATTCCTGAGAACTGTCGTTTTGATAGTCTGGTCCACAGGTTTCAACAACTTCAATGGTTTGAGAGCATGTGTCTCTTCCATATGTATTCATTCCATCAAGGACACCACAAGAAAACCCACAGAATCAACCAACCTGGGCTCATAGGGCCTCACAGAGACTGAACCAGCAACCAGGGATCCTGCATAGGACTGACCTAGGTCCTCTGAATATATGTTACAATTATATAGCTTTATCTTTTTGTGAGACACCTAACCGTAGGAACTGGGGCTATCCCTGACTCTTTTGCCTGCTTTTGGTACTCTTTCTCACACTGAGTTGCTTCAATCCAGCCTTAATTCAAGGGGAGTATCTAGTCTTACTGCAACTTGATGTGCCATAGTTGATTGATATCCATGCCCTTTGAGGCCTGCCCTTTGTTGAAGAGAAACAGAGGAGGAGAGTAGATGGGTGTGTGTACTATTATGGCTATATGATATAGTCCCTAAGACAGCCATTAATCTCATTGGAAAGTGATGAATCCAATAACCCAGTTATTGCCTCCTCAAAGCCCCACCACTTACAATCTCAGTATGTCTCAGTATTGTTACTGGAGCAACAGGCTTCAAGCACAAGAACTTGTGGGTCCTGAATAACCAAACCACAGTAAGTGTGGACTCTTGTTCTCTACTCCAGGAGTTCTTGGGGTCAAGGCAGTTTGGGAAGTGGTGCCCTGGGTTCTAGAGAGTGAGTGTGTGAGCACAGGCCACTGCATTATCAGTTTTACTAGACACCACACACTGATCTCAATAGAGGACTTCTCCACTGAATGCCTCACTAGCTTGATACATGAAACTCATTTCCCAACAGCCTTAACACTCTCCATCTATGGAGTAAGTTTTCTACTGGGTAGAATGTTCTTTTTTTTTTTTTTTTTCAATTTGTAGCTCTCTGATTGCAAATCAGGTAAGTGTTGTTCCCAATGGGGCCAGAAGAGGGTGTTGGATTCCCCCAGAGCTTGAGTTCCAGGCAGTCATGAGCTGCTTCAACATGGGTGCTCGGAACTGAACTTTGGTCCTCCACAAGAGTAGTAAGTGCTCTCCAGCCCCTAATTTAGTGTGTTTTCTGACACCCTCTACCTCAAGCAGTTAACATATATTGACACACTTTATTCTTGTAGCCTGAGGAGCAAGTAGCTATTTTACCATATAGAAAAAGCTAGATATGAGTCACCTTTCTTGCTCCAAACCATTAACCACTCATTTTCCCTCAACTTTAAATTTCCTATTAATATCTTTTACTGTTTTTGTTTTTGTGCTATAATCTTTTGTTTATTGATATATAGGGCTTTAAAATATAGATTATTCTTTTGTGTGTGTTATGAATAATTTTTCTTGTCTGCCACTTATTTATAAAGTTTATTTATATTGGCGTCTGTACATTTTCCAAACCACTTTAACTCTTATACTTCACTCACCTGTTCACTCACTCATTCATTTATTAGATAATTATTTATCTATTTGAGTCACCAAGGTTATAGACACATTTGATGAAGTGTGGCTACTTTCTAGTGAGGGATGATGGGTAATTTATAGGCTGCCTAAAAGTCCAGATATGCTGGCCATGCATGTCACAGAGGGAAATAAAGCACTGAAAGGTTGAAAATGCTACAGAGATTGATGGGTGAGAGAGCAGGAAGGGAGGTGGTCATTGTTACTTTTCTGTTCCGTAATTATTGCGCATGTGCTATGGCATATCTATAGAGGTCTGAGGACAACTTGTAGAAGTCAGCTCTCTGCTTCTACCATGTGAGTCCCAAGGACAGAACCCAGGTCATCAGGCTCAGCTTCAAGTATCTTTATCCATTGAGCCTCTTGACAGCCCCACTGTCGTTTTATTTTAATAGGAAGTTGTCTTAGTGTTCTATTCCTGTGAACAGATATCATGACCAAAGAAACTCTTATTTAAGAAAAAAGCATTTAGCCAGTGCTTGCTTACAGTTTCAGAGGTATAGTCCAGTATTAACACGGTGGGAAGAGCAGCAATGTGTAGGCAGACAAATGTGTAGGCAGACAAGGAGTCGGAGAAGTAGCCGAGAGTTCTACATCCTGGCCTGCAGGCAGCAGGAAGGAGGAGAGGCACTAGGTGTGGCTTAAGCTCAAAACCCACCCCCAGTGACACACTTCCACCAACAAGGACACACCTAATCCTTTCAAGTAGTGCCATTCCTTGGTGACCAAGCAATCAAATCTATGAGCCTATGGGGTTAATCTGAGTGATAAAGAGTGTTTTGGGTGGTAAAGAGCCATTGCAATGGTTCTGCAGTGGAAGCACTGTTTGTGGTGTGTGTGTGTGTGTGTGTGTGTGTGTGTGTGTGTGTGTGTGTGTGTGTGTGTCTGTCTGTCTGTCTGTCTGTCTGTCTGTTGGGGGCAGGAGGATAGCAAGAAGGCTAATGTGGCAGTCATGGTGAGAAAGCACATGATGTCTAAGAACAGCAGAGCATTTAGGGTGAGTCAGGTCTTGGGGGACACTGAGAACACTCCTTTGACCTGAGCTGTAGAAGCCCCTTAGTGGCTCTCATGCTTGGGGCGATCCACAAGTTGTCAGAAGCACATAGTAAGTGACAGAGTTCAGCTGACACCGGGACTTCTGCCTCCAGTCTTCTGTCACAGACTAGGTGTCCAGATTCCTCATGTCTTATTTTTCATGAGAGGAAGAAGCTAAGAGCAGAAAGCCCATTCTAAGCAGGAATATCTAATTGGTTTACTGTTGTGCTTTGGTTCCCAAATGTTTGATCCCTAGAGACCAATCCCTGTATCAGTTACTTTTCTGTTGCTGTGCTAAAACACCATGACCAAGACAACTTTAAAGTAGAAGTGTTTGATTGGACTTATGGATCCAGAGGTCCACAATGGCTGAGTGAAGGCCTAGTGGTTCTAGCTGTTTGCTCACATTCCAGACTGCAAGCAGGAAGACAGAGGCTTATGGGAGATGCCAGAAGCTTATTACCAACTGGGGAGCAATTATTCAACCACATGAGCCTCTGGCAGCCATTTTCATTCAAACCACCAAACCAACTATGTGAAAGACTTTGTCTCAGCTTGGTTCAGTGAGGAGACAAGTCTTTATTGGCAAGGTCTAGTGAGACATCTTAAACTACTAGAACATGTCATAAAGGAGATAGAAGGAATCCAGATTCCTCTCCTCTTTCACTTCCCAGGCAATCATAAGTAAGCATTTTTCCTCCAGTGGGAATTTCCCACCATGATGAGTCCACAGCCAGGGGACCAAGTGACTGAATCCAAACCTTTGGACCTGTGAGTTAGATAACCCTTTCTTCTTCTTACGATTGAGGTCCCCTTTTAATGAGTTTTTGAGAGTTATGAGGACTTACCAGGAAGTGGCATTGTTTAACATTAGAGCTATTGAAATGAACACTCATTAACTGTCCTGGATAATGGGAGCTGAGGGATTAAGGTACTAACAGTGGGACAGCCCTGCACAAAACAGGGTAGCAAGTCACTTAACACATTGGCTGAAAACCTAGCAGTATATATTATCTAGCTGGGTAAACTCCTGTTGTCTCTAGTGGACATCTGCTCATCATAGAGGCTTCCCTACCCCTGGAAACTTCCCAGAAAGTCAACAGGGTTACTGGTGGGATGGGTATTTAGATTTCATTGAAATAATTGGGGTGTTACCTCTGGGGGAATAGAATGTATTTCCCCTTTCCCATTTATGCAATTTTCATGCTTAAAAAGTTCTTACCACAAATCTATGATTCTAATGGTAAGGGGGAACACAGCACGTTAAATTATTACTTTGCTTTCTCTGTCTTGGTTCTGACTCGCTACTTCAGTTCTTAATGCTTAAGGAGAAAGAGTTTGAGACAGGGTCTCATGAAACCCAGGCTGACCTCAGATTTACTATGTAGCCGAGGACAACAGTGAACTTCTAATCTTCTTTCCTCTACCTTCTACTGGGAGTACAGGCATTCACCACACCATATATGGTTTATGTGGTGAACAGAATTGAACCTGGGCCCTCATGCATGCCAAGTAAGCAATCTACCAATTGAGCTAATTCCCATCGTCAATGAAATATTTTTTGAGCCATGCATTACATGGATTGAGAGAAGCATTTTATCAAATACCAGTAATGTTTGAGGCCTCTGAAAGACCCCATTAGTGACTCTCAAGCATCTGTGTTACCTGGATGGCATAGTAAACCATGGATGACCATAGATAGCTTAACCACCCTCAGAGTTTCTGAGTCAATTCGTTTTAGGCAGTACTCCATAATTTGGATTTAATAAGTACCTAAGTAATGCTATTGCTGTCATAGATAGGAAGGAAAAATCACACCTGAGATCAGTGGATTGATATTGATTAGTTGGACAATTGGGCGTTAGTGTTCACGTGGTCATTTGACCATGAGGTGCAATTTTGCTTCACTGAAAAGTTTAATTCAGTTTCTGAGAAAATTTAGACGTGAGGCCACTCCTTTATACCCACATTAGACAATCACTGTGCTATCTCATTGAGGTGTGTGTCCACCTGAGGCCAAGTGAAATGCAGCTCTTACCCTTGAGAACAACCAGAGCCTCTAAGAAATATGCAACTGTTTGCTATCATTGTTTTAGTTCCTGAGTTTTCAAATAAGAAGTTAAGCTCAGGAAGAAAGTAAGAAACTCTAAGAAAATATGTTGTTCATTACCAATTTATGAAAGTGGACTGACTCCAGGTCCCACAAGCTCAAACAATGGGCCCCTCCTTTATGAATTCAGCTGTTGAGAGCATAGGGCAAATGGGGCCAGCTTCCTGGACATGGGCCAACCAATCAGATGGCACACCGGGTGGAAACAAGAATCAATGTAAAGTTCTGTGTTTGAGTTTGAAAAAAAATCAATAACTCAAGTGCAGTTTGAGTAAAAGAGGATGGGGGGTTGTACTTGGCTTCTCTCCAATGCCCACATATAGAAAATCAACTTGTGTAGCTTCTTATAGATGCATTTTACAGCCTGTTTATATTGGAGGCTTAGCCAGGGAGTGGCACTGCTTTTAGATTTCTGTGGGGTGTGTGTGTGTGTGTGTGTGTGTGTGTGTGTGTGTGTGTGTGTTGTGTACACTATGGGAACAGGATTAGTACATTTTGATTGAACACTTCCCTTGATAGAATTCTTACAGCCCTGCTTTGGTGTGGTCTTTTCAAGGGGGTGGTTTGAGGTCTACCAGAATTAGCTTATTACACCAAGCTAGGCTCATGGAAAATACTGGTTTGTATAACCCATCATAGGTCTCTAGACCCTAGGTTGTTGTTTTGAGGATAAAAGCTCTAGAACCCCCAACTCTATGCCAAAAAGGAAAAAAGATGATAAGGAAAATTTGAGATTAGTCATAGCTGTAGTTTCTGTATCGTGCGACTGTGCTGCATTTAATTAGGTCCTAATCTCCTTAAAACATGCCAATTATGTCCCTTCCCTCTTCCCTCCCATCCAAGAACATGCTCTTGCTAGAAATCATTAGTGTACAATGCTACTTTCCTAACTTGCTTTTGCTGCTAGGAAGCTCAGCTTCTAAACTGTTATTTATCGCCGGTAATTGCTCAGGCATTTTTGGCAAATTTTCAGGTTTTATCCTTCTTTGTGACTTTATCTTCTTTCCTGATATATTTTTCCTTTTGTGACTTAATTAAAAATCCCAGGACAACTGCCTGAATTTTGGTAAGCTACATCCAACACCTTTGCTTGGTGCAGGATAGGAATAAGCAATTGCTAGCATTTGAATTGTTTTCGGAAGATATTATTAAATGAAACAAAGCCCACTTGTTATTGAAATTATAAAGCATAGCCTTAGGCTAAGGAAGTACACACAATAGTGAGTTGGAGCAACTCATATATGTCCTCATCTCAGACTAGAGAGAGACAACAGAAACTCAAGAAAAGCAGAAGCTCTTATGATTCCTAGCCGTGACCCAATGCCTTTTTGGTGTGTGTATTTGCACACAGATGCTTGCAGTATATCCAGCTACCCACCTGTGGTAGTATTTGTGGGGAGGGAAAAGGAGGCCAGAGGACAACCTCATGGGATGTTGACTTGTGTGTGAGGCAGGGTCTCTCCCAAGCCTAGAACTCACTAAGTAGGTTCGCTGGCTCATCAGCAAGTGATCTCCAGAGATCTGCCAGAGACCTGGGCCATCTTGTCTGCCTTCTTTATTTTTTTCCATGTGGGGGCTGAACTTAGGTCCTTATGTTTGCAAAGTAATCCACTGAAAGTTGTACTTTACTCACTGAAGTTTCCACAACCCCTGTTATTTGGTATTTCTAATGGATGATATTACATACACAGGTGCATGCATGTGCATGCACACACACACACACACACACACACACACACACACACACACACACACACAGAGAGAGAGAGAGAGAGAGAGAGAGAGAAGGAGTAGTTATAAATGGAATGTTTTGTCTAATCTATAATTTTCATGGTAACAACCTACTCTCCCATGTGACTGTATTTGGGGATGGAGTCTTTGCTGAAATAATACAGGTTAAATGACATCACCAGGATGGAGGCCTGTGAGTGGATAACATTAATGTCCTTAGAAGTCATAGCAGAGTGCTGTTTTCTGTCCTTACCCTGTGAGGGCACAGTGAGAAAGCAGATTTCTGCAATAAGAAGGCTCTCACAGGATCAACCACACAGGACCCCAGTGAGAAAATAAATTTCTATTGCTTAACAGACATGTCCTGGAAATAAAATAATTTTTAAAAATCAGATTCAAGTCTCTGAACTTTCCTTTCATCTTTTGACAAAAGAAGCAAGCAGTTACTAAAAGAAAGCTTCTTTTTGCAGTGGACATCAGTTAATAAAGAGATTAACAGCTAGTCAAAATGTAGGGGACAAGAGACTGGAAGTGCCTAGACATCTAGATCAACCCCACCCCAGTGCAGGGAGACATCACAGAAGAGGGGGTGGCATGAGCCTAAGATCTGGAGTATGGGGAGAAGGGTATGCCATCTTCTGACTCTGACAGAGCCACTGTTCTCAAGAACCCACAGTAGCTGTGGTCACCCAGGTAAGACCTTCACCAGATCAAGGCAGTCAACACTCCAGCAGAATGGGGGAAGGGCTCATGGGGTTCTGCCTCAGCTAAGGAGCTATTAATAGTTGATGGCTATTGTGAGAGGGAGAGACATTTTTTCTTTCCTGTGAGGATGTGGCCATTGGTAGGTTGCCCATGCTCTACTAGATGGCTTCCACCCATGCACATGAGAAGAGCACTAGTCAAGCTATGGGGTTTATTAGAAAAATAAAGAAGACATGAGTTGGTTTAGGGACATGCTGGGTGGGCTTGGGAGGATTTGGAGAGAGTCAGTGGTAGAGGTGGAAATGATACAGATACATCATTCACATAAAATTCTCAAGTAAGTAATAAAAAGAATGTGAAAATACATATGAAAACATTTTTTCTCTTCCTCAACTTGGTTATGGTTATAAAGGACAAAACTACGTATTTGCAAGAAGAGAGAGGTGAAGTCTAGTAGGAGATAACTGGATCTTAGGGGCTCTGCCCTCATGAGAGCATTGGTACTATGTTGTGAGAATAGGTTGGGGCTCATAGGAATGGCTTAGTTCTCATGAGGGCAATTATGAAGTGGGGCCACCCTACATACCTGTCCCTTATGCATATGGTCATTTCCCTTGGCACATCTCCATCACATTGTAACAAAACCAGGCCATTTTTCAGGGGATCAGAACCACGTTTTTGGGGCTCTCCATCCACCAGAATCAGGAACCAAGTAAACTTCCTTTTTTTCTGTAAGTTGCTAAACCTTAAGCATTTTGATATAGCAATATGAAGTGGATATATATATATATATATATGGTGTTGAAAACCATTAAAGAAGGCAATTAAAAAATAGATGCCTGGGGGGATGAATTAATGAAGTCCTGAAAAGACGAATGAGAAGTTTGGAAGGCTAGAATACTCTATTAGGAGTATCCTGTGGCTACATGGAATCTCAATCCCTTGAAGGTATTTGTGATAGGTTAGCAGCTGGGATGCCATCCTCTAAGATGGTTCCTTGCCTAGAACAGCCAGTGTACCCGCCCTCTGGCCCTTGGGGATATCTGGGACACTGCAGAGTTTTCTGGCATGGGCTCCTCTGTTTCCTGGCTACAGTTGGGTTCTGGGCCATCTTTTGTTTCATTCAGTTTCAAATGAGAGGATCTTTTGGATGCTGGCTCTGGACTGGGAAATGGAAACTATTTGTGCTGCCATGAGGGAAACGTTCTGCATCTGGCAGGGACCCTGGGCTGGAACCAGCATAAAGAGAATGTTAGGAAACCACCGAGCAGCCCGGGCTCTCGCGCTCTCGGTGCACTTTCATTGTTAGTACTCCACTTCCTGGGCGGATGTCTAAAGCTTTTCCTGGTTTATCGCCTTGGAGATTAAAGGGCGGGGGGGGGGGGGTTGGGGGGAGGGGGGCAAAAACACTATACAGTTTGAGTTCCTCACCACAAGCATCTCAGTAAGAAAGTCTGCAGGATGGTGTGGTGATAAACACGCGTGTTGGGGCACTTTTTCCATTCCCTCACCCGTCTGGCTCAGACTTGTAGCAGCAAAGTTCATTCAGTCTTCTAGAAGTGCCTGCTGTACTTTCGAGGGTTTTCTCCAAGCACCCCACCCCCAAAAGCCTGCTTGAGGAATATTTAGCTTGTTTCTTCAGAGAATGAATCGCTCACTCACTCTTTTACTGGCATTTGGCATCACGAAGGGCGTTATCTATTGGAGCCTCATTCTTTTACATATGCGGAAGAAATAGAAAGGGGTAGACTTTAAGAAAATAGAGCCTCCACTCTCTCCCCTACCCCTCCAACCTCAGCTTCCCAATATATCGTCAAGTTCAGTTTAAAACCTCTGAATGTTGGTAGTACGCTTTTCCAAAGGAAAGGCTCACACATTCTGCCTCTCCTTCTCAGCCTCCTCTCTGTTGCCTCCAGTGAGCTGTGATCTGATATGGTGTAAAAGGCTTCCAGGGACAATGTGAGCCCAGAAGTCAGTCTCCTTTACGCACAAACAGTGCTCATTATTTGTGAAAGTCCCAGCTCCCACTGAATTTAAATCTGTTTGATGCTTATTACACACAGTCCTCCAAGAATTTAGAGAGGACCTGGGTGTCTTCATGTGCCAAACAGAATGTCTTCAGATGTTCTCCACTGGTCATGATTACCAGCACAGATTAAAGCAGATATGCACCCTCCCTCCTTCTTTTCCTCCCTCCCACTCTTTTTTTCCTCTTTCCACAAATATTTCTGCATCTAAGTGCCAGAAATTTTGCTAGGGACACTCTTCCTGCATTGTATGGCTCAGTGACTTGAATATTAAAGGGAAACACAGAATTTATGCAGCTTGGTGAGGTCAAGAAAGAGCATAAACCCTTGAGTTTGCTTTCTTTAGGTTGGAGCACGAGGGTGCTATACATCCCAGGGTGGCCTTGAACTTTCAAAACCTGCAGCTTCAGCCTCCCAAGTGCTGGGCTTACAGGCATGTCCATCAAATGTTGTACAGTACATCAAATGTTGTTTCTTCTATCCTTCATGGTTGTGGCATCCTTTCAATCATCCTAAGCATGCTGCACACAGATTTCTTCAATCAGGATAGAGAACACACTGATTCTTTGTAATTATGGCAGTGATGTAGGCAGCCTGCCCGGCACATCCCCTGGGCTGAGCGGGAACTCAGTCATTGAACAGTTCCACCCACCGTGCCATGCTGTTAACCCAAATAAGAGCATGGGATGGTCTTGGTCATCAAAGTGCAGCAACTGCAATCGACTATCCAAGAGCTTGTTCAGCCAGCATGGTGTCTATGTTTTCATTGAAGTTATTGATAAAAACATTGACCAGGATGCAGCCTGGATAAGAGCCCTGTGACCCTATCCAAGGACATCAACCCGCTGTGTCCTTATTCTGTTAATAAGCATTTTCTATGCCAGGGATATCGAGTTGGTTATAAATAGAATTGTGCTCTTTTCTGCTACATGATTTCTCCAGATGGACTTTTGGAGAGCTTTTGTCAATTCCCCTGCTGAAATCCAGATATCTGTCTCTAGTATTCGTCCGATCCAGTCATTAAAAGAGCCTCTGTCCTTCCCAAGTGCTGTCTTTCAGAATGAAAGCCCCCCCCACCATGAAGACGAATAAGTTGCTTTCATCTACACTAGAATATTAGTGAGCCAATACACTCCTTTCTGACTTAGGTGGGAATGGGAGAGTTCCTGGCGAGGCAAAGAAGGGTGCTGAATAGAAAGGCTCAAGGTGTGTAGCCATGGATGCATGGGGAATGAATACAGGTCGTTGAACAAGCTCAGAAATGGATCTATGTGCAGAACCACGTTTTGCACTAGGAAACAGACACACACCAGAATCCCAGTGCGCATGCTTGCTCTTCCCCTCCTTCTGTCTGATCAACAGATTCCAAATGTACCTTTGATCCTACCCTAACAGGAGTTAGGAGAGGAAGACAGATCCTTGTAGCATATATTCATGTTCAGCACAATATTAACATCCTCCCTAACAGTAAATGTCGGCTGACATTTCTGGCCACTGTGCTATGTGCAATAAGTCATAATTTCCCCCACTAACTCCAGGAAGGCAGACCTGTTAGCTTCTTGTCATAGAGACACAGAGAGGCTAAGCAATTCACTTAAAGCCATATAGATATGCAGGAAACAGAGTCATGGCTAATTTGATTCTTCACTCTACCAGGTGTGTCCAATGTCGTGACATTGTGACACAATGTTGTCACCTACAAAGTTCATACCTGAACCTTGCAATTGAGTCACAAAAGCAAACACACACACACACAAGTTCACACACCTCATGATGTTTTAAGCAAGTTTTTGATTTTCTGTTGGCTTGCATTCATAACTACTCTAGGCTACATGATGCACAGTATTTGGATTGGGCACACCTTTGTGCTATTAATCTTTAAACAAATGATTCTTTCTAGTCTGGTTTTTAAGATTAATTGACAATCATGCTGGCGCTTGGGGCTTTTGAACTCAGTCCTGATACTGTACCCTTTAATCCCTTGTGATTTGCCGCCATGTTTTCTGAAGAAGCCCAGACTCCTCAGAATCATGCATTTCCACGTGTCCACCTATGTGGCCTTGCAACAGTGCCAAGGACAAGAGTAATCCAGAGTGGACTCCCTTTGTTTCAAATCAGGGTTTATACCCACGGAGCCATCTGCTTTTTGGAATTTATACTGTTGGGAGGCCGGCCTCCAGATTGTTTTGGAAATGAGTGGTGGTGTCTTGGAACAGCTTGACTGGGGGCTGAATCTCATTACTGACAGAATTGTGACCTTTCAGCAGAATACAGAAAATGCCATTAATATAATATGCAAAAATGATGTCAGTGCTATTATATGGGAGGGAGAGATATAGGCCATGTGGGATATTTATTTTAATGATATCACCATCAGTTGTTATGTGGTTTGAATTAAATAGAAGTCTTTGAGTAGAAATTCCACCAATGCTTTTTCAAGAACACTCTCTTGCTTTGTCTGGTGTCATTTAGAACCCATTTTGCTGTGCTTCCTGGGAGCCCTTGATGTGGTGATGTTGTTGTTGTTGTTATTTTTCAGAAGTCCTAAACTCACAAATGGGGATGGGGGTCTTCATTTTCAATCTAATTTTATCCATATTGATTTAAGATACAAACGTTTTAAAACAGAGAGTAAGAGATAATGTGGTGGATCAAATTAAGGAAACGAGAGATGGAGTCTGTCACACATGGTGACTTGGTCTGACCATAATCTCTCTGTCTCATTTTGCCCATCTCTGTCCCTGTTTCTCTGGGTTGGTTGTCATATCACTCTTCTTAGATTTCCTTTGGTCATGGACACTTCTATTGATAGCTATGTCTTTAAAAAATATGTCTTTAACATTTTAAAATCACATCTATGTTCCTTGCTCTTTCCTTTGCCTGACCCTACACCACCTTGTAGCTCTCTTCTGTACCTGTTCTTTATCCAGTAAACCTACAAGTATCTACTATCTGCCTTCATCCTTCTCCCTGTCTTCTCCCAAGACCTTTCATCTACTTAGCAACTCCAACTTATCATCACCCAGTGTTAATCCTTTACGTCTCCCACTCAATTCAACTAAACTCAGCACAAGTTAAATGACGTTCTCGGTGCTCAGCTGCCTGCAAGATGGCTCTCAGAGTCCTGATGGTACTGCAGGCTGAAAGTATCCTAATTTGGCATCTTTCTCCCAAAGCTAACTTCCTTCCCACCCTCTGGAACCCCCCTCCACCCCTCTTCTACAATCTGAGGTTGAGTAAAAACAATGTAGTGACTAATAGATCATAAAAATACATAGTTACATGACCCTCTGACAGATTCCAGACGTGTGGCTGCTGAGTTGAATTTGGGGCCCTTGAATTCTAAGACGTGACTGAGTAGAGGCTCTGCAATGACTTCCAACGGCTGTTCTGCCCTGGATGTGTCTCTAGAGAAGGTTTGCTAATGATGACAATAATTAATTATAATAAACAACAAACAACACCAATAATAAGCCTACTGTAGTGGTTTAATACTGTAGTGGTTAAATGTCTCCCACAGATTCATGAATTTGCACACTTGGTCCCCATTTGGTAATGCAACATCATTACTGTGGTGATATGGTGCAGCCTCCCAGGATAATGCACATCACTGGAGACTTGGATTTGTAGTTTTGTCTCACAGTTCACTTTCTTTGCTTTGTGCCTGTGGTTAAAGACATGATCTGGGCCTGCCACTATGCCTACTTCTTGCTGTCATGCCTCCACCCTCCATAACAGACTCTTATCCCTCCAGAGCTGTAAACCAAAATACATGTTCCCTCTTAAAAGTAGCCAGTCTCATGGTGTTTTATCATAGCCACAGGAAAGTCACGGATACAGCCACATATCCTCTTTCCATTCATAACAAACTTATAGTTCCCACACATGCCATCTAACTTGATCTGGCTAACATGAGTAAGAGAATTGTCAATGTAGAAATGGTTATTATGTCCATGTTACATGTAAAGCAGCAAACTTAAAGAGGGCATTGTAGCAGACATATAGATATAATTAGTAGTAACAGGTGAAGCCTGGGCTCTAGGGTGTTGGGCTGAGACCATTGCTGCTCTTGGCCTGTCAAGTCCCCATTCCCAGAGAGACATCAGGTACATAATCATATTCTTACCAGAGTCAGGACTGGGCTCGGGTGCTCTATACAAATGACCCATAAGAAAAGAATTCATTAGAAATTCCCTCTGGAAAGGCCAATGATGCAGTTGCTGCAGGAGCTCTTTGCAAAGCTCTGGTGTGTGAAGAACAAGATGGCTGCCACAATGAAGTGCCACAGACTGTGATGGAGAGACTCTGGGGTACTTAAATATCAGGAGGCTTTCCTCAAGGTCATGAAGTTAGAAGACATCAGTGTTTGTTTCTCCCAAGCCTCTCCTCTTGGTCAATGGTTGTCTTCTTCTCTCTGCAAGGCCATTCCTCTGTGTGTGCCTGTGTCTTCCTGCTCTGTTCTTTAAGGGACCCAGTCATATTGTGTTAGTGCTCACACTATTGACCTCATTTTTAACTCAATTACCCCTTTAATGACCTTGTCTCTAAGCATGATCTCACAGAAAAGATCCTGGAGTCTATGACTTCAACCCGTGAATTCTGAGATGACACAACTTAGCCTGTAGCTCCTTGCGGCAGCTTAATTAAACTATTATTTAACTTTAGTATATTAGTGAAGGAGCTACTGTGTAGTAGCTGCATGGAGACAAACCAGATTTACTCATTTCATACTCATGGAGTGCTTGGTCGGTATTCAGCCCTAAGCTCAGCCAAACCACTACCTATCACAGCCCATCAAGGCACCTCTCTCCAGGAGCCAAGAAGACTGCTGATTCTACTGTGCTTGAGAAGCAAGGCAAGCCTAGTTCCCCTTCTCCCAGGTGCATAAACATCACTTGGGAAACTTGCTGAAGCCTAGAATACTGGGTCTTATTGTAAAGATTCTGGGGATGGGTCAAGTATCTGCAGTTCTACCTCCCTCCTAGGTTGTCAGGTCCAATGGCTACACCTGACTAATGCCAGCAAAACCACACTGGGAATTGCTCATCCTTAAACTTTGGCTCTACATCTGTCACTCAGCAGCCTCTGAGGTATGAATTGTATAATTTCTCAAAGATGTCCTTTGGAATTCAGGTTAGGCTTATACAATTGTTCGTCTCCCGGTCCTAACTGCTGTGAGGGTACAGAAAGCCTGTCTGGTGCATTCTTGCTTCTCTTGAAATGTTTTCGATCTTGTTGCTCATAAGAAAAAATTGTCTCTAGAAAAATGAGCCCCATCGTGCCTTGTTGACCAACCTGTCACCACTTTATCCATTTCAATGAGTAAAGAGAACATCATGGGAACTGGCAGGCAACATTTCCTGAGTACTTATTTTTGTGTCTTCTCAGCCAGAAGAAGGGTCTGTGCTCTGAAATTTCATCCAAAACAGGTCATTTTGTACTCAGAACAGCCTTTCCAAAGAATTGGTTATAAATAGTCACTTCACAAAACCCATTCGACCTGCAATGTCATTGAAGTATTTACGCCACTGCTCACCGCCGTGTCTCACTGGAAAGCACTTGCCAATTTCCAGGCTACCCAAAGCAAACATTCTTATCACTGACTTTGGTGGAGGTGGGTGGTAATGGTGTGGGGGTTAACCTGTACAGCTGAGATAGGAATATCAAACTTGGAGAACGCAGGCACAAGTTCGAAGTACAAGTGGAGACAATAGATAACAGGATTAGTTACTCTTGTTAAGTTGTTGGTGTTTATTGTAAGTTATTCACTAGATAGATTCTGATGCTATGTTATATGTTTATAAGTTATTTGCTAAGATGGATTCTATGTTTCTATCTTACATGTTTATTGGAAGTTATATGCAAAGATGGATTATACTGTCACTTTAGACTTCTCTAATTCATGGATTCTTATCTTGCCACTTCAACTAGATTATAGTCTTTCAATATCTGTACTAAAAGGGCTTCCTCTAGTCTTTTGAATTAACCTCTTGAATATCAACTCTTTTTTATTGTAATTTTTATTGGATACTTTTTATTTACATTTCAAATGTTATTCCCTTTCCAAGTTTCCTGGCCATAAGCCCCCTAACACCTCCTCTTCTTCTAAAAGGGTGTTGCCCCTCCCCAACCACCCTCATTCCTGCCCCCCAACATTACCCTGCATTGGGGGGATCCGGGGTTGGCAGGACCAAGGGCTTCTCCTCCCATTAGTGCCCAACAAGGCCATCCTCTGCTATATATGCAGCTGGAGCCATGGGTCTGTCCATCTGTACTCTTTGAGTAGTGGTTTAGTCCCTGGGTTTAGTGGTTTAGTGGTTGGTTAGTATTGTTGTTCTTATGGGGTTGCAAGCTCTTTCAGGTACTTCAATCCTTTCTCTATCTCCTCCAACTGGGACTCTGTTCTCAATTCAATGGTTTGCTGCTAGCATTCACCTCTGTATTTGTCATGCTCTGACTGAGCCTCTCAGGAGACAGCTATATCAGGCTCCTGTCATCATGCACTTCTTGGCTTCATTGGTATTATCTAGTTTTGGTGGCTGTATATATATGGGCTGTGTCCCCAGGTGGGGCAGGCTCTGAATGGCCGTTCCTTCAGTCTCTGCTCCAAACTTTGTCTCCATATCCCCTCCTATGAATATTTCCCCCCTTCTGAGAAGGACTGAGCATCCACACTTTCGTCATTCTTCTTCTTGAGCTTCATGTGATCTGTGGACTTAATCTTGAGTAATTTGAGCTTTTGGGCCAATATCCTCTTATCAGTGAGTGCATACCATGTGTGTTTTTTTTGTGATTAGGTTCCTTCACTCAGGATGATATTTTCTAGTTCCATCCATTTGCCTATGAATTTCATGAAGCTGGGTTCTTTCCAGCTTCTGGCTACTATAAGTAAGGCTGCTATGAACATAGTGGAACATATGTCTTTGTTGTATGTTGGAGCATTATTTGGGTATATGCCCAGGAGAGGTATAGCTGGGTCCTCAGGTAGTGCAATGTCCAATTTTCTGAGGAACCTTCAGACTGATTTCCAGAGTGGTTGTACCAGCCTACAATCTCACCAACAAAGGAGAAGAGTTCTTCTTTCTCCACATCCTCGCCAGCATCTGTTGTCACCTGAGTGTTTGATCTTAGCCATTCTGATTGGTGTGAGGTAGAATCTCAGGGTTGTTTTGATTTGCATTTCCTTAATGACTAAGGATGTTGAACATTTCTTCAGGTACTTTTCAGCCATTCGATATTCCTCAGCTGAGAATTCTTTGTTTAACTCTGTACCCCGTTTTTAAGAGGGTTGTTTGATTCTCTGGAGTCTAACATCTTGAGTTCTTTGTATATTTTGAATATTAGCCTTCTATCGGATGTAAAATTGGTAAAGATCTTTCCCCAATCTGTTGGTTGCTGTTTTATCCTAATGACAGTGTCCTTTGCCTTACAGAAGCTTTGCAGTTTTATGAGGTCCCATTTGTTAATTCTTGATCTTAGAGCATAAGCTATTGGTGTTTTGTTCAGGAAATTTTCCCCAGTGTCCATGTGTTTGAGGTTCTTCCCCACTTTTTCTTCAGTTAGTTTGAGTGTATCTAGTTTTATGTGGAGGTCTTTGATCCACTTGGATTTAAGCTTTGTATAGAGCGATAAGAATGGGTCAGTCTGCATTTTTCTATATGCTGACCTGCAGTTGAACCAACACTATTTGTTGAAAATGCTATTTTTTTCCACTGGCGAATATCAACTCTTTGCCCCCCCCACCCCCTGGAGCTGAGGACTGAATTCAGGGCCTTGCACTTGCTATGCAAGCGCTCTACCACTGAGCTAAATCCCCAACCCCTCAACTCTTTATATCATGTTTATGAGGTCCCAACAGGGCTTAGCAGTCTGGTTTTAAGAAGGATTGTCTTAGGATTTCTATTGCTGCGACAAAACACCATAATCAAAAAACAAGTTGAGAAGAAAGGAGTTTATTTGGCTTATACTTCTATATTTCTGTTCATTATTCTAGGAAGTCAGGACAGGAACTGAAACAGGGCAGAAACCTGGAAACAGAAATGGATGCAGAGGCCATTGTGGTGGTGGGGCAGCGGGGGCTTACTGCTTACTGGCTTGCTTCCCATGGCTTTCCTCGGTCTGTTTTCTTATAGAACACAGGACCCAGGGGTAGAGTCACTCATGATGAACTGGGCCCTCCCCTGTTGATCACTAATTAATGCCTTACAGCTCCATCTTATGGAGGAGGTATTTTCTCAGTTGAGGTTCCTTTCTTTCAGATACCTCTAGTTTGTTTGTCAAGTTGATATAAGACTAGACATAAGACTAGTCAGTACAAACTGTGACATCAAGTGGCTAAAGTTTACAAGCAGGGACCAGAGCAAAGGTGAAAGACACAGGAATCATGGTCACATCCTGCCAGTAATTTAACTCCAGGAAGAACGAAGAAAAGAACAAAATTATTTTCTTTGATCTCACAGGAAATTAGACTAAAATAAAAGGTGTTTAGAAATAGCTACATTCATCACTGTTCTCATAGCTAAGGAGAGATTGTAGACAGGGGGCAGTGAAATTCTAGAGTCAAAAAAGCCTTTGCCTGCTCTAGAAGCTCCCACAGCTGCTATGAGTCTGGAACTTTTAGTGCAGTGGTTCTCAGTCTATGAGTTGTGACCCCTTCACAGGAGTCACCTAAAACTATCAGAAAACACAGATATTTACATTACCATTTTTAATAGCAAAAATAATTTTATGGTTGAGCGTTACCACAATCCAAAGAACTGTATTAAACAGGGGCAGTATTAGGAAGGTTGAGAACCACTGTCTTTTTTTTTTTCTTTTCTTTTCTTCTTTTTTTAATCTTTATTAACTTGAGTATTTCTTATTTACATTTTGATTGTTATTTCCCTTCCTGGTTTCCGGGCCAACATCCCCCTAACCCCTCCCCCTCACCTTCAATATGGGTGTTCCCCTCCCCATCCTCCCCCCACTACCACCCTCTCCACAACAATCATGTTCACTGGGGGTTGGGTTCAGTCTTAGCAGGACCAAGGGCTTACCCTTCCACTGGTGCTCTTACTAGGATATTCAATGCTACCTATGAGGTTGGAGTCCAGGATCAGTCCATGTATAGTCTTTGGGTAGTGGCTTAGTCCCTGGAAGCTCTGGTTGGTTGGCATTGTTGTTCATAAGGGGTCTCAAGCCCCTTCAAGTTCTTCCAGTTCTTTCTCTGATTCCTTCAACGGGGGTCCTGTTCTCAGTTCAGTGCTTTGCTGCTGGCATTCGCCTCTGTATTTGCTGTATTCTGGCTGTGTCTCTCAGGAGCGATCTACATCCGGTTCCTGTTGGCCTGCACTTCTTTGCTGCATCCATCTTGTCTAATTGGGTGGCTGTATATGTGTGGGGCAGGCTCTGAATGGGTGTTCCTTCTGCCTCTGGAGAACCACTGTCTTAGTGGAATGAGTTGGCCTTAACCACTGAAGTGACCTTGTGGCCTTGTTAGTGGCATAGACAATAGTTCATG
Organism: Rattus norvegicus; assembly: GCF_021556685.1. Classification (NCBI taxonomy): domain Eukaryota; kingdom Metazoa; phylum Chordata; class Mammalia; order Rodentia; family Muridae; genus Rattus; species Rattus norvegicus. The sequence goes on along the minus strand of NC_141534.1, from coordinate 42,163,257 downwards.
CAAAAACCTTGAGCTTTAAGCACTTTTTAACTTTATGAGATAAAACCCATTGTTCTTGGTGGTATTCCTTCTCAGGAAGACTGTCTTTGCTATGGGAAAAAGAACTCTAAACTATGAATCAGAAAACTGGTGGACAGATGACTGCTCTCATTGTCCTAGTGTGGCATTAAGAAATCTGGTTGAATACAATGAAAAAAAAAGTTTTAGAAAAACTATTTTGAATTTTTGGACTTGACCTACAAGTATTCAATGACTTTCAAAAATGGTGTATGAATGAATGAATTCTTTATTATTGTACCTATGAACAGTTGATTAAAGGAGAAAGACACAAAGAAGTTGATCTTGATAAAGACATGCCGACCAGAGCATGTCCAAGGTCCACACTGCAAACCAGTGATTCCAATGGTCTGGTCTTCAGTCATTTTCTTCCAGGTCAGCCTCTTTGCTATCACAAGGCTTCCCTGGGCTCTTGGAAGATCCAAGACACAATTCTACTGTGCTTCATGGTTGCCCAAGAACAAGAACCAACCCAGTAGGTACTTGATGCTACTTGGAATAAAAATATTTGGAATAGTGATAACCAGGTGCTACATCTGGCTTCCTTTGACAACATGGCTGGGGATGTACTCGTGAGTGCTGGAAGAGGGAACATATGCTAACCACTGGGAACATCCGATTTTCATCCTGAAAAGTTGTTATTTTCTAGTGAATATGAAGAGATGGCAATCCACTGGTAAATGTAGAGAGGCTGAGAGAGGAACTATAAAGTTTTGCGATGTGTATAACAATATATATTGCAATAAACTTTTTAACAGTTGAAAAAAAAAAGAAATCTGGTTGACCTCTTGTATTCTCACCTAACAATCTTCCAGGGTTTTCTTTTGTTCCTTTCAGCTTTAATACTGTGTTTTTCTATAGTTAGGTTATAGAATGGAACAGAGCAGAGAAATCACATTAGACAAAATTATGTTAAACAAATGCCTCATGGGAGGAAGCAAATATCCTCACTGTTCCCATTTCTACTCAGCAAAAAAAGTACAAGATAAAGAAATAAAATTAGCAACATTATTAAATTCAGGTATGTGTGAAGTTTTAAAATATTAACAAGGATTAGATATAAAGACTGGTTTTATCATGACCTGGGATAAACTATAAAGTTTATTTCTATATACCAGCATGTACAGTTAAAATGTAATTTAAAAGATCCCATTAAAATTTATCAAAATTAGAAGCTCTCAGTGCTAAACCTCACAAGGATGTACAGAACTACTTCTTCTCCTTCTTGTTCTTCTTGTTCTTGTTCTTCTTGTTCTTGTTCTTCTTGTTCTTGTTCTTCTTGTTCTTCTTGTTCTTGTTCTTCTTGTTCTTGTTCTTGTTCTTGTTCTTGTTCTTGTTGTTGTTCTTCTCCTCCTCCTCCTCCTCCTCCCCTCCTTCTTTTATACAAAAACAACTCAAGTAAACTTTAACAGAGAGTATTGCATGTTTGTGCATTGTCAAAATTGTATTGAAAACACACATGTGAGACAGTCCCAACTCCAGCAGAACTATGAAGAACACAGATGTGCCAAGACTTGCTTCCTTCATGTGAGGACTCATTTTAAGATGTGCTATTGGCAGAAGTACAGCTCAGTGGGCTCCACAGCAGAGTATAAAACCATGTTAGACACACATCTGCACTCACAGCAACAGTGAAATCACAAAGCAGAGTGAACAATGGGCCTTCATACAATGGTGCTGCGTTCACTGAAAGTCCACTGATAGAAAAACATTTTGCTTTTTCTGGAACAGAGGAGCTGGCTCACTGGTTAAAGAGCTGCTTTGCAAGTACAAGGACATGAAATGAATCCTTAAGACTCACATTGAGAAAATAAAGTCAGATATGGTATCACATGATTATGATCCCAGTGTGGGAGAAGCAGAGATAGGATGATGAATCCTTGGGGTTAACTGGCCAACAAGCCTAATCTACTCAGTTAGTTCCAGACTTGTATGAGACTTTATTTCAAAATGTACACTGTGTCTAAGAAATGATACATGGGGTTTTCTTCTGGCCCCCACATACATGTGCATACACTTGCACATGCATGTATGAGCATGTAAGTACACAGCTACAAACATACATACCACACATGAACATTCAAACACACATGATAAGTAGATACACCTATGCCCATATTTTTCTTTTTCTCTCACCTCACTGAAACCAAATGTTCCAGTTGGATTGAGATTTAAATGTTAATCATTAAACGGCAAAGCTGTCTAGAGAGATCTGGAATAATTTCATTCTGATGCCAATGAAAAGGACATAGAAAGCAGCAACTGTAAAGAAAGAGAGAAGAGAATCTATTAGGGGCCCAGAGGCCCAGGGGCCCAGAGGAAATATATATATATATTTACACACACACACACACACACACACACACACACACACACACACACACATACACACACACCCTGCAACAGTTTAAACTAAGAAAAAAGGAAAAGAGAGAGAAGGAAAGAATGTAGGTGGAAAGTTAAAGTAGCCTGGAGAAGGCTGAAGGAAGAGACTGATGGAAGAAGGAGGGATAGGTCATAGCACCAATGCTACCAAGAATTCCAGCAAGTCCGCTGGAGTTCCAGGAGTCCACTGAGCTTATGAGGGAGGGGATGCTGGGAGAGCAGCTGAAGTGGCTAGAGACAGCTGTAGGGCAGACTGCCTGGATGAAGAGCTCAGGGAAGTGGGGGAAGAAATGCTGCTAATCTAAGCAGATCATTGTTTTTTAATGAGAAAGTATGTTTAAGACTGATGGCAGGCATTACAGTGCACAGGGGTGGGACTTGAGAGAGAGGAGAGTAGGAAGGGAGGGTGACTGCTAGTGGCTGCCAAGAAGACAGGGTTCATGGGAGATATTTGAAACACTGTGTGAAGAAGACAGTTACCCTGAAACCCTCTTTGAGTAACAAGAGAGTGGAGGAGGGGATATAAATGAAGATATGTTAGTTTTCACAAGTGGACTGTGTTTATTTTACCAATTGATATATTCTATTTTTTTCTAAATATCACTATTAGCAATCACTAGCGCTAGAATTATGCTAATCCAAGCTTTTTGTATATATCTTGTTTTATCTCCAAACAGCTCATCAAGAAGCTGTTCGGTCTTCTCCATTTCAAAACTTCGAAAGAGAACATGGAAATAGATTAATGAGTTTTCCCAGGATCACATGGAGCCAAGATGTCCACCAAGTAAGTCTGGACAGCATTCTTATCACCTCAGTGGAGATTGCCTTCATTCCTGGTAAAGGAGGGAAATCTGTTGTGGAGAATCCATGAAAATGGATTGTAATAAACAGGAAGGCTGTTGAGGTGGAGCAAAGGTTCCAGGGATGCTGAATGCCATGCCTTGTTGGCTTAAGCAAGAACTGATGATGTTTAGGTTAGGAAAAAGCAGGAATAGGATGACTCCAACAAGGAAAAGCCACTCAGTGTTGCCTCTTATAATTATGTTGCCAATTATTTTCATATTTTTCCAAGAGAAAGAATATGTTTTTCTTTTAGATAGACCCTTGTAGAAATATCTTAGGATTCTGACTCTTAAAGTACCATTTGAAATGGATTAGTGGTAGATAAACAGGATGTAATAATAGACTTGTGGACAGCCAAGGTGAACTAAGCCACAAGAAAGGGGTAGAACAAAGCTGTACCTATTAACCAATCTATGCAATTTTAATTTTATAGGAATACTGTGTCTTCCCACCCCCCCCCCCAAGAACTGCTGAACTGCTGAACTGTCAGGATTATTTATATCCTTTGTCCAGCATTCAGGGGTATCCTGTGATCCCAAAAAAACATGATTCACACTTACAGGCTCTACAAGGTGGTCAGGCACACACATCCTCCTGACCACCCCTTCCCTGCACACTGATGCTCATCCTGTATAAACTCTAGTTGACTGACTGGTTGATCAAATAATTGGAATCTCTCCCATGTACAGGCTAGATTTTAGAGATCCAAAGAAAATGGTTACAGACAAACAAATTTTGTACTGAGAAAATGTTCTCTGAATCTCCAAAGGCAACAGAGGGTACCAATCTTGTTTAAAGGGCCAAATATTCTAATAATGCTAATAACACAGCGGGTGACTGCAGAATCATAGAGTGTTGGGAACTCTATGTGTTTGTATGTGTCTTATGAGTTCATACAGAAGAAATAAATTTATGTCATTAGTTACCAGTGTTGAGGAAAAAACTTCCAGATAAGGTTAAGAACACCGATAAACTGGTTAACCCAATGACTTGCTGGAACCAGGAAATCCAGTCAAATTGCAAACCTTACTAGGAAACATTGGCCAAACTGGAAGATTATCATTGCCCATATCCTTAGCACTTGCATCTACTACACTTGTAATTAAAAGGTAAGTTTTTTTTGTTACCTATAGAAGTGAGCAGAGTGATCACGCAAACACATTTTTATAATTTGTGTTGATTGATTTCTGCAGGAAGAGCAGTGCACCTGAGGCAGGGAAGTCTCATGCAGAGAGCTGAAGTGGGGGGCATTCTGCAGGCAGAGTTGGCAAGATAGAGAACCAGAGAGAATCGGAAGGATAGAAGGCATAAAGCAGGAAGATTCCATGGAAGAATGAATCAAAGGAGCATTCAGAATGGAAACAGGAACTTCAGCTGAAGTCAGAAGATGAAAGAAGACTGCTGTGGTCTGGGCCAAGGAAAAATGTTTGGAACTGAAACTGGGGATGCCACATCCTAGGTCATTTCAACACACAGACATGAGTGGTTTGAAAGATAGGTGTGTTGATGATACCAGGGCTGTGATGGGTTACTAAGGAAATAGTGCTTTCAACTTAAAATCTTAAGTTTTGAAAGATGATATATATGCCTTTCTATAAGATGTAGCTTGTAGACACCAAACCCTGGACTAGAAGGAACAAGGCTCTGTAAAAGTATGGGAATTATGCTGATATAAAAATCTAGATTCCTAGGGCCATAGAAATGGTTCAAAAATTAAGAGCATGACCTGCTCTTGCAGAGGACCCAGGTTTTATTCCCAGCAGCTACATGGTTGTTTATAACCATCTGTAGAGATCTGACACCTTCTTCTGGACTACAAAGGAGCCAGGCATATATGTGGTTCACAGATAATACATGCAGACAAGACACATGAAATAAAAGACATTGTCTTAGTTAGGGTTTTACTGCTGTGAAAAGACCCCACGACCAAGGCAACTCTTACAAAGGACAACATTTAATTAGCACTGGCTTACAAGTTCAGAGTTTCAGTCCATTATCATTAAGGAGAAAGCATGGCAGCATCCAGACAGACATGGGGATAGAGATGCTGAGAGTTCCACCTCTTGTTTTGAAGGCAGCTAGGAGAAGACTGGCTTTCAGGCAGCTAGGACAAGGGTATTAAAGCTCACGCCCACAGTGATACACCTACTCCAAAAAGGCCACACCTACTTCAACAAGGCGACCTAATAGTGCTGCTTCCTGGATCAAGTATATACAAACTATCACAGTCATAAAGAAATAAAGACAAGAGACATAAAATAAAAGTAAAAGTAATTACTCCCCTTATGACCTCATGACACATCCTTAGATGTTAGAGAGTTAATTATCCAGGAATCATTGTAAATGGTTCAGCATGTGTTTAGGTTGTCTGTACTAATGCCTCCTTCTTGGGAGAGAAAACAGAAAGACTCAGAACTACTTTTTCTTTCCAATGATTGCATGCATCCCATATGAGAAATGACTAATCTTTTTCTTCTCTAGTATGAAGCTGTGCAGCTTTTCATGGTCCGGTCTGTGAAGGATTGCATATAGCAAGAACTGATGAAAATGATCAAATTGGTCCCTGGGACCCTTTGCACAAACTCCTGAAGCATCCTCAAGTAGGGAAGCTGCTGGGTTATAGTCATTGTATCAGGATTTGTCTTTCTGGTTTTGTCTGACAGTCAAGATAATACTAAAATCACAGAATGTTTCCTTTAAAATCACACATATTATGGAATAACAAATGTGTACTATGCTTTTAAATTAGTTGTCAAAGTTCTCTCTCCTCATAGTTGATTTCTTCTCTATATTTCCTTTTGCAAACATTTGAACACACTCAATATAAAGAATCAATCCTGTTCTCCCTGGGACCTTCCCATTTCCCTACATGCAATTGTATTTGAAGGTCAGGAACTTCATCCTGTCTTCTACCTATGATAGCAGCCAATCTCAGGTTTTATGTTGAATCCTTCATGACAGAGTAAGAATAATATTTGATGGTCTTTTGTTATGTGTTTGGGGGTTGCTGCACATGTATACATGTGCACTGGGGACCACATAATGATCTTGGGTGTCATTCCTCAGCTACTGTCTAGTGTAATTTTTGACCAGAGGTTCCTCATTCTCCTAGAGCTCACCACGTAGTTGGGCTCAATGGCTAGCAGGCCCTGGAGACCTGCTTCTCTGTATTTCCCCAGCACTTGGGATTGGAAGCACATACCACCACATCCAGCATTTTAGAGTAATATATGTCATAATTTTTATATGTATGAATGTGGTATTGTATAGAAGTTCAGGTGCTCACAGAAGCCAGAAGAAGATGACAGGTCCTGGTGCTGGAGCTACTAGAAGCTGTGGGCCACTCAACATGAGTGGCAGGAACTGAACTGTGCTTCTATAAGAGTTGCAAGTGCTCCTGACTGCTGAGCTATCTTTTCAGCTCCACACATGTCATTTTAAAAGTAATTTCTAGGGATATAATTGAGGTACTCAAGTTTGCTGGACAAGCACTTTATGAGCTATCACCGCAGACTCTGATGATTTCTCATTTTTATGCAAAGTATCTTTAACTTTTTTTCTTTTCTGAGAGAGACAAGATTTCATATATCTCAGAATGCCTATTATTTTTCAAATTCTGCTGACAGAATGTGTGGATGTTGGCTTTCTAGTATCTTTTCATCTGGAGATTAGTATCTGGGTGAGAAAATTCTAGTATCTAGGATTAAAGTTGTATACTACCAGCTTCAGCTTGAAAGTTGCTCTTTTGTGGGGAAAAACCCAAGTAGAGCATCTTCTCCTTGATGGTCCCTTGAGGACCTCAGGGATATTGTAAGTCCAAACTTCCTGTGGTCCGTGGAGAGAAGAAAGAACCTGCACTGCATTTCACTTCACAATGGGATTGCTTGAAATATAAGCAGTCACAAAATCCCCTTGGGTTTCAATGACATATGCTAATTACATCCAAGTGGCCTTACTTCTTGCTTTAAATATGTACATTTAAATTCCAGGGCCCTTTCTATATTTGTAGCCACCTCAGGTCATGGGTATCCCATCTTTCCTGCTGATATTAGCTCTTGAAGTGAGATCTCTTTGGAAAATGAAAGTTACAGTGTAGAAGGTGCTGTTTGCATGGAGGAAGAGGCACAAAGTTGCCAGGGCCTATTGCCAAGGTAGAGAGGAAGAGGAAGGCAAATGTTCTTTGGAGACTATAAAGACTTATACAGTTCTTGGGGTCCACTGTCTAGGATGTTAGAGGCCAGAATAGCAAAGACTGGAGCTGAGTAATGAGGACCACATTCAGATCTTAGTCATGATTTGAGACTGCTGATGGATCATTAAAAAGAAGCCACCCATGGGAGGGGAGCAAATATGGCTTGGTGAGTGTTTTCAACAGACTAGGATCTTGCTCCCAGTGGGAGATAAAGAGGCTCATTAGGGAGCAAAGAACACAGATGTTTCCTTAAATGCCAATTATTTAAATACTATAATCCTGATTTCTAGACTAAGACTTGCCAGGTTGGCTTTTCAAAGTCATGTTCCCTGAGATTCACAGATGGGGAATTAGGGAGCTGTCCTGGTGGTGTCATAATAAAAACCTCCTACTTCAAAAAAAGATAGACTTCCATCCAGACACAAACCTAGACATTTTTCCCACCAATGAGACATAATTGTTTGAAACTAGCACAAAACTTTGTTGAAATAACCAAGCAGAAAGTTTGGAGGAGATTTATAATTATTATATTTAGCTTGATGATTCATGAAGGAAACATTTTTAAGGAAATATCCATCAAAGATAAATTATGATGTAATCTGATTTTTCTGCTGTTTTCAATTACAACCCAATTTTACACTCCTAAGTATGCCTAATGAGCTCTAGAATGTTCTGCTATATGTTCCTATTTGAATTTAGGGGACCTCCGTGCAGTCTTATTTGATGCAGTTTTATTCCCCAAACATCTACGGAAGACTTATTCATCTGGTTAATGTCTACCATAAGTCACAAAAGACTTGAATACCAACATGTCTAGCAAGACCTCATGTAGTGGAAGTCTTCGTTTCCATGGATCTGTCTCTTTGGGTTAAACATGTCCTGGTTGTTTTTCTCTTGCTGTGATAAAATACCCTGACTAAAATTGGATGAGAAGCTAAAGGGTTTATTTGAGCTCACAATTCCAGGTTGTAGTCCATCATTGGAGAAAAGCCTCAGGAACCATTCGTACATCCATAGCCACGAAGAGAGAGAGTGAATTGACACCCCCATGCTTTGTGCTCACTTAGCTCTTTGTACTCTTATACAGACCAGGGAATGGAGTCACTTACACACTTTTAGGCTGGGTCTTTCCATGTTAACCAAGGCAATCAGGACTGTGCCCTATAGACATGCTCACAAACCAACTTGATCCAGACCTTTCCCTCACTGAGACTCTCCTATCAGGTGATTAGGTTAAGTTGACAATTGTGCTAAGATTGTGTTGACAATTGAAGATAATCACTACAGAGAGGAAGAGAATGTCAACCTTGGAAAATATCTTGGTTTTTTTTGGTAATATTTTTATTACCTCTTCACAGTGAGTCTCTTCCATCCTATAATTAGCTACCTAGAAACATTCCTGGTGTCTTGACATGGGCTCATAGTAGGTCCTGGTTCTTAAAGAATTGGCCAGATGACTGACTGATACTATGGTTTTAATTTTTCTTGAAGGGAATATAAATCACTTGATGCATCCATTTAAAAAGCACAGCTCAATATGCCTTGACTAATGTATGTTCCCAGATTAAACATCTTTCTGTGGAGAAACAGGCCATTTCTTTATTCCAAGATGTCATTCTGCAGCCTCTAGACAGGCAGTAAGCTCTGTCATTGTACATCAATTTTTCTTTCCTAGAATTTTCTCACCATTTGTCTGAAGTCTCACATTTTCTAGGAGGCTAAGGTCTTATCCAATAGGTGACTGGGGTTTGAAAATTGAATGCCCTCCAGTAGTAGGCTGCTGTGCAGGACTCTCTCATTTCCCATCGCTAAGATGCTTTCTTGGTGCTTCTTCACTGTAGCCCTTCCTGCCCTCAGGAGTCAGTGGTCAATATTGTTTCATGAGGGAAAATGGAGCAGAGACTATGGACTATGTGTGTGGGGGGGACTGGGGGATTTGAAGAAATGTGAATAAGTAAGGTAATGATAACACTGGCACCAGCCATTGGGAGACAGATTAGTTTTACTTGGAGTGATTCAAGGATTATATAGTTTGGGGGATGGGAGTCAGAATATCCAAGTCATTGCTGAAGGCTTAAGGTACCAAGATGCCTCATTACCATACAGGAGCATTCCAGGAATCTCAGGTGTTAGCTGAATGGGTTCAGGAGAAAGGAAGTTGGACCTGTAATCTAACTAAGGTTCTCTGATATCCCACAGGTAGAGGCCTGTGGGCATTTCAAGCTCTCTAGAGGTCAGAGAGGAAGAAATCCTGCTGTTGTAGGGAGTGCTTCATTTTGCACTGAGCCCAGAAGGCTACCTAGTCAGTGGTAGACTTTGACCTTAATTAGCAGGACAATACTTCACAGTCCTTTCTTGATATTTTACTTTATTCTTCACCTTCCTAGAGGATTTTGACACAACTATAGACTACCTCTGTCCTAAGTCTGGACTCCATTTTTGGTTCACTTCCGTGTCCATGTAGATGGAACACACACAGTCACTTCCTCTGTATCTTGATAACCTCCCATCCAGTGGTTTCTTTTTCTCAACATTCTTGCAATTTAATAGTTCTCCATCTGACCACATCTCCACTGAGAATGATTTCCCCTCTGAAATATTAAGCTCCACCAATATCCACCTATACTTCAAAATCTCACTTTCTCTCATGTTGTGGGCTGGTAACATATCACTCATACCATTGCTCCCACAAACTCTCATTGATGTCTGTATCTCTTTCTTTTAAGCCTTTAAATGTGCACAAGTAACTTCTGTCCTGAAAAGATGCTATTGATCTGCTGTCTGCTTCTAGGCTCCATCTCTCCATCCCTCTCTCCATCAGTTATATTTCTTGAAAGATAGTTCTGTATTTAAAGCTCGTTTTCAATGCCTCTTTGCCTATTTTTCCTCAATGCTCTGAGGTCTACCTTGTACTCTGTCCTGGTTACTTTTCTAACACTGTGACTAACTACACAGCAGAAACAACTTAAGAGAGAATGGGTTCATTTGGGCTCCTGTTTCAGGAGAATGTAGCAGAATGGTGATGGGGAATGCATGGTGATGGGGGCTCACACCTAGGGCACCATGAGTATGAAGCAGCTGGGCATAGCAGACAGAAAGCAGAGATCTTTTCCAGAAGAAGGGGAAGAGCCCAACTTTCAAGGGTCTGAAAGTTATGCCTTTTACCCCAGCCTTTTCACATATAGAGACACCATCTAGAAACCAAGCCTTTAGAGATACTTCTCATTTGAATGGTAATGTATCATCATCACTTTACTGAAATTTCTTTGATGAAGGGAACCAATGGTTTCCAAAACCTAGGGATATTTCTTATCTATTATCCAACTTTCTTCACCACATTTTATGCTAAGGACCACTGACTTCTTGGTCTCCATTTTCCTGAGTCCTGGGTCCTTGTTCTGTTCTCCTCTTGTCTTTTCTCAGAGTGTTTCCTTTGGGCCCTAAACTCCTGGATCCATAGTATACTCCAATATAGGGAAAAGTCCTAAACCATGTTCTGTCCAAGACAAAGTTGTTCAATTCCCCAAGCACTGTCCAAGAAAGCCTGTCTATGAGATAATTCTCTGCATCCCCTCCCTTTTTTTGTAGTGTAAGTTCCCTGCTCTGGTCTTCTTCATTTCTCCTAGACATTGGTAGAACCTTTTAGACTTCCACCCTGCCTCTTTCCTGTTAAGTCTTTCTCCACTCAATAGATGATATGTTACCAAAGAATATGGATACTTCTGAAGGGTATGACAAGCCCTTTATATATATGCAAAATTTATATAAATGCAAAATTTACCATAAAATATGGATACTATCCTCCAGATTACTTCTCCTACAACTTCTTCCTTACCATATGGTCACCTCAAGCAGCTGTGTACAGGTTCTGAAGAATCTAAGCCTGTTCTACCACAATGCCTAAGCTCCAGTCCCCACTAAGCTTCCAGGGTTCATCTCACATTCCCAACCAACAAATGAGCAAATGTGTTGGGATCGACTCTTGCTATATGGACCAGGAGGGCTTTGAACTCATGACTGCTTTTCTTCAGCCTTCCCAGTCCTAGGACTGCAGATATGGACCACCACTCCCCGCACTTCAGATATTTTATGATTCAGCTCTGGTGTCCTCCCGTTTGGGGGGTGTGCCTAACTGCCAGTTTGATATTTCTCTCCATCCTACTGCACATTGGTCTTGTTTTTCTAGAAACAAGAATACTTATATTCTTTCTTCAAAGTAGAAATGAGAAACCTGTGTCTTTTGATAGACTTCCAACAGGGGAGCTGCAGATCACTTACCCAGGGAAGAATGGGGCCTTCCTAATGAATCCACTACTCTGGGAATTAATAACACCCAGACTCTGAGGAAACTTTCTGTCCTACCTCCTCCTTGTTACCTCCTAGTTTTGGATGGATGTTTTTCTTCTTTCTATTTTTCTGCCCAGTGTGACTATTCATAATAAAACCAGAGATGGGTGGGTGAATGGTGGTCAGGGCTTGAACTAATTCATAGATACTGTTAATTGATTGAATACTGACAGTATATCAGAAATGTTCTAGGCGTGGGAGCTAGGAGACTGTACTGGATCCCACGCTTCTTCCCAGGGTGGCTGGATGCAGTGACTTATCTCATTGCACTCTCCAGAAGGCCACACTCTGTCCTGACATGTGGTAAGACAACATCCTAGACCACACTTCATTTTGTCGATTAAGAGTGGAGTGACAAAGAAAGACAGAATGCCATTGGGGACATATTATAAGTAAGAAAACAATATGTGTGTGTATATGCATGTGGGTGGTGGGAAGAGGAGAGCGAGAGACCAAAAGACAATCAGGAAGAGACAGTGAAGGATAAAGGAAAAGATGAGGAGATGCTTGGTAAAGTGACAGAGTTAGTTGTAACTGGGTAGCGACTTGTCTAGAGCAGTGGCTAAAAGTGGGGTATGGAGAGCTGAGTTTGGATGCTTGAGGTATAGGGAGCAGCTGAAGGACAAAGTGAGGATTTCTATGAGGTATTTTGGAATCTAGAGGCTGGAGTAAGATGTGGCGCAAGGGGACTTGATGGTCCTCTTCAAACAACTTCTGTCTAAAGTCTGCTCAGGTTTCCATAGCACCAAGCTGAACTGAAAACAATAGAGATTTGACTGTCATAGTTCTAGAGGCAGAAAGTTCCAGATCAAAGGGTCTCCCTTTGGTGTCTCCTGTGATCTCTCTCCTTGGCTCAAAGATGGAATTTTATCTCTTTACACATCCATAGTGCATCTTAAAAAGACAGCAGTCTGGTTGGGTTGAGTCTTGACCCAGTGAACCTCATTCTAATTGAAGAACTTCTTTGAAAACTATATCTCCAGATAAACACACCATTAGATTCCAACTGTAGCTTTATTTATTCTATTATTGTAGTGCTCTGTCTCCAAATGCATCTGTACTGAGGATTAAGACTTCAGCATGCGAGTGACAAGTGACAATGCGAGTGCTTTCTTTTTGGGTCATGGATTAGATGTTGGCATTTCATACAGATGTGAAGTCTTTTCTTTTGTCATATTTGATGTGGGTCCTCTGTGGACAGACACCACTCTATGATGTTTCACTTTTTTTACATTTACTGAGGTCTGTAATGTGGCTCAGGATTCGTCTGGCAAACAAAAAGAAATAAAGAAACACAATTTTACCCCAGGAGCAACTTCAGTCCTGGGACCAGGGGTAAGACCAACTTTTCTGCTCCAAGTGACCTGCCTGGTGGACTCAGGACACACAGAGACAAAATTCCTCTGGGACCGGACACTTCCGGTTTTTAGCTGGAGCCTGAACCTCGCTGATCCTGGCCCACAGCTCCCTGCTCCCAAATCCCGTGGGAGAGAGAGCTCACCGCCCACACAGGTGGGCACTCCTGAGACTGCAGAGTGGGAGAGGCCACCAATACTGCTCACCCTTGCCCACATCCCTGGCCCAAGAGGAAACTGTATAGGGCCTCTGGGAACAGGAAGATAGGGGCTCTCAAGCAGCAGGTCCCCTGCGGTCCAGACATCACCTGGATCTGAAGGGACCCGCTTAACAGCTCCCTGCACCCAAATCCCGTGGGAGGGAGAGCTAAACCTTCAGAGGGGCAGACATGCCTGGGAAGCCAGAAGAGACTACACTCTGCCCACATTTCTGACTCTAGAGGAAAACACCTAACGCCATCTGAGACCCCTGTGCACAGGGTCCCAAGAAAAGGTGGGGCAGACCCTTCTGGTTGCCACCCTCACAGAGAGTTGAAGCACAGGCCCCCAGGAGCGACTTCAGGTCCGGGACCAGAGGTAAGACCAACTTTTCTGCTCCAAGTGACCTGCCTGGTGGACTCAGGACACAAGCCCACAGGAACACCTGAAGACCAGTAGACTTGAACAACCCTACATTGTACAACATATATCATATACACACAAGCACATAGAGACACACAGGTGGTGCCTACTGCAAGCTGGTTATGTCATGTCTAAGAGGGAGCTTGTGTAGCAAAACCTGGTTGCTATGAAAAGATCCAAACTCTTCCCAAACCCCTCTCACTTCTCATCATGCCATGGGATCTTTCTTTCTAGCACACACTCCAACCATGATATCACATGGTACTATGACCAAAGCTGAGTCAGTGAGATCACCCCAGCTTTCAATAACAAAACTGTCCCAAACAAACCTCTTCATGCTTAAGCCAGCTTCAGTCATTTTGTTCTTGCAACAGAAAGTGGACTTGCTCAAGCACCCTTAAAACAACACTCATTTCACAGTGTGACTACTGTCATGGGGTTATGTTTTAAGAGTGCTTGTGAGAGGAGGACCAGGCTGCAGTTGTAGAGGTGGATTGAGATGGCTTTAGCTTCAATTTAGTATATTCTAGAAGAGAGAAGTTGGTTTGTGCAGGAATATCTTCAGATTGGAGAGGCTCGGTGTTTCATGCTGGGAAATGGTAGTAATAACCCTATCACTTTTGAGTTGTTGTACATGTCAGAAAGTCCCCAGAAACAGTTATTTTCAGTCAGGTTTTGAATATATTTGGCTGTAATTTATTGTAGCCATCACAAAATGAATTCAGATAGCTACTGACTGCTAACATTGGCAGTTTTAACTTCAAGTGTCAGGACACATGTTTTGGTATAGCCACTCTCCCATGTCATAAGAATTAACATACCTGCTCTCTCTGGTCATGAGGGTTAGTTGATAGCCACTCTTCAAGGTCATAAAAGCAAAGGTGGCCTTTGTCTCATGTCACATGAGTCAGTGTGTCCAACAGGGTGTCATGAATGTGTTTGGTGTCTCTGAGGGATTTATTTTATTTTAGAGTTAGGTATTTTTATCTTGTGTATACGCATGGTCTGCATATATGTGGGTATGTGCACTGTGTGTATTGGGCAGTGCCCCCAAAGTCATAAGAGGGTCAGATACCTTAGACCAGGAGTTGCAGATGGCTGTGAGCTGCCTATGGGTCCTGGGATACATGTGCAGGTCTTCTGCAAGGGCAGCCAGTGCTCTGAAACCCTGAGCCATCCCTAGTTCCTGCTCTGAAGGTTTTCTGATGTCCTGTTGATTACTGTCTGCTCCACTAGCCTGTTCCATAGGAATCAGTCTTATGATTGTATAGCATCACAACACGAAAAATAGTTTAATCTCTGACTGAATGCCCTGACATATTTTTAGAAAGAATAAAAATTGACTGTAGTTGTTTTTGAATATTAACAATGCCTCTGGAACTAAACTCAGATCGCCAGCAAGTTCCTTTCACCTCTGATCCATCTCACCAACCAACACAGTCTATTCAGTTCTTAGTGCACCATGTATTGCCTCAAGAAGCAGCATTGTTAAGGCAAGCAAAAGAAGACTTATAAAATCTTCAGAATTTGAGATTTAAAGTCACTCATAACTGGTGCTACACATCATTAATGCCACCACTCCGGAGAGAGAGGGTCTCTATACTGTCTAAACTACTCTGGTCTACATGTTAAGTATTAGGATAGAAACAGTTTGTGGTGTGACTCTGCCTGAAAATAACCAACAAAAAAACCCAAACACACACACAGACCTCCACACAGGTACACACAGATTCAGACAAGACTAAAACACAGACTAAGACACAGGTTAAGACACGGCTAAGACACAGACAGACAGACAGACAGACAGACAGACACACACACACACACACACACACACACACACACACATACACACCACTACCCTTCTTTATTCCTCAAATGGGCTTTCAGTGTAACTGTATTTGAACCTCACCTTCCTCAGTCCTTTCAGTCTGCAGGCTTCTGTTCAACTGTCAGGAATTGGCCACTGACATCAGGCCAGTTTCTGCTTGCTGGTGGGGAAATTGGGTTGTGTTGCTTTCTTATTCTGTACTCCCTTAGCCAACCTCCCCAGGCCCTCCCCAGATTCCATTCACCTCCTTCAGAGGACACTAGTGTTTTTAAGTCATACTCAACAAAAATAAGAAATCATTTGTTTTGATTGCAGTATTTAGGATCGTGTTGAATAGGTACCAGCAGAATGTACACTGCTTAAGAAGTAGGTCTGTGAGTAAGGACTAGGTGTAATTTTATCTGCTGAGTGAGTGAGTGTTTGCTTCATGTCCTTGCCCCTTTTGGCTTCTGTGGTATTTTTATTCCTGAAGACTAAAGGGTTTGAGTTTGTGTTGGCTCCTTCTGCGATTTCAGTGTCCAGCACCTCTGGACTTAACCTGGAAGTATGACCAGATTAACAGGGCTGTTTATTTTCCCTGGAGATGCTTGTTTACATTTTTACTTAATCCACATCTTATGTGAAAGAGGAGGGAGAGCAGCTTGCTGGCTCTGCAACAACACACATTGACCCAGAGTGAAGGTTCTCTGTTAACTGATTTGAATTCCTGAATCACCATGACATTTTGAATGAGCTTTCCTCCACTGTCTCAGCCATTTGAGTACTCCTTTCCCAGTTGGTGTCTCTGGGAAGATTTAGGAGGTGTGCCCTTGCTGGAGAAAGAATGTCAGTGGAGCTGGGCTTTGAGGTTTTAGTGCTTTGCACCTCTCCCAATGCACCCTCTGCTTTGTGATTCTAGATGTGAGCCCTCAGCTTCCTGCTCCTTCCACCATGCCCTGTAGTCATGGAACTTAACCTCTGGTAACACATGGTCTCTGAAATGTGATACCTGACAGCCAGATTGCTTTATAGTTTGCTGTGCTCATGGCATTTCTGTCACAGAAATACAAAGGTAACTAATGCAGAAGGTGATGTAATGGAGTGGACTCTTGCTGTGTGACACCTGACCATGCCAGGTTGTGCTTGTTCGATTCTTGTTTTGGGGAATATGGAGAACTTGGGAACTTTGAATTAGAAGTTGTTGAATGGTCTAAGAAGAGTTTAATGTGCTATACTGGCAGGAGCTTGGGAGTCAGGAGTGCCAAGACCTATTCAGACTGTAAAAGCCGAGAACAAGGGGATTCGGAGGGAACAATGGTTACAACTGGCTAATGATAATTCCTATGATGCTCTTACAGAAATATGGGTTACTTCTTTCCACACCCTAACATCTTACCTGAGGCTAAATTTAAAAGTAATAAACAAAATTACTTGGAACAGATTTGAAGAGAGCCCTGTATAGCCTCTGTCATGTGGTTCTTAGCAATTACTCTTAACAGGTCTTCAATGAATCAAAGCAAATGAAGCCAAAAAGAAATAAAAATTGTAGTTTGGAGTGAAAAGGACACTGGGAAGATTAATATTATAGTCAGTGCCTATGCCAAAAAGAGCCTGAAATTGCTTAGGAGATTAGCACCTTAACAAGGGGCCATGTCTTCTCAAGGAAGGACATCACTAAACTAAGCTTCTATTCTGTAATTGGGAGTAAGTGAATTAGGGTTTTTACTGCTGTGAACAGACACCATGAACAAAGGTACTCTTATAAAAACACATATTTGGGTCTGGCTTACAGGTTCAGTGGTTTACTTTACTGTCATCAAGGTAGGAGCATGGCAGCATCTAGGCAGACATGGTGCAGGAGGAGCTGAAAGTTCTACATCTTCATCTGAAGGCTGCTAGGAGAAAACTGATTTCCAGGCAGTAGGACAAGGAACTTAAAGGTCACAGCCACAGTGACACATGTCCTCCATCAAGGCCACACTTAGTCCAACAAGGGCACACCTCCAATTAGTTCCACTCCCTGGCATTACCATTTTCAAATCACCACAGGAACATTAGGCATTTTCAGTTCCTGGAATCACCTGTGATCAGAAGCTGTGGCTGTTGTGGTTCATGGGGCCCAGGGCTTTCTAGGAATCAGGCATCTTCTCATGTATTCTCATCAGTCGCTGGAAGTAAGGAAGGTCAGCAAAGGACTGCTGTGTGGCCTGAGACAGCGAAGAAAGTCTGCTTGGGAAGCTGTGTCAATTTTCATCTCTACATAGAGACAGGATAGGGGTTACCTGACCTTCCCTGGCCAGTTTCCATGTTTGGGACCCCTGGACCATAATCATTTTCTGGTAGGCAAGTCAATGTCATGTTGGCATTCAATGTCATGCTGTGCCTATCGTGTACCCAAAGTTGTTAGATGACTTGAGAACATAGGCTTGAAAGGTATCCAGTTCCTAATCTGGGGAGGATAAGAGCAGGCCTGAGAGGAACAGGCTTCATGTGCAGAGGAAGGTCCATCTGTACATGGGTGGGAGAAGCTCAGAGAATGTTAATCAAATCTGGCAATCTGTGGGAGTGTGCAAACAATCAGTAACAGTAAAGTTAGCTTCAAACTTGGGAGAAAGTTTGTTGCCACTGTTTCCAGACCATGCTTCAGAGATGATGACTCACAGAGAAGCTCTGTCTTGGGTTCATGGCACTGAGCATGTGAGCTGAGCACTTCACATCTCAAGTTCTGTATGTTGTCAAGGGCCTTACACAAAGGCCCTTATCTACCCGCCAGCATGTTGCTTTACTTGAAGCAGTCACATGAATTTAAATTTCCTACTTGTTTGTGTTCTTAAAAACTCACCAGTTAGTTTTAGTTGAGTCTCCTAGGAGACTTTGCTCTCACATGCTGTAAGTTTTAAAGATTTGGTGATTAATATGAATAACTTTTCATAGGTCGATACAGGGCCCACACTGACCTCACCTTGCTATTTTGAGCTGTTAACTCCTGGGTGAGGATTCTCAAGTGTCTCTGCCTCAGAAAGAAATGTGGTAGTGTGATTCCATAATCTACCTACATTCCTTGAGTCACCCAATATATCTGCTAGAATGAGGGGATCCTCCCCCGCTCAAGACAATCTAGATACTGCTCCACCAGCAGGAATGGAAGGGCCACTTCCTGCCTCTGCAAGGGCAGTCCCTGGTGTTCACTGTAATGTTACTCAACACTTCCACCTTGAATCAACTGTTCCACCAGAGCACAGAGCCTCCATTTTATTCTGGGAGATTACCAGGTATCTCCAGCTAGGGACAGTGGTCCAAACATGAGTTTAAATGAGGGCAGTGAGAGTGGTGTACACATATTGTGGGTTTCAGATTGAATGCTACTGAAGTGCATGTACTTCCTACTAGACTCATTTGTTATTGACATGTGAACTTTATATTAAACTTTACCTTCAGGTACAAGATTTCATGGTAGACCAATGCCCTTCTTGCTTTTTAAGGTATCCTAGGAAGTAGATATAAAAGAGAAAATACAGTTCAGAAAATGGACCTACACGTACAGCCCTTGCTTACATGTGCAAGTCCCAGTGCTCAACTCCAAGACCACACAATATGCCTTATAGATAGATGATGTAGGCCCTTAAGTTCTTCACCCCACAGTGGGCAAGGAATACACAGGCCATAATCTGTCTTCTCAGCTCTTGAATGATTATAGGGTCAAATGAGACCTTTCTGACTACCATGAAATATAAGGCTACTTCTATGTCCCACATGCCATTCTTTGAACTATTATAAAGTTTTCCTAGGCAGAGTTCAAAGGCAGCAAAGTATAACCACCATAATATTGGTTGAGCATTTACCCTAGTTCAACTTGTGTACTGAGGCCAAAGTCCATGACTGTGACTTTTCCATTCCTATCCAACGAAAAATCATCTGTTTCCAGGTACATTCAGGCCCAGAGAAGGCTGTACTGCGGCTGTACTGGGCCTCTCTGCTATTCACAGGCATACTCAGCCATGCCACCTAGCACATTCCAAGTTCTGCCCGGAGTGCTTTGGTCCCACGGGAGACTTGTGTTGGTGGAGACTGACAAACAGTACCTAGACCCTGCCAAGCTCTTGTCCACACTTGACTCCTGACCAGAGCCAGCAGTATGAGCTGCTGGGTAAAAATGGAGACATTGGCTACTTCCAAACTGTTAAATGAGCAAATTCGTATTAGCAAATATGAAACTGCTACAAGGAGGAGCAGGACTGAGACCACTGGATGAAGGTCAGGAAGACTGAACGAATCAACTACTTAAGAAACCAGGGTGGACTGTGCCAGGGACCCAAGAAAAGGCGGGGCAGGCCCTTCTGGTTGCCGCCTTCAAGGAGAGCTGAAGCACAGACCCCCAGGAGCAACTTCAGGTCCTGGACCAGAGATAAGACCAACTTTTCTGCTCCAAGTGACCTGCCTGGTGGACTCAGGACACACGCCGACAGGAGCAGCTGAAGACGAGTAGACAGGAAAGACTACATGCCTGAAAGTAGAACACTCAGTTCCCATAACTGGCTGAAAGAAAACAGGAAAACAGGTCTACAACACTCCTGACACACAGGCCTATAGGACGATCTAACCACTGTCAGAAATAGCAGAACAAGGTAACACCAGAGACAACCTGCTGGCGAGAGGCAAGCACAGGAACCCAAGCAACAGAAACCAAGACTACATGGCATCATCGGAGCCCAATTCCACCAAAGCAAACACTGAATATCCAAACACACCAGAAAAGCAAGATCAAGATTTTAAATCACATTTGATCATGATGATGGAGGACTTCAAGACAGACATAAAGAACTCCCTTAGAGAAATGCAGCAAAACATAAATAAACAAGAAGAATCACAAAAATCCCTGAAAGAATTCCAGGAAAACACAATCAAACAGTTGAAGGAATTAAAAATGGAAATAGAAGCAATTAAAAAAAGAACACATGGAAACAACCCTGGATATAGAAAACCAAAAGAAGAGACAAGGAGCTGTAGATACGAGCTTCACCAACAGAATCCAAGAGATGGATAGAGAATCTCAGGAGCAGAAGATTCCATAGAAATCATTGACTCAACTGTCAAAGATAATGTAAAGCAGAAAAAAGCTACTGGTCCAAAACATACAGGAAATCCAGGACACAATGAGAAGATCAAACCTAAGGATAATAGGTATAGAAGAGAGTGAAGACTCCCAGCTCAAAGGACCAGTAAATATCTTCAACAAAATCATAGAAGAAAACTTCCCTAGCCTAAAGAAAGAGGTGCCCATAAACATACAAGAAGCCTACAGAACTCAAATAGATTGGACCAGAGAAGAAACTCCTCCTGTCACATAATAGGGAAAACAGCAAATGCACAAAATAAAGAAAGAATATTAAAAGCAGTAAGGGGAAAAAGGTCAAGTAACATATAAGGGCAGACCCCTCAGAATCACACAAGACTTCTCACCAGAGACTATGAAAGCAGAAGATCCTGGACAGATATAATACAGACCCTAAGAGAACACAAATGACAGCCCAGGTTACTGTATCCAGCAAAACTCTCAATTAACATACATGGAGAAACCAAGATATTTGATGACAAAACCAAATTTACACAATATCTTTCTACAAATCCAGCCCTACAAAGAATAATAAATGATAAAGCCCAACATAAAAAGGCAAGCTACACCCTAGAAAAAGCAAGAAACTAATTGTCTTGGCAACAAAACAAAGAGAAGAAAAGCACAAAAACATAATCTCACATCCAAATACGAATATAACAGGAAGCAACAATCACTATTCCTTAATATCTCTCAACATCACTGGACACAATACCCCAATAAAAAGACATAGACTAACAAACTGGATACTCAATGAGAACCCTGCATTCTGCTGCCTACAGGAAACACACCTCAGAGACAAAAACAGAAACTACCTCAGAGTGAAAGGCTGGAAAAAAACATTCCAAGCAAATGGTCTGAAGAAGCAAGCTGGAGTAGCCATTCTAATACCGAATAAAATTGATTTTTCAACCAAAAGTCATCAAAAAGGACACTTCATATTCATCAAAGGAAAAATCTACCAGGATGAACTCTCAATGCTAAATATCTATGCTCCAAATACAAGGGAACCTATATATATAAAACAAACCTTACTAAAGCTCAAAGTACACATTGCACCTCACACAATAATAGTAGAAGATTTCACCACCCCACTCTCATCAATGGACAGATCATGGAAACAGAAATTAAACAGAGACATAGACAGACTAAGAGAAGTCATGAACCAAATGTACTTAACAGATATTTATAGAACATTCTATCCTAAAACAAAAGGATATAAACTTCTTCTCACCACCTCATAGTACTTTCTCCAAAATTGACCATATAATTGGTCAAAAAACAGGCCTCAATAGATACAGAAAGATAGAAATGATCCCCATGCATCCTATCAGACCACCATGGGCTAAACCTAGTCTTCAATAACAATAAGGGAAGAATGCCCACATATACATGGAAGTTGAACAATGCTCTACTCAATGATAACCTGGTCAAGGAAGAAATGAAGAAAGAAATTAAAGACTTCTCAGAATTTAATGAAAATGAAGTTACAACATACCCAAACTTATGGGACAAAATGAAAGCTGTGCTAAGAGGAAAACTCATAGCTCTGAGTGCCTGAAGAAAGAAACAGGAGAGAGCATATGTGAGCAGTTTGACGGCACACCTAAAAGGCCTAGAACAAAAAGAAGCAAATACACCCAGGAGGAGTAGAAGGCAGGAAATAATCAAACTCAGAGCTGAAATCAACCAAAAGTAGAAACAAAAAGGACCATAGGAAGAATCAACATAACCAAAAGTTGGTTCTTTCAGAAAGTCAACAAGATAAATAAACCCTTAGTCAGACTAATGAGAGGACACAAAGAATGTGTCCAAATTAACAAAATCAGAAATGAAAAGGGAGACATAACTAGAGAATCAGAGGAAATTAAAAAAATCATCAGATCCTACTACAAAAGACTATATTCAACAAAACTTGAAAATCTGCAGGAAAAGGACAATTTCCTAGACAGATACCAGGTACTGAAGTTAAATCAGGAAGAGATAAACCATGTAAACAACCCCATGACTCCTAACGAAATAGAAGCAGTCATTAAAGGTCTCCCAACCAAAAAGAGTCCAGGTCCAGACAGGTTTAGTGCAGAATTCTACCAGACCTTCTTAGAAGACCTCATACCAATACTATCCAAACTATTACACAAAATTGAAACAGATGGAGTGCTACCGAATTCCTTCTATGAAGCAACAATTACTCTTATACCTTACCCACACAAAGGTCAACAAAGAAAGAGAACTTCAGACCAATTTCCATTATGAATATCGACGCAAAAATACTCAATAAAATTCTGGCAAACCGAATCCAAGAGCACATCAAAACAATCATCCACCATGATCAAGTAGGCTTCATCCCAGACATGCAGGGATGGTTTAATATAAGGAAAACCATCAATGTGATCCATTATATAAACAAAATGAAATAGCAAAACAACATGATCATTTCATTAGATGCTGACAAAGCATTCGACAAAATTCAACACCCCTTTATGATAAAAGTCCTGGAAAGAATCAGAATTCAAGGCCCATACCTAAACATAGTAAAAGCCATATACAGCAAACCAGTAGCTAATATTAAACTAAATGGAGAGAAACTAGAAGCAATCCCACTAAAATCAGGGACTAGACAAGGCTGCCCACTCTCTCCCTATTTACTCAATATACCTCTTGAAGTTCTAGCCAGAGCAATCAGACAGCAACAGGAGATCAAGGGGATGCATATGGGAAAGGAAGAAGTCAAAATATCAGTATTTGCAGATGATATGATTATATATTTAAGTGATCCTAAAAGTTCCACCAGAGAACTACTAAAGCTGATAAACAACTTCAGCAAAGTGGCTGGGTATAAAATTAACTCAAATAAATCAGTAGCCTTCCTCTACACAAAAGAGAAACAAGCAGGTAAATGACACCCTTCATAATAGCCCCAAATAATATAAAATACCTCGGTGTGACATTAACCAAGCAAGTGAAAGATCTGTATGATAAGAACTTCAAGCCTCTGAAGAAAGAAATTGAAGAAGGTCTCAGAAGATGGAAAGATCTCCAATGCTCATGAATTGGCAGGATTAATATAGTAAAAATGGCCATTTTACCAAAAGCAATCTACAGATTTAATGCAATCCCCATCAAAATACCAATCCAATTCTTCAGAG
Source organism: Rattus norvegicus (assembly GCF_021556685.1). Lineage (NCBI taxonomy): Eukaryota > Metazoa > Chordata > Mammalia > Rodentia > Muridae > Rattus > Rattus norvegicus. The sequence goes on along the minus strand of NC_141534.1, from coordinate 42,139,385 downwards.
AGTTATACAGATTTATTTGCAAATTCATCTGGAATAACAAAAAAGCCAGGATAACTAAAATTATCCTCAACAATAAAAGGACTTCAGGGGGAATCACTATCCCTGAACTCAAGCAGTATTACAGAGCAATAGTGATAAAAACTGCATGGTATTGGTACAGAGACAGACAGATAGACCAATGGAATAGAATTGAGGACCCAGAAATGAACCCACACACCTATGGTCACTTTATTTTTGACAAAGGATCCAAAACCATCCAATGGAAAAAAGATAGCATTTTCAACAAATGGTGCTGGTTCAACTGGAGGTCAGCATGTAGAAGAATGCAGATCAATCCATGCTTAGCACCCTGTACAAAGCTTAAGTCCAAGTGGATTAAGGACCTCAACATCAAACCAGATACACTCAAACTAATAGAAGAAAAAGTGGGGAAGAATCTCAAACTCATGGGCACTGGAGAAAAGTTCCTGAACAAAACACCAATGGCTTATGCTCGAAGATCAAGAATCAACAAATGGGATCTCATAAAACTGCCAAGCTTCTGTAAGGCAAAGGACACTGTTGTTAGAACAAAATGGCAACCAACAGATTGGGACAGAATCTTTACCAATCCTACAACTGATAGAGGGCTTATATCCAAAATATACAAATAACTCAGGAAGTTAGACTACAGGGAGACAAATAACCCTATTAAAAAATGGAGTTCAGAGCTAAACAAAGAATGCACAGCTGAGGAGTGCTGAATGGCTGAGAAACACCTAACGGAATGTTCAACATCTTTAGTCATAAGGGAAATGCAAATCAAAACAACCCTGAGATTTCACCTCACACTAGTGAGAATGGCTAAGATCAAAAACTCAGGTGACAGCAGATGCTGGCGAGGATGTGGAGAAAGAGAACACTCCTCCATTGTTGGTGGGATTGCAGAATGGTACAATCATTCTGGAAATCAGTCTGGAGGTTCCTCAGAAAATTGAACATTGAACTACCTGAGGACCCAGCTATACCTCTCTTGGGCATATGCGTAAAAGATGGTCCAATATATAACAGAGACACATGTTCCACTATGTTCATCGTAGCCTTATTTATAATAGCCAGAAGCTGGAAAGAACCCAGATGCCCTTCAACAGAGGAATGGATACAGAAAATGTGGTACATCTACACAATGGAATATTACTCAGCTATCAAAAACAATGACTTTATGAAATTCATAGGCAAATGGATGGAACTGGAAAATATCATCCTGAGTGAGGTAACCCAATCACAGAAAAACACACATGGTATGCACTCATTGATAAATGGCTATTAGCCCAAATGTTTGAATTACCCTTGATGCACAGAACACATGAAACTCAAGAAGGATGACCAAACTGGGAATGCTTCACTCCTTCTTTAAAACGGGAACAAGAATACCCTTAGGAGGGTATAGGAAAGCAAAGTTTAGAACAGAGGTAGAAGCAACACCCATTCAGAGTCTGCCCCACATGTGTCCCATACATATACAGCCACCAAAGTAGATAAGATGGATGAAGCAAAGAAGTATAGGCCGACAGGAGCCGGATGTAGATCTCTCCTGAGAGACACAGCCAGAATACAGCAAATACTTACACGAATGACATCATTAAACCACTGAACTGAGAACAGTACCCCCATTGAAGGAATCAGAGAAAGGACTGAAAGAGCTTGAAGGGGCTCGAGACCCCTTATGAACAACAATGCCAACCAACCAGAGCTTCCAGGGACTAAGCCACTACCCAAAGACTATACATGGACTGACCCTGGGCTCCAACCGCATAGGTAGCAATGAATAGCTTATTAAGAGCACCAGTGGAAGGGGAAGCCCTTGGTCCTGCTAAGACTGAAGCCCCAGTGAACATGATTCTTGGGGGAGAGGGCCGTAATGGGGGCAGAATGGGGAGGGGAACACCCATAGAGAATGGGAGGGGAAGGAGAGGGGCCTGTTGGCCTGGAAACTGGGATCCCATTTGTTGATTCTTGATCTTAGGGTTCATTTCTAGATCTTCAATTCTATTCCACTGGTCTATCTGCCTGGCCATTTTTATACTATGTTAAGCCTGCCAATCCATGAGCATGGGAGATCTTTGCATCTTCTGAGATCTTCTTCAATTTCTTTCTTCTGAAGCTTGAAGTTCTTATCACACAGATCTTTCACTTGCTTGGTTAGTGTCACACCGAGGTATTTTATATTATTTGAATAAGTAGGGAGAGAATGGGCAGCCTTGTCTAGTCCCTGATTTTAGTGGGATTGTTTCAAGTTTCTCCCATTTAGTTTAATGTTAGCAACTGGTTTGCTGTATATGGCTTTTACTATGTTTAGGTATGGGCCTTGAATTCTGATTCTTTCCAGGACTTTTATCATAAAGGGGTGTTGAATTTTGTCGAATGCTTTGTCAGCATCTAATGAAATGATCATGTTGTTTTGTTATTTCAGTTTGATTATATAATGGATCATGTTGATGGTTTTCCTTATATTAAACCATCCCTGCATGTCTGGAATGAAGCCTACTTGATCATGGTGTATTATTTTTTTGATGTGCTCTTGGATTCGGTTTGCCAGAATTTTATTGAGTATTTTTGCGTCGATATTCATAATGGAAATTGGTCTGAAGTTCTCTTTCTTTGTTGACCTTTGTGTGGTTTAGGTATAAGAGTAATTGTGGCTTCATAGAAGGAATTTGGTAGTGCTCCATCTGTTTCAATTTTGTGGAATAGTTTGGATAGTATTGGTATGAGGTCTTCTATGAAGGTCTGATAGAATTCTGCATTAAACCCGTCTGGACCTGGACTCTTTTTGGTTGGGAGACCTTTAATGACTGCTTCTATTTCATTAGGAGTTATGGGGTTGTTTACATGGTTTATCTGTTCTTGATTTAACTTCGACACCTGGTATCTGTCTAGGAAATTTCCTGCAGATTTTCAAGTTTTGCTAAATATAGGTTTTTATAGTAGGATCTGATGATATTTTGAATTTCCTCTGATTCTGTAGTTATGTCCCCCCTTTCGTTTCTGATTTTGTTAATTTGGACACACTCTCTGTGTCCTATTGTTAGTCTGGCTAAGGGTTTTTCTATCTTGTTGATTTTCTCAAAGAACCAACTTTTGGTTATGTTGATTCTTCCTATGGTCCTTTTGTTTCTACTTTTGGTTGATTTCAGCTCTGAGTTTGATTATTTCCTGCCTTCTACTCCTCCTGGGTGTATTTGCTTCTTTTTGTTCTAGACCTTTTAGGTGTGCCGTCAAACTGCTCACATATGCTCTCTCCTGTTTCTTTCTGCAGGCACTCAGCACTATGAGTTTTCCTCTTAGCACAGCTTTCATTTTGTCCCATAAGTTTGGGTATGTTGTAACTTCATTTTCATTAAATTCTGAGAAGTCTTTAATTTCTTTATTTCTTCCTTGACCAGGTTATCATTGAGTAGAGCATTGTTCAACTTCCATGTATATGTGGGCGTTCTTCCCTTATTGTTATTGAAGACCAGATTTAGCCCATGGTGGTCTGATAGGATGCATGGGATTATTTCTATCTTTCTGTATATGTTGAGATGTGTTTTATGACCAATTATATGGTCAATTTTGGAGAAAGTACACAGCCACTCTTATACAACCTGGGGTGGTGCGGTATTCTGTGACAGAGAAATAGCTTCTTCCCAAATATGCAGACTGGCTTGCCCAGAGGCAAGTCACCTTGTGAGCACAGAAGGTTAGTGTGTGGGAGGTTCTGAGAGCTAAAGCAGAAAATATTAGAGCCATGGACTGTCAGGTCTCAGCAACACTTCCCATTGGTCAGCATCACTATCCAGGCATTCCCTGTGCCAGGAATGGGTATCCCCCTTTGCCTCCTCTTGGTGGTCTCTGCTAAGACTGAGTCTTTTCAGATTGGTATAGGAAATGCTATTCATCCTATACTCCATCAAACATCAAAACAAAAGCAGTTGTCCTCCTGGAGTCGCCTCTCAACATATAGTCAGTGCTGGAACTGTAGAAATAATTGTGCCAACACCTAGAGAGTAAACAATGCTCTTCTTCAGATTGGTGTTCCAAATGAACTCTATAGAGAAGCATTTCTTAATTGCATATCCTTTTAAATCAAAGACCTTTGGAGTGTTTCTAAAATTTTAAGCTCACAAGCTGAAAGTCAGGCTTGGGGAGGAAATTTTCCACCCAACGTTCACCAGCTGTAACCTCAATCAGGAGGTCAAGTCATTTGGAAGAGAGCAGGTGTTTGCTTTCAGCTAAGAGGTGGTCAACTCCACTCCCTCTTCATCCTCATGCTAACCTCTGAGGAAAAGTGATCCTGTGAGAAAGAGGTTAAGTCTGGAGAAGGATTTGAAATGGACAAAACCAGGAGTGAAGTAGCTGTCTTTATAATGTTAATTATGGTTAATAGTTGAAAGGAGTAGGCTGTAAAAACAGCCCAAGCTGGAAGACAGCCAAACACACAAAGTGAAATTCAAAGTTATCCATTGACTTCTGGGTAGGTGGGGCCTTTTCTTTCTTCCCTTTTTAGATTCTCCATTTATTTATTACTTATGTTTCTTCTCTCCATAGAGTTTGAAATGGCCCAGGCTGGCCCCAGCTTCCTATGTAGCCAATGCTTGCCTTGAACTCCTGATATTCCTACTTCCACCTCCCAAATGTTTAAATAATAGGGGTGTATGTATCACTGCAGCAGCTCCTGCACTCAGATTTTAAAGCAAGGCTTCCCACACATTCCAGATCTTCAAATCTTGATTCTTGCAAAGGCATCATGGCCTTGAGCCACCATGGTTCTGGGGTTGGCTGGGAAATTTCCTTCATCCAACTGTAGGATGATTTTAATTGACTTTAGAGCCAAATGGTTTGCCTGGATCCTGGATTGGCACAAAGAAGACAGGCTTGGGCATACAACTTGTGGTCAGCAGTTCCTTGTTCCAAACCTGAATGGTCAAGTATTTGTCACCACCTTGAGAAAAATCTGTTTTGAATGACTTAGTGACCAATTATTTCTTCCAAAAGAACTCTGGAAAAAGAATACATTATAGAAGAACTGGGATACTAAAGTGTCTACTGGAATGTACTTAGTAAGTATGTCCAAAGCCAAGGACACAATGTTAGCTTTCTAGCTTTATCTTGAGTATGGTAAAAATATGGCCAGAGCTAAGAGAAACTATATACCAACCAAATTTCTTGTTCCTTAGCCAGAGGAATCCTAGGTAGATGGTACAGTGATGGCCTTTTTTTGAACATCCTCAGTCTGCAAAGATCAATTGAGCTGGAAGGTGCCGTAGATAATAATACTGTCTGTGCTACATGGAGATTGTGTACAATCATAGGAAAGTGAAGGGTCCACATTTATATAGTGACAGTCTATGCACCAAAGTCACCAAACCTATGATGGCAAGTCCATGGATCAGCATGGTTTTGAAGCCTTCATCTGTAAGGGATTTCTGGAAGGAATAGGTTTTGCCCCTTTAAGGTTTCCCAGCAACTGAATTCATGGGTTGACTGGTGTAGGCTGGTGATATTTTCATCACATTATTGTCTAAGAAGATGTCAACAAAATGGCACCAGATCTCCATTCATTTGGGTTTCCCATGTGGCAGCACTTCTGTCTTTTGATAATATTTTTCAAATGAATGACAGAGTACACTTTCTTATCTTGTGTTGCCAGGGTGAGGGTGGCTCCAAGGCTTCAAACATCTTTAGCATCTGTCTCTCCCAGAGACATACCCAGAACATGTAGACATGACAATGATGTAATAGCTCAACTAAATGCTTTAGAACTGACATTAACACTTAAGAATAGGTTGACCATGTTGGACACATAATTTAATGTCTTTTTAATGTTGAGTAAAATATCAGGGTACCATAGATGCCTCTGTTTAGATAGAATTCTTATATTAAAATGAAATCTCCAAGGACATGATCATGGCTTAATTCTCAATTTTTTGTGATGCTTATGCCAAAAATAGAGAATGAACTTTATGTGTATTGTTGTTCTGATTGTAGCCTATAAAAGTATTTTTTATTCATTTGATATAATTGTTGTCTTGGAGGCTTACTGACTTGTCTGCTAACCTAGGTCTAGTCCTGGAAGCTTTTACCTTCAGTACAATCTAATCTAGGCCTGGAATGGTTTCAGTCTCTGAGACTTACTGTTCAATAAACTCACCCTTTCTTGTTCTTTCTGATCTCTGGCTGGCTGGTTCAATTCAGAAGTTCTGACTCAAAACTCCTCTCCATGCTGATTAATTCAAACTGCCTTTTTTCAGCTTCTGACTGTGTTTCTCTACTTGACCTCATACTAACTTGGACGATACATTCCACTCTTCCGACTCCTCATTCTTGGGCTCATTGTGTCTTCACCCGTATATAGCTTGTTCTTTCTGCAATCAGACTCAGTAAAACTGTCTTGGTAAAAATATGCCTCTGAAAGATTAAAACAGAGACAGAAGGAACACCCATTCAGAGCCTGCCCCACATGTGGCCCACACATATACAGCCATCCAATTAGACAAGATAGATGAAGCAAAGAAGTGCGGGCCTACAGGAGCCGGATGTAGATTGCTCCTGAGAGACACAGCCAGAATACAGCAAATACAGAGGCGAATGCCAGCAGCAAACCACTGAACTGAGAATAGGACCCCCGTTGAAGGAATCAGAGAAAGAACTGGAAGAGCTTGAAGGGGCTCGAGACCCCCATATGTACAACAATGCCAAGCAACCAGAGCTTCCAGGGACTAAGCCACTACCTAAAGACTATACATGGACTGACCGTGGACTCTGACCTCATAGGTAGCAATGAATATCCTAGTAAGAGCACCAGTGGAAGGGTAAGCCCTTGGTCCTGCTAAGACTGAACCCCCAGTGAACTAGATTGTTGGGGGGAGGGCGGCAATGGGGGGAGGATGGGAAGGGGAACACCCATAAAGAAGGGGAGGGGGAGGGATTAGGGGGATGTTTGCCAGGAAACCGGGAAAGGGAATAACAGTCGAAATGTAAATAAGAAATACTCAAGTTAATAAAAAAAAATATGCCTCTGAATTCCATGAAATGAACTCCCACGTATTCAGCTTCATTGCATTGCCTTTCAACTCACTGGCTCAACCAACTGTCTCTCCTTGTGCTCTCTTAAATAGCTTCTCTTTCCTGTGCTGTTCTCACGAGAGTTGAGTGTATCTTATCCTGTCAAATCTTTCTCTGATTTGTCATTTTATCTGCCCCTCAATTAGAAGTCACTTTCAAACGTGGCTCTTCCTTCTATAACCTCACCTTACCTACATTGCTTGGGATTAAAGGTAGACTAAGGGTATGTCTATATTCCATTCAGAGCAGCCAGCCATGTTGCGGGATTAAAATTCCTTGATGGTATCTGGTATTGTAATTATACAAATTGTAGTCCAAGCCAGTTCCTATACTTGATCAGCACAATATCTGGGGTAACTTTGAAATACAGCCTCACACCTGAAAATTGTCATGTGTTTCTATACATACCATGCTTCCATAAAAACAAAGTCACTTACCACTGTTTCCTGGGTTCACATTGGTGGGAGGAGGGGAAAGGGCAGGTGTTAAAATTTAATCAATGCATGTAATTTGTTTCAATGTGGGATGATTTGGAAAGAGTATTGTGAGGTGGTTCCATGTTAATAAGGTTTAAACACACATGCTTTACAGCCCAGAATCCAGATAGCTGTTCACTGCAGCATGAGGATGATATATTGCAGTGAGCACGGGCTCACAGCACTTTCCAGTTTTTTCTTGAGAGATCCAGTTACTGGCTTCTTCCACCCCCCCCACCCCCCGTCTCCTCATTCATTGTACAGCTATACACAAATAGCCAGGGAGGACAGAGAAGGAAGTGGTTAGGTCTCCTGGCAGGGGAAATGTTGTCATCTGAGGGCTGCTCAGTTTGCCTCATTGCATTTGGGAATATTTCAACTCATGAGAAAAAGAATGAGGGAAAGTCCTGGAATTTGAAATACAATAACAATCATAGTCTGTTTTATGTTACTATAACAGAATACCCCAGAATGGGCACTTTATAAAGAACTGAAGTTTATTCAGCTCACTTTCTAGAGGCTTGTAGGCTTAAGGTCAAGGGGTCATATCTAGTGAAGTTCTTCTTGCTAGCAAAGTAGGTAGTTTATCATTTGCTGTGAGGGGCACTTAAGAGATGGCCAAACTCACTTTGAAAACAGAGCACTCACATGATAACCCATTGAATCACTGGCCCACTAATCAATGACTCAGTCACTCAAAGGCCTCACTACCAGCTGGACCAAGCTGCAGATTCACAGAGGTATAGGGCTATTATTAAAATAAAGAACCTATTGGATTGATGAACAGATGGATGGATGGATGGATGGATGGATGGAAGGAAGGGTGGATGGATGAATGGGTGGGTGGATGGCTGGATGGCTGGCTAATGGAATGGTTGGTTGGATGGATGATGGAATGGTTGGTTGGATGGATGGATGAACAGAGAGTTGTTTGAATAGTTCACATCAAGCAGTTGGGACCATACTGAGCTTTTAAACACCTGAGTATTGTCAGATGGTTACTGGGGCTGTTGACATCAAGGTATTTCATGTCCTTTTTATGGGGACCAGGTGAGGATGTGGCACTCTTCCTTGACTGCTCAGTAAGTTTATAGATCACACTTTTCTGATACAGTTTTAACACACCCATATGTCTTTGCATTTTCTATGTACATCGATGGGTTTATAAGAGGAAATTTTTTATCAATATAAATACACCATTAGTCTGTGCCTCATGGTTTATATTAGACAAGTATTTGTACCTATATGTACAAATGAGATTCTATGCTATGTCATCCTGTTTTTGTGTTTGAACTTAAAATAGAGCCAACTGCTGCTTTGTAAAATGGAGTCATCCAGGGCAGGGTACAAAGCCTGAAAGCATCTATTCCACACAGCTTGGAGCAGCATAGTAACAGTATAACCATTGGCTGATTTCTGTAAGCTGTTTTACTTAACAGTCATCTGTGCTGTCTTTCTACAATATCCCACAGAGACCTACCTTGCTCCTTTTAATAGCTTAAAAATGGCACAGTGTGGGTTTACCATCACTTGACTATCTAGTTCCTATTGCTGGATGCTTGACTTGTTTTCCATTGCTATAAACAATTATCTGATCATTCCCTTGAGATGATAGTTATTCCTGGGAGGGGATTTTCTGGGGCAGAACACCCACATGCATCTTATATATACTCTGATTTGCATTGATGACTTGCTGTAGGAAGATTTACAAGTTCCCAGCTCTACAAAATGGACAAAGTGTCTCTGAACACTGAATAATTTTTGTTTTTGACAATCCTTTCTGTAATGATTATTATTCTGTGTTCCTTTAGATTTGCTCCTTAGATTACCAGAGGTTAAGCATCTTTCCCTAAAATTATTAGCTATTTGTATTCTTCTTTTATAGCCCTGAACATTTTGGACTTTTGCCTGTTTTGAAATTAGAATGTTGTCTTTTTTTATTGATGAATGGGAACATTTTGTCTGCCAGATACACTGCTCATATTTGTCTCAATATTATATTCATTTTTAAACACTGTTTATATCTTTAACTGTGCCTGAATCTTAAATTTTTATGAAGCCAGTCCTGGAAGTATAAACCTTAAAAAAAATCTGACTTCATATTGGGCAATGTTGCAGATGACCATGGGCTTTGTTTCTTGATCTATACTCCTTTTAAATCTATCTTGGCTGCTTCCCTTATCAATGATGCTATCTGCTTCCTTGATGGGATCACTATTCTGCCTATGGAAGTAACAAAGTACACCTTTTATCCTCTTCTTTGAAACCTTCCTTTTGTGTGTCAAGGACCCAGACTGTCATAGTAGAAGGCAAGAGAAGAGACTCTTACTCATGCTAGCATCAATATGGTAGCTACAGAAGATGCAATAGCCAAAGTCATCCCAGATGAGCAGCCCTTAGCCCACCTGCCAACTGATTGAGCAAAGCTGCTGAAGACAAGCCACACCTTGTCCAGATCAATAGAACCACCTGACCCCTCCAGAGAATTTTCAGCTAATGTCTGTCATCACAGATTGAATCCTCAAGTTTTAGGGAAGCTTGCTCCAAGGTCATAAAGGTCTAGGTCATACATCTGTTTCTGCACTAAGTTTTACTCGGGACTTATTTGGTTAAATCCTTTAACTCATATTTAAATTTCATTGTTTTGTGCTGTGTGAAGTGGGCAGAGGGGCTTATGATTTTTTGTTATTTTTTTCTTCTAAATGTATAATGGGTTTTCCCAATACTACTTTTTGACATTTCTTTGGCCACCCAGTTGAAATGCCCTGGTTCTCATTAGCTGAAGTTTCATATGCTCAAGGCTTGACTTTTAAGATGTTTCTAATATATTCTGCTGATTTGTATTCATACATCAATTACATAGTACCTAATTACTTAATTTGGGAGTACAACTTGTTCACTGAAGTCATAGAGAATAGTGTAGGAAGCCAGTTATTAAGGATTCAGGGAGGTATAGTGTTTTTAATCCCTTCACATTCCTCACAGAATCTGCCAAGCTTTTGTAACATGGTGGTGATAACCAAAATGTTTTTTTTTTTTGAATAGGAAACATTTAGTCTGCTAATACTGTGAAAATGGCGGCATTTGCTACACTAGAAATCCACTGAGAGCCTTGAGGTTTACAAGGAGGATGGCAACAGTTATCCCTTGTCCTCACAGTTCTGTACAGTATAAGGCAAGCTACCTGAGTCAGGGAAGAGACGAACCACTAACACCCTCAGAGAGTTAGCGTCGAGATAGATCACATCATTTGACTTTATCCTGTGAGGTCAGTGATATCTTATATCTGTTTCCAGAGAGAACGTGGGGTGCAAGAATGATTAACTAGCAACAGCAACATCCAGCCGTTAGTGAAGGAGGTAAAATTCCATATGTATGTGAACACAAAACCACACTGTATGGAATACCCAAAGAAAAGATCCCTCAAGATGAAGGGTGCTCTTCTCTGGAAAGAGCGTCATGGAAGTTTCTGGATTCTTTTCTTTCTTTCTCCCCCTCCCCACAACCCCTGATACTTCTGAAGTTCTCCAGATCTTCTGCATGGTTTGCTTTGTTACTTTTGGCTTGGTCAGGGTTTCCAAGCCAGAAGGAAGAGGCATCCCCTGTGATGAACTTGCATTCATTCCCTCATGGTGATACTGTTTCCTAGATTGACTTGTCTTTTCCTCCTATGGGTGTGTATGGTATGATGTGGTGGTGATGTGTGTATGTTCATATCTGTAAAAGTACACATGTCAATCCAGGTGCATATGTGTATGTAGGCCAGAGAACAATTGTCTTAGTTAGGGTTTCCTTTGCTATGAAGAGACACCATGACCAAGGCAACTTTTATAAAGGCAAACATTTAATTGGGGCTGGCTTACAGTTTCAGAAGTTCAGTCCAGAATCATCATGGCAGGAAGCATGGCAGCGTGCTGGTAGACACAGTGCTGGAGGAGGCAAGAGTTCTATATATTGATCTGAAGGCAACCAGGAGAAGACTAGATTCTACACTGAGCAGGGCCTGAGGATAGGAGAAAGTTCACTTACACTGTGACATACTTCCTCTAACAAGGCCACACCTCCTCCAATCAGGCCACACCCCCTAATAGTGCCACTCCCTATGGCCAAGCATTCAAGACCATGAGTTTATGGGGCCAAACCTATTGAAACCAATACAACAACTTTAGGAGTCAATTCTCAGTACAATCTTTGTTTTTCTGTTTTCTGTATTTTGTTTTTTTAAAGACAGGGTCACTGATCTGAAACTCTCCAAGTGGACTAGGCTGAGTAGTCAGCAGGTCCCAGGGAACCTGTCTCTGCAGCATCTTCAGTGATGGAGTTATATGTATGGACCACTGCACAAACTACCGAACCACCACACTTTTTTTAAGTGGTTTCGGGGAAATAAACCTCAGTTCTCATGGTCACATGCCTTCCCAAGGGAGTCCTACAGACAATTTTCATAGAAATAAGCTGTTTTTACCTGGACTGAAACCTGATGAATGAAAGACTGTTTTCCAAAGAGACATTCACTATCACATAACTGACTGAGACAGTTAGAAGGTATGGTGTGCTCCATCTCCATCCCCGTCTCTTCTATGAAGATAAGTGAGTATGAGTTTCAATACTCTCTAGCTACCTGTGTTTTATTGTGGGGGTAGAACAGGGTTAGATTATGAGGCTAGGGATAAATCAGGTAACTTTCAATCCAACAGTGAAGCAGAGGCAACTTCTGAAAGCACAATACGGCCAGAAAGAAGCATCCATTGTGGTTGACCTAGCAAGAGAATGAGAATGCATAGATCAAAAAAGTAAAATAAATAGAGTCATAAATCAATGTGATAGGATTACATTGGCTAGTGGTTTAGCTAGGTAAAAAAGCAGAACAAGACATTGTTTTTTGCTTATAAAGAATGCACAAGAAGTTTAAAGGAACGCAAAAGCAAGGTCAACAGAACACACACTATCCTAGAAGGATCATCATCACAGAATGGAAACAGCTCCATCATTTTGAGAAAGCAATCTGGCAGGATAAAGACATCCTGAATTTAAACTATTGGCTCCTCAAGCAATTCTGTGTTTATAAATCTAGCCTATAGGCAGGAGAACCCCAGGATATACATACAAGTGTCTGTAGCAGGAAAAGAGAGCTGAGAGTTGACATTCCATTAATGAGGAAATGAAATAAAAAGTGACATATCCAGGTGACTTAGGGCACAATAGAGAAACAGAACTAGTAACACAAAATATATATACACACTTTACATACTATGCATATCACACATACACACATATATACACACCATATGTACCACACACATGCATACACACTTACATACCCACATATGCACACACATACACACCATCCATACCATACACATACTACATATACACACACATACACACACTATATACATATACACCACACACATATAGATACCATATACACAAACATACATGCATACCATAGTGCCATATACACACATACATTGCCATATACATATATGTATACCATACACATATACATGCACACTATACACACATACATGCATACCATAGAGACATACCACACACATGTACTACACACCACCCATACCACCCACATACATACAATACACATACACACACATATTCACATATATACACCACACACATATACACACACATGTACCCATGCCACACACATACAGACACCATATACACACACATACATGCACACCATAACGCCATATACACACATACATTACCATACACATACATGTACACCATACACACACATACACACCATACGCATACATCCATGCATATCATATAGACACACACACACTACACCAGCATACATCTACACTACACACAAACATACATGTATACCATACACACTCATACATATATACCATATACACGCATATACATGCACACCATACACACACACCACACATACGAATACACACCCATACATATGTACCACACATATACATGCACACACAGTGTTTACCTAGGCATAGAATAGATTGGCTTACAGACTCACAAGCTGGAGAGTCATCAGTAGCCACCAGCTTGCTGGAAAGTAGAGAACACATCAGCTACGTCCAAGGAGGTGTGAGCCTCATTATTCCCAGGCCAAGGCTGAAGGAGTGATGCTTCCTGGAGAACTCTTGGTGTGAGTCCTCACTAAGGCCCAAAGAAGTGAGTCTGTTGCTCAGAAGCAAGGCAGTAGCAATACATACACTTGTTCCTCAGTAACACCCTGCCTGGGTTCCTCCTCCCTAGCTCTGTTTCACCATGTCCTCAACAGACAGCAATCCCACGCATGCTCAGGGCAGGTCTTTCCTGCTCAGTTGCCATCCTGTATCAGCTGTATTTGGAAACATTTTGTGTATACATGTGGTAAGGGCAAGGCAGATTAACCATCACACCATGCCATGGAAGATTATTGAGACTGACTCTACCCACTGCACCAAGAGGGCTACAGTGAGATATTATTCAGCTGTTAAAGAACTTGGCATTAAAGAACACAGACTAAATAAAAGATAAACACAGTGTATACAGTCATTGCTATGTTCATATTGCTAAACTTTTGGAAATCAACACTTAGCTGCATAGCTTTAATTATGTATAACCATTAGATATTCTCATCGTCTTAATTATTCTCATTGTTGTGAAAAAGTGCATGAGAAAAGTAACTTAAGGACCTTAGAGGATAAAATCCACTATGAAAGGAAATGTGAAACTGAAGCAGGGAGCAGGGTATCCTAAAACCTGTTGCCTCTATGTGGAATATGTTCTGGACTGCCTTGTTTGGTCTCAGTGGGAGAGGAAGCATAGCCTTGCAGAGACTTGAAGTGCCAGGGTAGAGGGATATGGGAGGGGGGCACCCACTCATAGGAGAAGGGGAGGAGGGATGGTAGAAGGATTGTGGGAGGGATGACCTGTGGGATGTAAAGTTAATAAGCAAAAAAATAAAATTCAACAAAAACAAAAAGGAAAGGAAATATGCAGGGTGGAGAGAGAGTCTTAGCTTCCATCACAGGAGTTGTAGGCAGCTCCCATCCTCATCCGGAAACACAGAAGGGTGAGTTCTGGTGCTCCATCCTCTGTTTTCTTTTTATTTAGCCCACATCTGAGTCCAAAGGGCAGTACCCTCACATTCCAGGCAAGTCTTCCAGTTTATTTAAACATATATGGAAACAGCACTAAGGGCACACCTGGAGATGTGTGATTCTCAGTCTCAACAAGTTGGTGATCAAGGAGAGCCATCCCAGCCATCAGAAGCCATGTGTAATATAGACTTATTTCCATAGAGACTTATTGTGCTTACTGTTTAATGGAAAGTGGCTTATGGAATGGCAGTCACAGAGAACTATCAGCAACAACATCATGACACTCAGAGCCAATCCCAGAGTTCAGTAGAAGGCAAACAGTTGAATTAGAAGCACACAATAAACAGAGGTATTGCTTTGCCAAATAAATTTAATGGTGCCTATGGCAGTTCTTAGAAATTCAGGAAGACAAAATGAATTTAAAATTAAAAGTTAGCTTTCGCTCACTTTAGAAGATTTAAAAACTGACAAAGAAGAATACTTGATAAAGGTTATGAAATTTTAGAAAAATAACTGCCTCACCAATTACTAGAAAACAAATACAACTATAACCAAACCAAATACCTTTCCTCCCACAGAAATTAATAAGTGGAGGCTGGAGAGATGGCTCAGCAATTAAAAGTATCCATGTGTTGGGGCTTACAACTGCCTGTAACTCCAGCTCTCAGGGACCCCACACTTCTAGCTCCACAAACACCAGAATGCACATACACATATCTGAAGAGTACACATACACATGGACATATGTAATAAAAAATTTAAAGAAATAAAATATTTACTAAGATAACAGATTAATTAATGAACAGAGCATTGAGACAAAATGAGAGCCTGACTCATTTCTATTTATTTATTTAAATAGTTCTTAGACATGTTCTCACTGTATAGTCCAGATTGCTCTTGAATTCATGAGCCCCTCTCCTCAGCCTCCTGAGTAGTTGGCACTATAGACCTTGTACACATCCAAAAGAAAAGAAGACTATTCTTAAGCAAGACTAGAAATTCAGAGACTAGAAATCAAAGAGAATAAATCCTGACCAGACACATAGAACTGTACATTTTAACAAACAAAGAGGAGGCTTGCCTGGAGAGATGGCCCAGTGAGTAAGAGTGCTTGGTGTGCTAGCTGAGAACCAGAGTTCTTAAACACCCATATAAAAAAGTTGGACACAGTTGGATGTGCCTGTGAATTGAATAGTGAGGGGTGGAGACAAGCATTTCCGGGAACTCACTGGCCAGCCAGCCTAGCCCAGACTTCAAGCTTTGGGTTCACTTATAGTTTATATTTTTAATAGAATAAGGCAGAGAGAGCATAATAGCAGAAGATACTGACATCCTCCTTTGTTACCCCTCCTCACCTCCCCCACCCCCCAATTTTCAGCAAGAAAATACATACCTGCACATTTGTGGGCAAGTTCTACTCTCACTCACCCAAGCTCTAAATAGACAATGGCTCTGGAAAACATGTTTGTAAGGCAAAGAACAATGCCTGACAGTGTTGGTGATGGATAAAGAGTTCTTAGAAATTGATGAAAAAGGAAAAAGAATCAAGTAGAAAATGACCAAAGAAGATAATTAGGAATTTCACAAAGATAAAAGTAAATCTACATTACTAAAATGACATATGAAATATGACAAAATCTCTATTTAGTAGGAGAATGTAAGTTGCAATAATAGAAAAATCACATTTAACCTATGTATGTGCTTATGCCTATGGAAACACTTATAAAATATAGAAAAATAAGTAGCTAGCAACAACGTTTTCTAAATAGAGTATGTAGCATGATAGTGGATTCACATCTCAAACATGGGTCTCAAAATTCATCTTTGCTTGATGAATTCAGGAAGATGCCTATGAGAAGGCACTCAGATTCATAGCCAGAGAGAGGGAGAGGGAGAGGGAGAAAAGAACTCTTTTCTAGTCGTGACCCCTCCCATTGGCCCTGCTGAGCTTGTGGGGGTGTTTGAGTACTGGGTCTTCCTGGGAAGATATGGCTGTGGTCATTGAGGGAGGTTGACATTGGAATCCAGGACACACCCACGGAGAATAAACTCACAACTTTGGAAAGTGGTTCCTGGTAAAGGCATGAACCCTAGAGGCCCACAGACTGTGCAGGCCCTTGGATGAGTTCCTCTCTATCTTTACTCTTTGGAAATTGGCTTCAGAATATTCTGAAAAGAGTATTTTTATGGCCTGAAGTAATCTGGTGGATAAATAGGACGGTTCAGATGAGTGGTCTGGAAGAATAAAGGAAGTCGATCATTTTCTTTTTTTTTTTTTTTGGTTCTTTTTTTCGGAGCTGGGGACTGAACCCAGGGCCTTGCGCTTCCTAGGTAAGCGCTCTACCACTGAGCTAAATCCCCAGCCCCGGAAGTCGATCATTTTCAAAGGCGTTGTGCGTGCTTTAAATACATATTAATCTCGGGCTGGAGACATGGCTCAGTTGCTAGAAGAACATGCTGCTTTTGCAGAGGACCCAAGTTCTATTCTAAGTCCCTACATCAGGTAGCAGAATGTCACTCACTTAGAGTTACAGGGACCACCTTTGAGTGACAAGTTTTAGCAGAGGGAGGGGCTCAGAGTTTCTGAGATGGTTATTTAAGGGCTTGAGACATCTTCTCATGCAAATTGGAAGCTCCCTTCTCTTGGTTCAATTCTGGAATATGATTCCAAAATGATACATTTCTTGCACCAATAAGACCTTATAAATTGATTACTTGACAATACCAGTTCATTTGTGGTCAGGGATTTCTGTTTATAGAATCCTTCTCTCTCCTGTTGATTCCTTTCTTTCTTTTTTCTACTTTAGTGTCAATAACATTATATGAATTAAATGGTCTCCTTTATACAAGAAACATCAAATACACACACACAAACACACACACACAAACACACACACACACACACACACACACACACACACACACACACACACACACACCTGGCCAGGCAGAGTAAACCAAATGTTCTTATCAGACAAGACAGAAGGTCATGAAAGGCATTTGTTCAGCTGTGTGGAATGGGAGTGGAGTTGAGCTCCAGTACAATGGCTTTCTGAGATTCTTACGCAGGAATAGAGATGCTCTTAGGGTCACCAAGAGTAGATGAGGGGGCAATAGAACCCTCATAGGATCAGAGCAACAGTGCCTTCCAGGAAAGGTCCACGTGAATGGTGGTGAACTTGCCTCTGGTTCAATGGGGTCAGTGAGCTACGTGCTTTGATCCAGGACCATTCTCTACGTTCATTCCACTCCATCTTTGATACTAATGTGATGCTTAATATTTTCGGAAAGATTTATTTAATTAAAATTACATATATATGCAGTGCCTGTATGAGTTTATGAGTACCATGGGAGAAGTGGGTCAGATGCCCAGGAATTGGAATGGCAGGAAGCTTCAAGTTGCCTGGGTGTGCATGCTGGGAACTGAACCAGGGTCCTCTGCAAGAGCAATAAGCACCTTAACTGCCAACCCATCTCTTCAGCTCCAAATATTTTTTTACATCAAATCTGTAATTATTTTCTTTGAAACAGGGTCTTACTGTGTAACTCTTACAGGCCTAGAACTTGCTGTGTAGATCATAGTGGCCTCCAGCTCACAACTGAGATGCACTTGCCTCTGTTGCCCCTCCTGCACCCCACCTCACCCCTTCACCCGGGATTAAAGGTTTACCTATCAGCTGACATCTTTTAGGTGTGGCTTTTCTTTTACATTCTGGATTCTGGGTGAAGGGAGAGGGTTAGTTATTTTTCTTACTGCTGTTTCTAACAAACCAGCTTAGGGGAGAGGGGCTGGTTTTGATTCCAACTTAAGGGTATATAGTCAATCCTGACAGCTTTGACTAGGTCTCTGGTGGTGGCAGCTAGTGTGGCTCATTACATCTCAGCAGATCAGGAAACAAAGAACAGAAGTAGAGCAGAAGAGAACAGCTCAGCCTAGGGGTCGGGCAGGGCTATAACTCTTCATCTACCCTGCATCTATAGTCTTACATCTCCCAGCTGGGCACTGCATCGGAAACATTGCCTAGCCTCTCGACACAGAACCACCAGATGCGGACCAAGTGTTTAAACATGGGAGTGGGGGTCGTTTTGCATTCAAACCACATGGGAGGGGGAGTCTGAGGGGGCAATCTGTTAAGGGGCAGCCCTTGTTACAATATATCTCCATTTTTGTACCCATGCAGCTATACTCCCCATCCCCCACAGTATGCCCTCTGTTCCTTGTTTCCTGGTTAAGTTTAAAGGGTAAGGTTTTCTGTCCTCGATCTTTCTAGACCCCTTGTGAGACAGTCCTATGTTCAGCTTTCATTTATTCCACCAGAGCCCTTGAGGATCATTGAGGTGGGTGAGTGGGTTGGTGGGGGCTTATTAAAATAGATTTCTGCGCTCTACCCCAGAGACTGCGATTTGGGGGCTGGAGAAAGACCCTAAAATTTGCATTTCAAACAAAGTTCTAGGTGAAGGGAGCTGCCTGAAAATCTGTGACCCACATGTTGGCAGCTAAAGAAAGTGGCTACTCATTCAACTGGTATTTATTTGATTTTGGCTACATGATGTACAAGTGCTGGGAATAAAACAACGGAGAGAAAAACAGACTGCATACTGTAGCTTGTGAGGAGACTGTTAAGCAAATGATTGCATAAATATTTATTCTGTTGATGAAGAGGACATTACTAGACATTATGCCAGCATATAACAGGGGCGGTGACTCCCTGGCAAGTGACATTCTGTAGAGAATAGTTATATTTTTCATTCATTCACTTACATTCCCCATTGAAACAAATACATTCCATCCTTTGAGAATGTCTTCAGTGATTATCCTAAGACTCTAAACAGGGCACCCTTGAAATGGGTGGATAATCTGGAGACGACAACAATAACAGAAGTGATGTCTGGTTCTTCCTTCCAGCCCTATGCTCCCAGAAATAAGAGTCAGACTCAAAATATTTTTACAAATACCTTGGTCATTTAGCTAGGCTTTTTGCTTATTAGATCATAACTTAATTATCCCGTTTATTTTAACCCACATTCTGCCACAAGGCTGTGACCAGGTACCATGTGTCCATCTCCTCTCATCTTCCTGGGTGACTCTTCCTGTGCTCAGCTCCATCCCAGAATTCTTTCCTGCCTCTCAGATGTTCCACCTCCTATTTCCTGCTTAAGCCACAGACCATTGGCTTTTTGATTGACACATGTTGCATCCATATAATGAACAAGTTATTCTGTACAAACAACTGCTTTTGTTCCAGAGTCAAGGAGACAACCAGAAGTCTGGAGGATTTGGAGGGCTGCTTTGTGTGTCTAAGAAGAGGTGACTCTTCATTGTCCTCTCTGCCTCTGTAGAGTAAAAGGCCAAGATTGCAGTAGCTGCAGTAGTTAAGCCTCTCAGTGCACAGTGGGAAACCAGATCTTGGGGGTCACACAGGGTTTACCCCAAACAACTAGCATGGGGCTGGATTCCAGCCACACCCAGAAGTTTCCTTAGGACAGCACGTGCCACCAGAGGAGTGACATGTCAGAAACTGTGAAGGCTTGGAGGGAGGCTGACAGGCCTGGAAGTTTACCAGTCAGGGCCAGAAAGAGGGTGGGAGTAAAAAGGCAAGGACAGCCAGATGTGAGCTCTTGGGGAAAACACTGTCTATGAGAATGTAGGTATAATAAGATGTGTTCTGTGACAGGGAGGGACCCACTGGATGAGACTGTGAGAAGGAGGTACCCAGAAGCAATCTTTCTTAAACTATATGGAGATCTGTTGAGGAATTTGAGATTTGAAGGAAGATTCTTAGTGTATTCAGAATTATCATTCTTAGAGAACACAATTGAAATGTCTCACACACACACACACACAAACACACACACACATGAGAGAGAGAGAGAGAGAGAGAGAGGGAGGGAGGGAGGGAGAGAGAGAGAGAGAGAGAGAGAGAGAGAGAGAGAGAGAACGCTCTGTAATTGTACTGTGAACACAGAACGAATGAACATTAATTTCCTGAGCTTTCTAAGCATCTCAAATATTCCAGTGTCTGGAACGCCTGTTAAGAGAATGGCATGGGTCAGACTAGAAGGCTGCAACCTTTCCTGCCCCTGAGACAACAAATCGAAGTTTCTTGTTCTTGATAATGACTCTTGGTGACGTGACCTTGGCTTCACACACAAAGTACCTTTCAACAAAACCATGCATGCCCCCTGTCCAAATATGATTAGGGGTCTTCAAAGACCCAGGAATAGCCACATTTACTCAGGGCTCCCCAGTGGTCCATATTGTTTCTGTTAGGGAGATAGTTTAAGCCCCTTTGGCGATCTTGGTTAATAATTAACTGCATTAAGTGACACTGATAAAATCCCTATATCCTGACTTGTTAGAGCAACTGAGTGTTGCTCTTCTGAGGACATGTTTGATCTCATGGGTGCATTCAGACCTTTGACTACCTTTATCTCAAAGCTTGAATCATCTTTTGTTTCTTGATGAGGTCTCTGTGAACTAAGGAGTAGATATAGAAAGATTGTACCCATTTGAGGGACTGTGAGTTAATAGAGGTGCTGTAAATGGATTATTGACTGAACTGAATCCATCAGGTGTGAGTCCGCCCTCCTACCCCACCAACAGAGCTGGATATCTCTCCTTCCTCCGGATGGACCCTCACCATCATCACCTGGGGCTGGGGTGGGGAGGAACAGAGAGCTGTAGCACAGCCTTCATAAAGCTCCAGAAAGTTCTGAAGCTTGGGTGATGATCTTCACAGTTATTCTAACAGGTGATAAAGACTTTGAAGTCTCTAGGCAACAGGCTGTCCAGGACCCTGCAGGCTGTACTGTACCAGCAGAGTCCAAGTGCTTAACCTGTATCATGGTATCCAGATTCTGCCACAGGGGAGCTGCAGAGAAAAGGCATACACAGTCCTACCACACAGAGAGGTGCAAACCTGGTGCCTTCTAGAAGATGTGCAAATGAAGAGTCATCACCAATGGGTGCCTTGGGGGTTTCTTGCAGGCATCCCCACTGAGGACCTCTGGGTACCATTCTCTTCTGTAGACATGCCAGTTATACTGACTTGTGTGCAATTCCCCTGCCTTTGGAAATTTGCCCCTCTGTGGGATCCTTTGTCT
This sequence comes from Rattus norvegicus, assembly GCF_021556685.1. Taxonomy (NCBI): domain Eukaryota; kingdom Metazoa; phylum Chordata; class Mammalia; order Rodentia; family Muridae; genus Rattus; species Rattus norvegicus. Next base: position 42,117,637 of record NC_141534.1, on the reverse strand, counting down.
TGGGGCCCAATCTTGGTAACCAACTCTCCAGGTTTGTCCAGCACAACCCTGGTCTAGCACAAAAAAACAAAAACAAAAACAAAACAGCAACAACAAAACCCTCATGTCCCAGGAGACATTTTAGTCTATATTCAAAGAAAATAAAATGACTTCTGCTGTTTGGCATTCCTTTGTCTCATGGGGAATGTGTATATGTATGTGTATATATGCCTACATGGTTGTTCCAAGTGCATGTATATACCCCAGTATTTATATATATAGGCATATGTGCGCGCGCACGTGTGTGTGTGTGTGTGTGTGTGTGTGTGTGTGTGTGTGTGTAAAACCCGACTAACCACTGTATCTGCACAAACACTACTGTGAAATTATTTAACACAATTCTGAGGGTAACTTGACCTTTAGAACCTAATGTTAGGGCTTGGGGATTTAGCTCAGTGGTAGAGCGCTTGCCTAGCAAGTGCAAGGCCCTGGGTTCAGTCCCCAGCTCCGAGAAAAAAAAATAAGATAGAACCTAATAGTACCTACCAATATACCTGAGTTGTGGAATGGGGTCACTTTAGAATATAAGTACCAAAGACAAGTGGATGCACATTTAAACTTTTACAATTGTGGAGCTGGAGAGATGGCTCAGAGATTAAGAGCACTGTCTGTTCTTCCAGAGGTCCTGAATTTAATTCCCAGCTCATAACGATCTATAATGAGATCTGGTACCCTCTTCTGGCATTCAGGCAGAACACTTTACACATAATAAATAAATCTTAAAAAAAACCAAACCTCAAGAAGGTATTGTGTTGGCAAATGTTTAACAACTGGCTGTTCGGTCTCGCTGATGTTGTGTAAATGTTCCCACCATGGCCAACGTCACTGAACATGGACTAGGGAGAGATGCTGCTGGAGCTCTGAGCATTCGTGAGATGCAAGGTTCAGGCATAAGTAGATTTTAAGACTGGACAGATGAGGAGGAAAGGGAGGAGCCTTCAAAGGATGCAGCTGGAGCAAAGAGTAGGAGAGGAAATGGGGAGAAACGTCAAGGAGCAGAGCCATTAAAAAGTAGCTGTGCACCCGGAGCTGTGCAAACCAGAGGTTTACTCAGATGCAAAACAGCAGCTGTCACAGGAATTCCACAACTCAGGCATATTTTTCTGGTACCATTGGGTGCTAAAATGGTTAAGTTACCCTCAGAATTGAATTAAATAATTTCACAGTAGGGTTTGTGTAGGGATACAATGGTGAGCAGGGTTACACACACACACACACACACACACACACACACACACACACACACGCGCGCTTACATATGCAAGCACAAGTATGTACATGCATCTGAAACAGTCATGTACATACACACGTAAACATTCCCCCTGAGACAAAGCCACACAGACAGACAGAGGGAGTCATTCTATTCTCCTTGAATATAGATAGAAGCCATTAGAGAATGAGGTCATTTCTGTTTGATTGTTCAAGGACATCTGAGAGATGAGAGACTTAGAAGAGAAACATCCTGCCCCAGTCTCTGAGGCTACAAACAACAACATCAAGATCTGAAAAAGTGTTCAAGTGAAGTCTGGTTCCTTCCAGACTTGCTGACTAAAAAGATTTTAAGTCAATGTTTATCCTTCAGGAAATACCTGGGAAGCAGGAATAGTTTTGCGTACTGTCAAGGTGTGCACCCACTTCAGAAATGAGAGACTTTTGAGGAGATAACCCCATTGGGTAGAGGCATCCTGAGTGTGCTGTCTTCTGGAGCAGTTCCTGGGCAGACAGAATGAGTGATTGGTTTGCTTGTTTCTCATGCAACAGTTTAGTCTGAAATTAAATGTGGCTACAAACTCAAGTGTGTACCTGGACTCACTCCTCAGCCAGGCTAAACCACCCCTCATGGCTAGAAATCATTATGAGGAAGGCAAAGAAAGGGTTGGGGAGATAGTTCAGTCAGTAAAGTGTTTGCTTTACAAATGTGAGACCTGAGCTCTGTCCTCAGAACCCACATTTTTAAAACTAGAAATGGTTGGTGGTCCATGATTGTATCCTAGTGCTGGGGAACGGGAGATCAGTGGATTGCTGGGACCCTGTGGCCTGCTAGGTAATGCCAAGCCAGTAAGAGATGCTTAAAACAAAAATAGATGGCACTTGAGGTTGAACTCTAGTGTCCACGCAGGAGTACATGCTTGTGCACACACATACCTGCATTCACATGAACAGTCAGCCAGCCAAACAGGAGAATGCGTATGTGCATGTGCACATGCTCGCTTATGTGCACACCACACGGACACACAGGGGGCAGCGGGGGAGGGGGAAGCCATGGCATTAAGCTTGCCATTACCATCCTATCTACTTACATTCACCTTGACTGTGTGAGTGTGTTTGGGGGGGAGCACATTGTAGAGAGAGGCGGGACCAGGTTTTGTTTACAGTGTAGGAAGTGGAGCTAATTGAAGCAGAAACTTTGCACGGGGGAAACTGGATCAGAAGTAGAACAGTACTGGACTAGTCTCAGCCTCAGAGTGTGGGAGGGCTGGGGAGAAGCTGGAAAAGTGGCAGGATGGAGATTCCTGTTTCTTTTGTGCTAGTCTGCTAAAACTGTTTAAAAAACAAATCTGTTTTCTAACAAACTTCTTCGTTACAGCAAGGCACGATAAGTGAGCGTTTGTGTGCTTCTGTGGAACTTTAGTGAGAACAACTGAGGGTCTGATTCTGTTACTCATGATGGAACTAAATATGTGCATGTGGACCCGCCTGCTGTCATGTAAAGACTGCCACAGCTTAGGATCTTAAGGATCTTAGGATCTGTTAAGAGAAGACGGTCTAATACAGCACAAAGGCTCTACTTTGGTTAAATATCTTGTTTGAGAGGGAGATACTTAGTGCGGCACTGGCAAAGGCTGACACACGCCAATCTGTGGTTCATAGTTTTACATAAATATCAACTTGAACTGTGTTCTGGGAATCTTTCCACTGAGTTTTTGTACCCGGAAAGGTGAGAACACATGACAAATTAATGGATTTTGTGTGTGTGTGTGTGTGTGTGTGTGTGTGTGTGTGTGTGTATGCAAACTATGCTCCAATGAAAACTTTAAGATGAATAAGGTTTAGACTAAAACTGAGAACTCAGTTGTAATTTTGAAACCGTTTAAACAAAAATACATTTGCTTTAGGCACTATTGAGTTGTCCTAATTATTCTTTTTATACATTTTTAACTAAAAAATTTTCACGTGCATGGGTGTTTTACCTGCAAGTACGTCTGTGGAACGCATGTGCACCTGGTACCCACTGAGGCCAGAAAGAACACATTGGATTACCTGGACCAGGGTTAGACATGATCAGCTGCTTTGAGTGTTGGGAATTGAACTCAGGTCATCTGCAAGAGCAGGAAGTAAATGGTCTCAACCATGGAGTTATAGTTTCAGACCCTGCCTTCATTACCCTAAGGGTCACACTTTGAAGACAAAAGTAGAACCAACCACTTGAGTTTCCAAATGCCTCTAAACACAACCCCCCAACACACACACACACACACACGCACGCACGCACGCACGCACGCACGCACGCACGCACGCACGCACATGCATGCACACACGTTTTTGTGAAGTTTAACAGATCCAATTCAGCTGAGAGGAAAAAACAATAAAAGGCTTAGGCTTATGACAACCTTCCATTCTAGAATCATTGTGATGAACATCCCAAGCATGAATCTTTGAGACCCCAGTAATATAGAACCAGATTTAATTAAATAAAACATTTAGTTCAATAATTACTATTTGAGTGTCTACCAGTGTTGGTGTTGAGCAAACCTCTGGTGGCAAGATCAACGGGACCTGCCTGGACACAAGGAAGTGCAGAGTGTGATAGGGTAGCCAAGAGAATAGCAGCCTTGAGGCAACCCACAGATACCACATACTCATTGATGACATACTCTGGGAACAGACAAAAACAGCAATCCTCCTTGGAGCAAGAGGAGACACCTATGCAGTCTTTCAGGATAGATGAGATCTCTTGGGACGTGGGGGAATGGAGACAGCATTCCAGACAAGGCGTAGCAATGGCAAAGACAGTTGAAAGTACACATTATGCCAGGAGTAATGGTAGTTGGAACACAGCTGCACAGCTGTGAGGCACCAGAAGCCAGAGCTTCCAGCAGCCAAAATATGTGTTCCAGTATGAAGGTAGGATGTGGGAAAGACCACCCACTCTTCCCAGTGAGTCAGTTCAGTTGGAAGCTCTTGAAATGTTAGAAATCACTGCTTTCTGTTTGAGGCCAGTAAGTACATTGCTTGTAAATCTGAAAGGGCCTCTGTCTGTGTTCCTTATGAAGTTGGATCCCACAGTGAGTCTGTTAGCTCCAATCTCAACCTCACACAATCCTACTGCTCCAGGCTCACCTTCTACCACACACACTCTCCTTCCCTGCCCCAAAATGCAGCAGTAGCACTGAAGTGGGTTCTTGTAGGAACAGATTCCCACAATCTCAGGCTGAGGTCACAGCCTTTGATCCTTTCGTCTCCAACCCTGTTAGAAGAACCCCGGCAACAGACCTTATTTGTTCAGGGTAGATGATGCCATTTTTACAATATTGTCTTAGAATTGAATAAACAACATAAGAAAATCTTTGATGTTATGTGTAGAGGAATATATTAAAAAATTCTGGGATATATCATACTAGTTCATCACACAATGATAATATCATGGAATGGCATTATGTTCATCATAATGTTAGCTACATAGGAAGATGTAGCTGGCCCATTAGAGGCCTTGGTGTATGCCATAAAAGTGGAAGATAAATTCTGAAGACTTGGGAGCCTGCAATATCAGTGAAAAATTTAGAGGCATGCTAGAACACCTCATCAAAATAAGGATCAAATTATTAGATGGTTCCTCAGCATTCTGGAGGTAGTTCTAGGCCTCCTTTCTTTGTGGACCAGAATGTTTCATACTGGAAAATGCCCTCTTTATTATGTGCTGTGGAAGTTGTAAGATTTGAATCCGGTGGAGTCAGAGGATGCATCTGCATTCAGTCAAAAACACAAGCATTCCTACTACTTAGTCCATTTGATTCTCCAGACACTGATACCAAAGGTCTCTAGGTGGGAAAGGCCACCATTACAAGATTAAAGCAAGTATAATTAGAGAATCTCAATATAGGATCCATGAACTATGACCATAGTTCTGCAAAAATATTCTACAGAATTTGGGAACCCATCTCTTGGTGTGCTACTTGCCTAAGATAACGATGGAGCTTTTGCCCATGAAACATTAGATGACTGTTGTATTTAGAACTATATATCATGAGCAAGGTCCTTTCAGACCCACTAACACAAAGGCTATATGTAGAGTCAACAGCAATTTATTGTAGGTTGGAGTAGGCCCCTCCAGAACTGTGAATAAGTATGGATAAATTGTCTGAATACACTACACTAGGTAGCTAGAGTCCCAAATGGTGGTGAGCACAAGACCATAGCATCCAGTGGCCCTATTATGTAATGCACCACCTGGAAGCTCCTGGTTGGATAGACTGATAAACCTGAGTCTTGAAAGCAAAACCAGTTGCAGTTTGGAGATGACACCGAAAGAATGAATCACTGACATTAAATCCACAACCATGCCATTATGCAAATTCCTTGAAAGGTTCCAAAACAGACCCATAAAGTGGAAGTAGGAAGAGCTACTTACTTTCTTGTTACCCTTTGGAACTCTGGGGGTATTACTGTTTCCTATCACAGGAGTGTAGGCCAGTGGGTCTAGGGCTTCTGGTTAAGAGTTCCTCTCCATCAAGGGGACAGCAAGAGTCTCTTTAGATTTCATGCTCAGTGTCCTTGTTCCAGGATGTCAGACCATGAGACTAAATCACCTAAATCAACGAGGCCACTCATTGGCAACCCAAATGATAGCAAGTGCAAGACTATTGTATCTACTGGATCCATTGTGTAATGTGTCACTAGGAAGCTCCTGGGAGGGAGTGCATACAAGCATGGAATGACCCTGCAGCATGTAGCTCATCACTTTTTGCCCCCAAATGAGGATAAATGGCTATAGCAGCATCAATGACTTGAGGTGGACATGGTGACCATACCTATGATCAATTGCTTTCCATGTATCAATGGAGAAAATGGCAATGCTTCAAGAAAAACAGTACTGGAAATTCACATGAAGAAAATGTGAATATCATAACCACCCAAAGAAGGCATATGGGCACAGGAATCAGTGGAGAAGCCCTCAACTGCCACCACAGGGACAAGTGGTGTTGACTATCACCTGAAGCACAGCCTAAAGGTGCATGTATCCATGATACTGTCAACAAGTGTTGGAAAGAGATAAATACCCTTTAAAGAATTTCATGTCAGGTGATACTTTACCTAGAAAGCAAGGGTAAGTCTCACTCCTGCATCTCGAACAGGGCAGGCACGACAACTGCCATCCAAAGAACACAGTGTGGGAACCCGAGAGAGAACAATGGTGGGCAATAAGATAACTACTGTTGGAGTGTAGTGACTGAAGACAGCAGTAGCAGACATTAGTCACCTTGCTAGAATACACCCTTAATACAATGAGATTACAAATGGCCCTTTACCTTTGAGGATTTTTATAGCCCCACCCCCACCAAACTGACCTCACTATTATCACAAGGAAAACATCAGACACATCCAAATTTATGAGTAGCCTACAGAAGACCCAATTAACACTGTTTAAAACTGTCAAGTTCATCAAAATTGGAGAAATTCTCACAACCAAGAGGAGTCGAGATCTGACAGTTCATGCTACAGGGTCTGGGGTAGAAAACAAGGCAGACAATAAAACCAAGGAGAACACAGTAGATTATAGACCAGGTAACGATAATGTGTCAATACTGTCTTCTTACCATGAATGGATACCACACTGATATAAGATAGTAGCAATAGGAAAATCTAGGCATTGGGCATACAACAACCCTCTGTGTACTTTGCTCAGTTTTTCTGTAAATGTGGAATACTTCTAGAAACAAAGGCATTGATAAAATAAACTACATAACAAAAAATGAACTTTGACCCTTATTTCAAACCATATATAAAAGTTCATTCAAAGCAGAACTTAATGTAAAGTTAAAAGCATAAAACTCTTAAAGGCAGGAAAAACTTTGTGATGTGATCACATTTTCTTCATAAAGTAAGAAAGTGTTCTAATTTTCTTCATAAAGTAAGAAAATGTTCACATATTCTTCATAAAGTAAGGAAGTGTTCTAATTTTCTTCATAAAGTAAGAAAATGTTCACATTTTCTTCATTAAAGTAAAAGCTGACAAACTGGACTCTAACAATTATAAAAAATTTTTTTGAAAGATATTGTTAAGAAAATGAAAGCAAGTGAAGGAGTGGATGAAAATGTTCTCAGTACATGTAGTTGACCAAATCTTAAAGTAAATTAGGAACTCTCACAAATTTTGCTTATTTCTTTCTTTCTTTTTATTAACTTGAATATTTCTTATTTACATTTCAAATGTTATTCCCTTTCCCCCGAACCCCTTCCCCTCCCCCTCTATATGGGTGTTCCCCTCCCCATCCTACCCCCATTACCGCCCTCCCACCAACATTTACGTTCACTCGGGGTTCAGTCTTGGCAGGACCAAGGGCTTCCCCTTCCACTGGTGCTCGTACTAGGCCATTCATTGCTACCTATGAGGATGGAGTCCAGGGTCAGTCCATGTATAGTCTTTGGGTAGTGGCTTAGTCCCTGGAAGCTCTGGTTGGTTGGCATTGTTGTTCATATGGGGTCTCGAGCCCCTTCAAGCTCTTCCAGTTCTTTCTCTGATTCCTTCAACGGGGGTCCCGTTCTCAGTTCAGTGGTTTGCTGCTGGCATTCGCCTATGTATTTGCTGTACTCTGGCTGTGTCTCTCAGGAGAGATCTACATCCGGTTCCTGTTGGCCTGCACTTCTTTACTTCATCCATCTTGTCTAATTGGGTGGCTGTATATGTATGGGCCACATGTGGGACAGGTCCTGAATGGGTGGTCCTTCTGTGTCTGTTTTAATCTTTGCCTCCCTATTCCCTGCCAAGGGTATTCTTGTTCCCCTTCTAAAGAAGGAGTGAAGCCTTCACATTTTGATCATCCGTCTTGAGTTTCATGTGTTCTGTGCATCTAGAGCAATTCAAGCATTTGGGCTAATAGCCAATATCAATGAGTGCATAACTTGTGTATTTTTCTGTGATTGGGTTGCCTCACTCAGGATGATATTTTCCAGATCCATCCATTTGCCTATGAATATCATAAAGTCATCGTTTTTGATAGCTGAGTAATATTCCATTGTGTAGATGTACCACATTTTCTGTATCCATTCCTCTGTTGAAGGGCATCTGGGTTCTTTCCAGCTTCTGGCTATTATAAATAAGGCTGCTATGAACATAGTGGAGCACATGTCTTTTTTATATGTTGGGGCATTTTTTGGGTATATGCCTAAGAGAGGTATAGCTGGGTCCTCAGGTAGTTCAATGTCCAATTTTCTGAGGAACCTCCAGACTGATTTCCAGAATGGTTGTACCAGTCTGCAATCCCACCAACAATGGAGGAGTGTTTCTCTTTCTCCACATCCTCGCCAGCATCTGCTGTCACCTGAGTTTTTGATCTTAGCCATTCTGACTGGTGTGAGGTGAAATCTCAGGGTTGTTTTGATTTGCATTTCCCTTATGACTAAAGATGTTGAACATTGCTTTAGGTGTTTCTCAGCCATTCAGCATTCCTCAGCTGTGAATTCTTTGTTTAGCTCTGAACCCCATTTTTAATAGGGTTATTTGACTCCCTGCTGTCTAACTTCTTGAGTTCTTTGTATATTTTGGATATAAGCCCTTTATCAGTTGTAGGATTGGTAAAGATCTTTTCCCAATCTGTTGGTTGCCGTTTTGTCCTAACCACAGTGTCTTTTGCCTTACAGACGCTTTGCAGTTTTATGAGATCCCATTTGTCGATTCTTGATCTTAGAGCATAAACCATTGGTGTTTTGTTCAGGAACTTTTCTCCAGTGCCCATAAGTTTGAGATTCTTCCCCACTTTTTCTTCTATTAGTTTGAGTGTATCTGGTTTGATGTGGAGATCCTTAATCCACTTGGACTTAAGCTTTGTACAGGGTGATAAGCATGGATCGATCTGCATTCTTCTACATGTTGACCTCCAGTTGAACCAGCACCATTTGCCGAAAATGCTATCTTTTTTCCATTGAATGGTTTTGGCTCCTTTGTCAAAAATCAAGTGACCATAGGTGTGTGGGTTCATTTCTGGGTCTTCAATTCTAGTCCACTGGTCTATCTGTCTGTCTCTGTACCAATACCATGCAGTTTTTTTTATCACTATTGCTCTGTAATACTGCTTGAATTCAGGGATAGTGATTCCCCCTGAAGTCCTTTTATTGTTGAGGATAGTTTTAGCTATCCTGGGTTTTTTGTTATTCCAGATGAATTTGTAAATTGTTCTGTCTAACTCTTTGAAGAATTGGATTGGTATTTTGATGGGGATTGCATTGAACCTGCAGATCGCTTTTGGTAAAATGTCCATTTTTACTATATTGACCCTGCCAATCCATGAGCATGGGAGATCTTTCCATCTTCTGAGGTCTTCTTCAATTTCCTTCTTCAGAGGCTTGAAGTTCTTATTGGACAGATCTTTTACTTCCTTGGTTAAAGTCACTCCGAGGTACTTTGTATTATTTGGGACTATTATGAAGGGTGTCATTTCCCTAATTTCTTTCTCGGCTTGTTTCTCTTTTCTGTAGAGGAAGGCTACTGATTTATTTGAGTTAATTTTATACCCAGCCACTTTGCTGAAGTTGTTTATCAGCTTTAGTAGTTCTCTGGTGGAACTTTTGGGATCACTTAAATATACTATCATATCATCTGCAAATAGTGATATTTTGACTTCTTCTTTTCCAATCTGTATCCCCTTGATCTCCTTTTGTTGTCTGATTGCTCTGGCTAGAACTTCAAGAACTATTTTGAATAAGTAGGGAGAGAGTGGGCAGCCTTGTCTAGTCCCTGATTTTAGTGGGATTGCTTCAAGTTTCTCTCCATTTAGTTTAATGTTAGCGACTGGTTTGCTGTATATGACTTTTACTATGTTTAGGTATGGGCCTTGAATTCCTATTCTTTACAGGACTTTTATCATGAAGCGGTGTTGAATTTTGTCAAATGCTTTCTCAGCATCTAATGAAATTATCATGTGGTTTTGTTCTTTCAGTTTGTTTATATAATGGATCATGTTGATGGTTTTCCTTATATTAAACCATCCCTGCATGCCTGGGATGAAGCCTACTTGATCATGGTGGATGATTGTTTTGATGTGTTCTTGGATTCAGTTTGCCAGAATTTTGTTGAGTATTTTTGCGTCGATATTCATAAGGGAAATTGGCCTGAAGTTCTCTTTCTTTGTTGGGTCTTTGTGCGGTTTAGGTATAAGAGTAATTGTGGCTTCATAGAAGGAATTCGGTAGTGCTCCATCTGTTTCAACTTTGTGGAATAGTTTGGATAGTATTGGTATGAGGTCTTCTATGAAGGTCTGATAGAATTCGGCACTAAACCCGTCTGGACCTGGCTCTTTTTGGTTGGGAGACCTTTAATGACTGCTTCTATTTCATTAGGAGTTATGGGGTTGTTTAAATGGTTTATCTGTTCTTGATTTAGCTTCGGTACCTGGTATCTGTCTAGGAAATTGTCCATTTCCTCCAGATTGTCCAGTTTTGTTGAATATAGGTTTTTGTAGTAGGATCTGATGATTTTTTGAATTGACTCTGTTTCTGTAGTTATGTCTCCCTTTTCATTTCTGATTTTGTTAACTTGGACACACTCTCTGTGTCCTATTGTTAGTCTGGCTAAGGGTTTATCTATCTTGTTGATTTTCTCAAAGAACCAACTTTTGGTTCTGTTGATTCTTTCTATGGTCCTTTTTGTTTCTACTTGGTTGATTTCAGCTCTGAGTTTGATTATTTCCTGCCTTCTACTCCTCCTGGGTGTATTTGCTTCTTTTTGTTCTAGAGCTTTTAGGTGTGCTGTCAAGCTGGTGACATATGCTCTCTCCTGTTTCTTTCTGCAGGCACTCAGAGCTATGAGTTTTCCTCTTAGCACAGCTTTCATTTTGTCCCATAAGTTTGGGTATGTTGTACCTTCATTTTCATTAAATTCTGAGAAGTCTTTAATTTCTTTCTTTATTTCTTCCTTGACCAGGTTATCTTTGAGTAAAGCATTGTTCAGCTTCCACGTATATGTGGGCGTTCTTCCCTTATTGTTATTGAAGACCAGCTTTAGGCCGTGGTGGTCTGATAGGACACATGGTATTATTTCTATCTTTCTATATTTGTTGAGGCCTGTTTTTTGACCAATTATATGGTCAATTTTGGAGAAAGTACCATGAGGTGGTGAGAAGAATGTATATCCTTTTGCTTTAGGATAGAATGTTCTATAAATATCTGTTAAGTCCATTTGGTTCATGACTTCTCTTAGTCTGTCTATGACCTGTCCATTGATAGAGTGGGGTGGTGAAATCTCCTACTATTATTGTGTGAGGAGCAATGTTTGCTTTGAGCTTTAGTAAGGTTTCTTTTACGTATGTAGGTGCCCTTGTGTTTGGGGCATAGATATTTAGGATTGAGAGTTCATCTTGGTGGATTTTTCCTTTGATGAATATGAAGTGTCCTTCCTTATCTTTTTCGATGACTTTTAGTTGAAAATTGATTTTATTCGACATTAGAATGGCTACTCCAGCTTGTTTCTTCTGACCATTTGCTTGGAATGTTGTTTTCCAGCCTTTTACTCTGAGGTAGTGTCTGTCTTTGTCTCTGAGGTGTGTTTTCTGTAGGCAACAGAATGCAGGGTCCTCATTGCGTATCCAGTTTGTTAATCTATGTCTTTTTATTGGGGGAGTTGAGACCATTGATGTTGAGAGATATTAAGGAATAGTGTTTATTGCTTCCTGTTACATTCATATTTGGATGTGAGGCTATGTTTGTGTGCTTTTCTTCTCCTTGTTTTGTTGCCAAGACTTTTAGTTTGCTTTGGTGGGAGAATTGGGCTCTGATGATAACATGTATTCTTGGTTTCTGTTGCTTGGGTTCCTGCGGTTGCCCCTCACCATCAGATTATCTCTGGTGTTACTTTGTTCTGCTATTTCTGATAGTGGCTAGACTGTCTTATAAGCCTGTGTGACAGGAGTGTTGTAGACCTATTTTCCTGTTTTCTTTCAGCCAGTTATGGGAACAGAGTGTTCTGCTTTCAGGCATGTAGTTTTTCCTGTCTACAGATCTTCAGCTGTTCCTGTGGGCCTGAAGAGTTCCTGTGTGTTCTTGTGAGTCAGAAATGTGGGCCGAGTGTAGTCTCTTCTGGCTTCCCAGGCTTGTCTGCCTCTCTGAAGGTTTAGCTCTCCCTCCCACGGGATTTGGGTGCAGAGAGCTGTTAATCCAGTCCCTTTAGTTTCCAGTGGTGTCTCGGGCACAGGGGGTCTGCAGCTCCAGTGCACCTATCTGCCGTTTCCCAGAGGCCGTATACAGTTTCCTCTTGGGCCAGGGATGTGGGCAGGGGTGGGTAGTATTGGTGGTCTCTCCTGCTCTGCAGTCTCAGGAGTGCCCACCTGTGTGGGCGGTGAGCTCTCTCTCCCACGGGGTTCGGGAGCAGTGAGCTGTGGGCAAGGCTCCTCGAAGTTTTTGCTTATTTCTTTCTCAACTAGACTTACAGTCATCTGGGAAGAAGGAATCTCAGTTGAGGAACTTCCTTGATCAGATTGGCCTGTGGCCATGTCCGTGAGAGATGAACTTGATGTGAGAAGTCTCAGCCCACTGTGGGTGGTACTATCCCTAAGCTGGTGGGTCAGGTTACATAAAAGGGTTGTTGAAAGAAGGCTTAAGTAAACTACTATCCTTTCTTCCTTGGTTTCTGTTTGTGTTTTTGCCTAGACCTCCCACAATGACGGACCTGGATGAAATAAACCCTTTCCTCCCCTAAATTGCCTTTGGCCATGGTGTTTCTCACAGCTATAAATGGAAATCAAAGTAGAACATAAGTCAATGATAAGAAAACAAACACTATAATTCATCAGGTTAAAAAAAAGACGAAGATTTCTTTTTTTTATCTTTTATGAATGGCTCTAGATTGGTTTCTTATCCTTCAGGACCAGAAAAGCAACTGGGATCTTTGCCTCATACTATATACAAACACCAGTTCCAAGCGGTGGTTCAGTTTCATCCTGTTGCTGTAGAAAAACACTCTGACCAAGAGTAACTTAAGGGAGGAAAGAATTTTATTTCAGCTTTTAGGTTGCAGTCCATCTTTTAGGGAAATCAGGGCAGGAACTTGAAGCAGAAATTATGGCTAGGCAGGTTGCTTGCTGGCTTGATGATAGGCTCGTGATTAGCTAGCATTTTTATACATGACCCAGGGAATGGTGCCACCCACAGTGGGCTGGTCTCTTCTACTTGACAAATAATAAATACAATCTGTGGCAACATGGCTATGTATCAATTTGTTCTAGGAAATTCCTCAGTTAAGGTTTTTCTCCTCAAAAGATTCTATTTCAGTAGTTCTCAACCTGTGGTGGCAACTTCTATATGAGGTCAACCCCTTATACTGGGTTGCCCAAGAACATTAGAAAATACAGATATTTACAATAACTATAGCAAAATTAGTTATGAAGTAGCAACAAAAATAATTTTATATTTGGGGGTTCACCACAGCACAAGAAACTGTATTATAGGTTCGTGGCACTAGGAGGGCTCAGAACCATTGGTCATATTAAAATGTGATCAATAAAACAATATTTTTAGAAGAATACACATGACATAGACCACATTGTCAAGTAGCATACATATATGTATGCATTTGTATATATGTGCATATAAGGCTTTAATGAATGATTAAATAATCTAAGATTAAATTTCTTGTTCTTTTAAAAACTTGAAAGACTAAACAAACAAACCATAATTTAAGGAAAAATAGTTCTAATATAAACTATCTAGAATGTACCAAGACCTCTTAGAGAATTAATATTTTACAAAAGTTGTATGAATGGCAACTGAGCATGTGAAATTATTTCCAGCACATTGAGTCATCAGAGAAATTCGCATAAAAGCCCTGTCAGGATATTCCCTGTCCTTACAATTGCTGGTAGAAGTTTGAAGTGAGCTAACCACATTGCAAAGCAATTTGGCAACCCTTATCATGTGACTCACTCTTAAGTTTTTATTTTAGACAAATGAAATCCTACATCCATACAAAGGTTGTGCACACGTGTTCATAACAGCTTTGTTCATTTTAAATGCCCATCTCAAGGTGAGTGGTTTATCTATATATCTTATGGTGTATCTATATACATTGTAGCATACCTATATATCTTGTGTGTGTGTGTGTGTGTGTGTGTGTGTGTGTGCACATGCACGTGTGTGCATGTGTGTGCCTTGTGCCATATCTACATGTTTTGGCACACTATACTGATACAAAACAATTAACTGGTCCAAAGAGCAATACAGTAGTAGGATCCTGAAAGAGACGAGATACAAAAATATAGAGTATGCTCTTATCTACCAGTGGTAGAGGTAATGAAGTTGTGCTTGACATGGGCTTTTGAAACCTTAAAGCCACTCCCAGTGACATACTTCCTCCAACAAGGCCATACCTCCTAATGCTTCTCAGCCAGGTCCACTGACTCAGGACCAAGCATCCAAACACATGAGCCTGTAGCGGCCATTCTCATTTAAACCAGCACACCTAGAGAGTCACAAAAACAAACAATGACATGAAAATGAGAGGGGGACCCATTGGGATAAAGAGGCTCTGCCAGAGAGGGAGAAGGATGAGAGAGGGCCATGAGAGGTGAAAATGATCAAAATACATTATGATGCATGAAAACTGTCAATAAACACTTTTTTTTTAAAGAAGCCCACTCATTTAGTTACCAACTTTCTGGTTTTATTTAATAATTTTAATACTGAAGATTTGTTACAATGCTGTGGCCAGTGTCCCACTTTCATATTTTGTCCCTACGCTTGCTTATACATAATCTGGTGCATACACTTCAGTGCTGAATCCTGGAAGTAGCAATGCCAAACACTCTCGCCACTAAACCTTACCACACCATACCTAGGTCCAGGTTTTAGCTCTGTCTTGGAAGGAATTATGTAAACGAGGCTTGAGAAAAGCCCCAGGACTTCCTCTGCTGTCAGTCAACCCCTCTATGGAGGCAGCTATAGGCATTGGGGTGATCTTAGAGGATCACATCCCATGCTTCATAGGAAAAGGAAATTTCTGTTCACACTGCTCTGAGTGGTCAAACTGGAACTAGAACTTTGGATTCTTAGTTCCCTGCCCATGAATCTTTCTACCAAATGTTAGTGCTTTGTGAATCAGCAACACAGAGGTCTATTACGCACCCAGCATCCAGATGTGGTACCCAAGCACGCAGCGTTCACATGGCAGTGCTTTAGGGGAAACAAAACATGCATGATGCCCTAAGCTCATCCAAACAACTTTGTCTGAGGAAAAAAAGTGTGCTGTGACTTTTATGACATAACATGTAATGAGACAATGTCCTGGAAGATGTCTCCTCTATGGCAGCTATAAGTGGAAACAAAACATTTGTGCGTGCGTGCGTGTGTGTGTGTGTGTGTGTGTGTGTGTACACTCATTGCGTGTTTTCTTCTTGGCATAGTTTTATTTAATTTGGTGTGGAATACTTTTTTAATTAATCATTTTATTCATTTACATTTCAAAATATATCTCTCTTTCCAGTTACTCTTCCACAGACCTTCGATTCTATCCCTCCTCCCCTTTGCCTATATGAAGGTACTCCTCCACCCACTCACCCACTCCCACCTCACTGCTCCAGCATCCCCTTTCAATGGGACATCAAACCTCCACAGGACCAAGGGCCTCCCTTCTTACTGATGTCCTCATTGTACCTTCTTCAAAATTGACCATATAATCAGATGCAAAAGAAACCTTAACAGATACAAGAACATTGAATTAATCCCATGTATTCTATCAGACCACCATGAACTGAGGCTGGTTTTCAACAACAACAACAACAACAACAACATAACAACAACAACAGAAAGCCCATATATGCATGGACTCTGAACAATTCTCTACTCAGTGACAACTTGGTCAGGAAAGAAATTAAGGACATTTTAGAATTTAACAAAAAGAAAGGCACAATATACCCAAACTTGGCATAGTTTTTAATATCTCCCTCTTACTCCAAAAAAGTCCAAATTTAAAAGATAAGTATATTATCCTATAATTACAAGGAATTTCTAGCAGTAAGCAATATTGTACCATCTGCTTTTTTTGTTATTGGAAATAAGTGGGGAGTTTAGGGTAACAAGCTTATAATCAACGTCTAAATCATGCTAGACTGGAGGAAAGGAACACACTTTTCTCTCTTACCGTTCTGGAGTACAAGCGTTCAGTTGATTCACTTGAAAGGTTCTCAAAGATTATCACAAGAACACTACTTAATACAAGAAAGAGGAGTGTCATTTTTCTGGTCCCCCTATCAAGCCATAGTTGTTCAGCTAGGGGTTTCCAACCAGGAACATGTTAAATGCTGAGCATGGTGGCACATGCACTTGGGAGGCCGAGGCAGAACAATTGAAAGTTGGAGGCTAGCCTGGGCTATGGGGAAAAACACTGACTTAAAGATGATGCATACTAGTATGGTGAGCTCATTGGCAACTCATTTCCTTCCATCCATATAAAGATTCTCCAGATTGGATAAGGTAATGGCCTCACTTCAATGCACATAGCTCTTCATAGGATACATCAGGATTAGGGCATCCACAGTCACCGAGGGCAGAAGCAGGAGTTTCTTGCTATCCTGTGTTGAGACAGTGAAGTGACACCTGGAACACTTCTCTCTAGTCATGCTCAGGGAGTGGTATTACAAAGAGAAAAATCAGAGCCAGATCTAGTAGCACAGATCCATGACCCCAGCCACTCAGGAGTCTGAGACAGTTCAAAGCCTTCTTGGACAGTAATGGGAGTACAAAGCCATTCTGGGGTGAGATTCTTGTCTCTAAATGTAATACAAAAAGAGGGCTGGGGATGCAGTTCAGTATAGAACACCTGTTTATGTGCATGAGATCCAGTCTATATGAAGCACAGGGTTGGGGAGTATAATGTGTGTATGTGTTTGTGTTTGCACATGAGTGTGTGTGTGCACAGAGCAGAGAGAGTGCTCCAAGAATTACAAACAATTAAATGTGCCTTTGTAAGAACCTAGACAAGAATAACACCCTATTTCACCCTACTCTTCCCAAATCTCCATCTCGCAGCATCTGCTGTGTCCTGGGGTTGGGGGTGGGACAGGGGACAGGGGACAGGGGACTCCTGAAGCATCCTTTATCTTATACTTGTTACACTTGATGCTTTTACTTGATTGTCTTCTCAACCAGACCAGGGCTGTCCTTTTCCACATCCTTAGTGTGAGGCTTAGTCTCAGAACAAAGGGACAGCAGATGAATAACTAAACCAGTAGTGTCCCACTTGCTCCTATGGGATCCACAACCCCTGCCTTGTTTTTTGTTGTTGTTGTCATTGTTTTTGTTTTTGTTTTGTTTTGTTTTGTTTTATCAAGAGAGGGAAGCTGAAATTTCTTAGGGAGGAAGTACGTTCTGTAACAGAGTTCTGTATCCATGCATGGC